>NC_089588.1:87118574-87438237 GCF_019320115.1 Miscanthus floridulus
CAATGCTTACTCAAATAACTATGGGTATGTTTTCCTCAGATCCTCTTCTCTTTCCCAAGTAGCCTCATCCTTTGTGTACCGATTCCACTGAACCTTGCACATCTTTATAACTCGGCTCCTTGTAACTCTTTCTACCATCTCCAAAATCCTTACCGGAAACTCCTCATATGTGAGATCTTCCTTAACTGTAAGCTCCTCTAATGGTATCTGCTCCTCAGGCACACGCAAACACTTCTTTAGTTGAGACACATGGAACACATCGTGCACACCTGAGAAACTCTTAGGAAATTCCAACTGATAAGCTACTTCACCACGTCTTTCTAAAATCTTGAAAGGCCCAATATACCTTGGGGCTAACTTCCCTTTCATGTTAAACCTTCTCACACTTCTCATAGGCGACACCTTCAAGTACACATAATCTCCTACTTCGAAAACCAATTCTCTTCTTCTAGTGTCGGCATAGCTCTTCTATCGAGACTGAGCCACTCTCAAGTTATCTCTGTTCAACCTTACTTGCTCTTCTGCATCTCTCAAAATATCTGGTCCAAACACTTGAGTTTCTCCTGTTTGATTCCAAAACAATAGGGTTCTACACTTTCATCCATACAAAACTTCGAAAGGTGCCATATTGAGACTTTTCTAATAGCTGTTGTTGTATGAGAACTCTACATAAGGCAAACTCTTGTCCCAACTTGTACCATACTGCAACACACAAGCCCTCAACATATCCTCTAATATTTGATTAATTCTCTCAATTTGCCCATATGTCTGAGGATGATATGTTGTACTAAAATTCAACTTGGTTCCCAACGAACTATGTACTTGCTGCCAAAAATAAGATGTAAATTGGGTACCTCGATCAGACACAATTTTCTTAGGAACCCCATGTAGACAAACTATCCTCTCCATATATAATGCAGCCAATTGGGGACCAGTATAGGTAGTCTTGACCAGTAAGAAGTGAGCAATCTTAGTTAACCAATCTAATATTACCCAAATTGAATCATAACCTCTCTGAGTGCGGGGTAACCCTACTATAAAATCCATACCAACTTCTTCCCACTTCCACTTAGGTATCTTCATTGGTTGTAGCAATCCTGCAGGTCTTTGATGTTCATCTTTGACTCTCTGACATGTATCACACAAAGCAACATATTCAGCAACATCTCTCTTCAGTCTGTACCAACAATACTTCTCTTTCAAATCTAAATACATCTTAGTACTTCCAGGATGAATAGAGTAAGCAGACTCATGTGCCTCACGAAGAATTGCCTCTTGTAAAGCCTTATCGTTAGGCACACATAGCCTTTTCCCAAACAAAAGAGTTCCATTATCATCCATATGGAATCCTGGTGCCTTACTAATCACTATGTTTTCTGCTATCTCTCTCAACTTCACATCCTGTAACTGTCCTTTACGTATTTCTTGCTCCAATTTAGGCTCCAACACCAACTCCACTGCATTAGTGACAAAGCCCGTATTTAGTCGCTCAAACTCAGCACACAACTCACTTGACATCGATGTCACTTGCACCTCATTGGCATAACTCCTACTAAGAGTATCAGCAGCAACATTTGCCTTTCCAGGGTGATAGTGCACCTCCAGATCATAATCTTTGATTAACTCTAACCTTCAACGCTGTCTCATATTCAGATCTGTCTAAGTGAAAATGTACTTCAGACTCTTGTGATTAGTATAGATGTCACTCTTATGTCCAATGAGATAGTGCCTCCAAATCTTCAAAGCATGAACCACTGCTGCTAACTCCAAGTCATGAGTAGGATAGTTTAACTCATGCTTTCTCAACTGATGGGAAGCATAAGCCACTACCCTACCCTCTTGCATAAGGACACATCTGAGACCCTGACGAGATGCATCACAATATATGGAAAAACTATTGTTCAAATCTAGCAAAACCAATACAGGTGCTATAGTCAACCTCTCCTTCAACTCTTCAAAGTTAGCCTAGCACTTCTCGAACCACACAAACTTGGCATTTTTCTCCAACAAAGCTGTCATAGGCTTGGCAAGCTTAGAGAAACCTTCAATGAACCTTCTATAGTATCCCGCTAATCCCAAGAAACTACGAATCTCTCCCACATCTGTTGGTGGTTTCCAATTCAATTCATCTTTCACCTTGCTTGGATCTACTGCGATTCCACCATCAGAGACAACATGTCTTAGGAAAGAAACTTTCTTCAACTAGAATTCACACTTGCTTCGCTTAGCATATGACTTATGTTCTCTGAGCTTCTGCAAGACCAACCTCAGATGTTCAGCATGCTCTTCTTCTATTTTGGAGAATACCAATATATCGTCGATGAATACCACCACAAACTTATCCAGAAACTTCATGAACACCTTATTCATCAAGTACATAAAGTAGGCGGGTGCATTGGTCAAACCAAAGGACATAACAGTGTACTCATATAATCCATACCTCATAGTAAAAGTTGTCTTGGGTATGTCAGTTGCACGAATCTTCAATTGATGATAACCAGAACGAAGATCAATCTTAGAGAAAACACAAGCACCTCTCAATTGGTCAAACAAGTCATCAATTCTAGGCAACGGATACTCGTTCTTGATAGTAACCTCATTGAGTGACCGATAATCAACACACATCCTCTGAGTACCATCCTTCTTATCAACAAATATAACCGGTGCTCCCCAAGGTGACAAACTAGGATGAATAAAACATTTCTCCTGTAACTCCTTTATTTGTTTCTTAAGTTCTTCTAATTCCTTAACCCCCATTCTATATGGACGCTTAGCTATAGGTGCAGTTCTAGGTAATAATTCAATAATAAACTCAATGTCACGGTCAGGTGGCATACCTGTCAAATCATCGGGGAACACATCTAGAAATTCATCAACCACTGGGTCCTCCCTGTTGATGCCACCATCAAGCTAGTTCATTGTGGTTGTTGGCTGTGCTTATATTACAACATCAACACTGATTCTTTCCCCATTTGGTGCAGTCACAACAACTACCTTCTCCTTACACTAAATCACTGCATGTTGTTGCTTCATCTAGTCCATACCTAGAATCACATCAATACTAGATGCCCTCAACATAATGGGGCTCACTTTAAACTCTACCCCTCTTAAGGATAGACTAGTTGGAAGACAATGATATGAAGCTTGCATACTTCCACCCGATGAGTTTACTAATATGGGGTTTTGTATGGCACATAATGGTATGCTATGATTTCTAACAAATCCTTGCGATATGAATGAATGCGAAGCTCCAGAATAAAAAAGAACAGTGGCAGGGGTTGAGTTGACATTGAACATACCGAGCATGATTTCTGGTTCAGCAAGTGCCATCTTGGTAGACACATGGTTCACCCTCCCTGTGTTGGGTGCTGACTTCTGCGGCGTTCCCTTCTGATTACTCTGCTGACCCTAAGGTGTCTGCTAATTCTGCTTCCTGGGGCAATGATTAGCATAATGCCCAACTTCTCCAAAATGATAGCATATGTTGGGGGTACTAGGTGCACTGGTCTTCTTGGGAGTATTATTGGGTGTTCCCTGCCGTGGTGTCTGCGGTCCACTCTGCTGCTGAGGACGTTGATTGCTAACTTGCTGCTGGTTCAGGTTGCGCTAAGGATACTGACCATGATTCCACTGACTGGGTGGTCCCTAAAACCTCTGCTGGAAGCCTTGTTGAGGATTGGTATGCGGACGAGTATTGCTCCCAGAGGCCTATCCCTGAAGCCTCCTCTTCTTGGCCTCCATCTCCTTGCGCTTGTTGTCAATAACAATAGCGCGATTCACCAGCGTCTGAAAATTGGGGTAGGTATTGGACATAAGCTGGAGCTGCAGACCATCATACAGACCTTTGAGAAAGCGGTGTTGCTTGTCAGCATCATCAGCCACTTCATTTGGAGCATAACGTGACAACTGAGCAAACTTGTCACGATACTCAGCGACGGACATGGATCCCTGCTTTAGAGCTCTGAATTCCTCCTGCTTGAGCTCTATCAGTCCCTCTGGTATGTGATAAGATCTAAAATTCTCTTTGAACTCCTGCTAGGTAACAGGAGGAGCGTTGGCGGGGCATCCATACTCGAATGACTCCCACCAGTCTTGAGCTTCTCCCTGGAGCTGTCCTAAAGCGTACAACACCTTCTGTTGATTATCACATTGTGCTATGTTGAGCTGCCTCTCCACTGCACGAAGCCAATCATCCGCTTCCAGTGGATCAGTGGCACGAGAGAACACCGGTGGATGGCCCTTCAAGAATTTACCATGCTTATCACGCGGTGCTCCACCACCCTATTGGTTCTGTAGATTCTGCACCAACGCTTGCATGATCTGTGTCTGTACTGCCAAGAGTTGCTCAATAGACGGTGGCGGTGGTGGTGGATGTGGGGGAACACCTCCACGACCTTGGCCTCTTCCTCTTCCAGACATCTGCTATCAAATATTCAAAATTTAAATATTTCCAAGTTAGAATACTTTCTGAAAATTTTCTGGACGAGTCTCAACATCAGCAGCTCTGTAAAACAGTCATATCTCGAGTTCCAGAAGTCCAAATATGGCGTACTTTAAATGTTTGGGAAGCTTAAGAAATTATCTACCACTTTTATTCAGACCACATTCCTATATTCTGTCGTTAGGTTACACAAAAACAGGATACAACCGAAACTGTTCCCAGATTCCAGACTGCACAGAGACTTTAACTTGAAACAGAGATATCTCACGAACCAGATCAGATATGGGGGTGATTCCAGAGGCATTGGAAAGATGCTTAAGTCTAGTTGTTCCCATAAAAATTTCATAATTTTTGGTCATGTAGATTTTAATTGGCATTAAGATAAAGGCAGACTGCTCCGAAAAATAGATTCCGAGAGAACAAGATGTAACATACGCAACTATTCATTTATTGACCCAATCTTTAATATTCTTAACTATGGAACTTGCGGACATGCCCACAAAGTTCCAGCACTCATTACAAAGATCCAACTCACACATAAACATAATAACAAATCAACTAAACACACCAATGTCCACACCGCACTAATAGACTCGACTAGACTCAACTTAACTCATTCTACTATCGGGTTATTGCATAAAAGGGGACTCCAACATCTATGGACGATACTTATGGGGAAGCTCCTCATACATCTTTGGCAAATTGAGGCACACCCTTTGTTCGTCTATCACCTGCCGATGCCTCTTGATAGTTTCCTGCTGCGCCTTCAATTTATTCTCCAATCGGCGAATCTTTGACATAGACTCATAGCCAAAGTGTACCATCGCCTAGGTGGTTGGATCCATGCCCTGCGGGTCCATCATCGCCCATCCCAATTCTGGGTGTTGCTGAGGGAGGAATCGATATTGGTTATTCTTCATGTCCTCGAATCGGCGACCACGGAGGCCTATGCAAGCTTCAGCGGCTGCATCTTCTATGCCTTCCTCCATGGTAGCACGGTGACCATGGTGCGCATAGTTTGAATCCAGCTGATATGCGCCTTTCTGTTCGTCCTTGATGGTGATGCACACCCTGGTCTTCCAATAGGTATCTTCAAGAGGGTGTATATGTTCTTCACAGACGTATTCTATAGCTGCATCCCAGTCGTTGTAGTAGGTCTGAAGCATGCTCATGAGTTGGTGATGTGAAACAGAGGATTCACATCCTGGCTTGTACCACACCTTTGTTGTCCACCCTAGGGGTGGGATTGGCTCATCTTCTCCAATGACGTCTTCCTCATCATCATCGGACAAGTGGACAACCTCGACTTCTTGGGGTACCTCCTAGACAGGCTCAGGCATAGGTACTAGTGTTGGCGGTGTTGGCGGATCAAATTCTAGTTCCTGGGGTTCTTCCTCCTCAGGCTCCATGGACAACCCCTGAGGCGAGTAGTACCCTCCAGTGCTGATGCAGGCAGTCTTGTGGGCACGAGGCATCTACAGAATTAGATTTAGTTAGATTAGGTTAGAAGCAATAATTTTCATAATAGAATAAGGCAAAAGAAGCATAAAACTTTAGCAAATAACAAGGGTGAGATAGAAAGCATGAAATCAGTGAAGCAAAAGAAGCTAAAATGACCATTGCTAACTAGGCTTGCGTCCTACAGTCAACATAGCTCTGATACCAATCTGTCACACCCAATTTTAAGGATAAAATGGAGTGCAAAATCTTATGTACACCCAGAGATCAGTCACACATATAAGCCGACAAATTATGAATAGTATCATCACAAATGTTTATTACATCACGGATAAGACAGAGTTATCACTTAAATATAGCGGAAATGATAAAAAGATCTCTCACGGAAGCTCCATATCACAGGGACGTCGACTGGTTGACCACAGGACTAGTAGTCCTTAGGAAAATCATCATACCCATGGTCATCTATTACCCATCCAGGATTTTTATCCAAATAACAAAAATAAACAAGCATAAGTACATGTTGTACTCAACAAGTGTAATACGGGGTTCATGAGGCTCAAAAGGCTTGACACAGGTTTAACAGCGTGCAGCTTTAGTTGTCATAATTTTAGCTTAAGAGTAGTAACAAGTTGTTTCAATTCCCAAAGCAGAATACATGATCAAATGTAAACATGATTAATGAATAGCATAAACAAATAATACTTAGTGTTCCTCTATTCCGTAAATGTTCCAAGGCCGCTTGTGACCGTGAGCACGGCTGATATACCAGTTTTACACTCTACAGAGGTTGTACACTTTCACTGTAAGTCATGATACCCATATGCCCAGGTTAATTACTCCCAAAACTCTTCCAAGGTGAGCAGGCAGGGGTCACTATGAAGCCTTTTAAAGGTTCGTCTAACAAGTTAGGGCCATTAGATTCACTCGACAAACAGTTATAGGAACCCCCCTGTCAAATGGCACAATTCCTTCATGGCTATACACATAAGAGTAGAGGCTGTCCTATACCCAATTCGGCAAGCCATTCTTACGCCAATAAAGGTAACCAATAACAAGCTAGAAAAGGTCCTCTTATTGAGCTATAGCCAGAGCCATGTAGCCCTCATAGCTATACTGTAAGTCCCGAATGATCACTTATAGATAAGTCCTTAGAAAGAGGAATCTGAAGCGTTTAGAAAGTAGCTAAACACTACAGCCCCCTGTTTCCATGTTGCTAAAAGGCCATATTTTAATGTTTATTGCATATACCATTAGTCAAGTTACAAGATCTTGGTTTAATTGAGCTCTAGCAAAGCTACCCAAATACATAACCCATACGTGACAAGGTAATAGTTCAATTCTAGGGAATCCCTTTCAAGGCGACACATGCAACATGAATTTAATGAATTAAAGTGAATAGGAAACAAGGATGATCCCATGCTATACTTGCCTTGAGCAAAGTACTCCTGCTGGTCCTGCTTGTCAAAGTCGTACCCTTGATCTCCCATGAACTGCTCACCGTCTATACTCGATAACCACAGCAACATACAAGCATCCAGGAGCAATCATGCAAAGCAAACAAGATATAGATTAGAACAGTACACCAACAGCAAAGAATCAAGATGAAAAGTTTGGAAAACGAATCTACGTCTCGCTACGAACACACAGACGCGAAGATCACAAAAATCAGATCTAAAACGGAAAAGTTATGGATCAAACAAGTTTTCTTATAGCAAAATAATAAATTAAATCTAAGCTCGAATTTTAGAAGTTGGAAATCTACTTTACAGTAGCATGAATATGTAGATCACTTAATTATGAACCTAACGCAACTTGAATGGATCAAATCGGAGTTAAAACAGAGATTTTACGGCTAAAACAAGTTGAATGGCAAAACTGTAAATAGCTAAAAACGTATTTTCAATATAACCAAACCAAAATACGCTTTCAAAAGGAGGAAACGAAATATGTAAATGCGCTTTGGACTGCAGGTTAAGCCAGACATAATTGTAAGGGAGTATTTGCAAAATTGGCAGCGAAGGGGTATCCTTCAATCTGGGCCGCCGGATTAGAAATAGACGGATGAGATCTGATTTGGCGGGGAGAGAAAAATTCAACCGGAACAGTGCCGACGGCAGTGAGCAACGACAGCGCCATGGCCGGCCAAATGGAGCTTTGGCTCTCGGCCAAACGCACGCGGTTCAACAAGAAAAACACACTGAAAGATGGAGGAGGGGTTGGGGACCTCACCGGAGCCGAAACGGAGGACCGGGAAGCAGTAGAGGCGGCGCGGTGCTCGGTGGTCAACCATGGCTACGGCGGTGCAAGGGCAAGGCCCAGCTACAGTTTGCTAGGGCGAAAAACCATGCGGCCAATGGGATAGGAAGGCGGAGGAGGCTCGGCGCTATTTATGGGGCCAGGTTCTTGGGCGTCACAGCATCACGGGAAGCATAGCAGCACCGGCCTCGGCATCAGTGCGGAGGATGAGTTCGAGCCGGCCACGACGTTAGGAAGGAGGAGGGTCTGACCAGCGAACCCGGGCTATCAGCGGCGGAAGAAGGTGCGCGGGCGTGGGCGCGTCTAGGCTGTGCCGACGAAGCTGGGCTTCGGCCCAAGCGGAGAGGAGAGGGAGTGCAGCGGCCCGGGAAGGAAAAGAAAGGGCTGCGCTGGTGGGCCTTGCAGAGCTGGCGCCAGCGGCTCGCGGCGCGGGAGGGAGTGGGCCACGACAGAAACAAGCCCACGGGCCGAACAGAAGAAGGAGAAAGGAGATTTATATATTTTTCTCTTTTTCTAATTTTTTCCAAAGCAATTTCAAAATACAATTTCAGCTCACTTCGAAATCCATCTTCAAACCAAGCAATACAAAATATTATGCAATAGCATGAATGCACACTCATTGTTGTTGACCTTATATTTAATTTTATTTTTAATAAAATTATTATTTTCCCTAGGTTCAAGTTCCCACAAAATGCTTAATTAACCAATTTTCTCCTATTTCAAAATGTGCGAAATTTAGGGTGTTACAGTTCATAATTTCATAACCTACATGTTCATACTTCTATTAGATATGTATTCAACTTTTAAAATTCGTGATTAGATTTAATCTATTTTTTTATTAAAGGAAATCTTGTTTAAATCATATCTTGTGCGTTTTAACTCCATTTTAGCCCATTCAAGTTGCGTTAGATTCATAGCAACGAGATATACGTGTTAGTAATAGTGTTAATCATGTCACTAATACTAGAATTTCATGGTCTGAATCATATCTTAAACAACAATTATGCAACTGGATTTTATAAATAAAATATGATTTGTTTCACTTTAGTTTTATAATTTGAATCTAAATTTGACTTAAATAATAATCCCTATGAAATATCTTATATATGTTTTTATATAATTAAAAACACATGAAGCTAATAGTTTTATGAGTAGATCTTTGGGTAGTTGTATCTTTTTAAACATAGCTCCGATTAGCGTGCCTCTCGCGTCTGTGTTTGTAGCGAGACGTAGATTCATTTTACAAACTTTTCATCTTGGTTTTATGTTTGGTGTACTATTCTAATTTAGGTCTATTGTTTGCTTCGTGTATGACTGTATGGATGCTTGTGTGGTGCTTTATGATTACGTCTAGTCGGTGAGATATACGTGGTGATCAAGAAGAAGAAGAAGAACATTGAAGATTAAAGCTTACCGAAGGATCGGTGTTTAAGGCAAGTATAGCATGGGATCATCCTTGTTGTCATATACACCTTTAATCATTTAATTCATACTGCATGTGTCTACCTTGACTACCACTAAGGATTTCCTAGTAATTTGTACTTGTACCTTGATGCCTTTGGGTTATTGCATTGGGTAGCTATGCTAGTGCTCAACTACAACCATGATCTTGTAACTTGACTAATGGTATATGCAATAAACACTAAAAGATGCTTTTTAGCAACATGGAATCCAGGGGCTCGAGCACTGGGCTATTTTTATGGTGCTCTAGATTCCTCTCCCTAAGAACTTATCTGTAAGTGATCATCCGGGACTTACAGTACAGCTGAGAGGGCTATATGGTTATGGCTTTAGCTCAGTATGAGGACCTTTTCTAGCTTGTTAGAGGTTACCTTTAAGGTGCAAGAGGGGCTCCGGTTTGTATGATCTTGGCCTGCCAAGAGAGTGCACTTTGGTTTCTTTGTATATTGTTAGTCACTCCTTGGAGGGGGGTTCATGCTTATTGATCGGGAAACCTTAGCGGCCCTAACTTGTTAGACAAACCTTTGAAAGGCTTCATAGTGAACCCTACCGACCTTCCTTGGTAGTGGGTCAAGAGGCTCGCGACCTCAGGCGAAAGGGTAAATCACGACTCATAGTGAAAGTGTACAACCTCTGCAGAGTGTAAAACTGGTATATCAGTCGTGCTCACGGTCACGAGCGATCTTGGAACCCTTACGGAATAGATGAACACTAATGATATGGATGATTAAGATGCTCACTAATGGTTAATTGTTTATGCTTTTCATTATCCATGTTTACCTAATCATGTGTTTATGGGCTTGTGACAAAACTTGTTTCTACTCATTTGCTAAAAGATGACTAATTAAAAGCTAAATGCAGTTAATCCAGTGCCAGCCTTTTGAGCCTCATGAACCCCATGTTATATTTGTTGAGTACGACATGTACTTACGCTTGCTTTATTTTTCACATGTTTGGATAAAAATCCCGGATGGGTACCAGATTGCTAGAGTTTGGAGGAAATAGGCTTGTAATCAACCAGTCAGTTGCCCCTGTGGATTTGGAGCCTTCGCCTGAAGATCAAAGTTGTCTTTCCACTATCTATACTCTGAGGTTATAATCTTTATTCTAATACGTTACATATTTAAGCATTGTCTATTGATATTACCTTTATTTGTAGCTATATGTGAGATTTGACTTCCTGGGCTCACATATGGTGTGTATCTGGTTTTGTTCTTAAAACCGGGTGCTACAAAGTGGTATCAGAACAATGCTGACTGTAGGACGCAAGCCTAGATAGAATTGGACGTTTTAGCATGCTGTCATCTCTGCTTAATTCTTGCTTTCTCTTTAACCTTGTTATTTGCTAAAAGTTATGCTCACTTCGGCCTCTGTTCTGTTATAAAAACCTTACCTCTATTCTGAACCTTCTCTCTTCTTCTATATAGATGGGTTGTAATGAGGAGACCACCAGCATCAAAGGTCAGGAGGGCCAAGCTACGTTGTCCATAAGCGCATTTGACAAGGAGAAGCTTGTAGCTATGCAACAACAACTGTTAGAATGAATGACTCGACATGGGAGTTCTCAATAGTTCTTGCCATAGGATCAAACCAACATACCAAAGGGACCAGTGAAGAGACAAGTGGCAGAAGCTTGGAAGAAGATGAAGATCAATGAAGGTGTTCATAGTAATACGATCGGAGTTTAGTATCAATGTCAATGCTGCAAGCATTATGGTCTTCCCTGTCTTAAAAATGAGTCTAATAAGATGGAAGTCAAGGTGAATCCGAGTTGTGAAGCTAATGTGGATAAGAAGAGAAGGGCGGTCTCATCAGAGCTAAAATTGGGAAGCAATCAACATTCGAGTTCTACTATGTTGCCACATCCAGCTACAACCCATAGTCAGATAAACTCAGACTCTAAAGAGTCAGAAGTTTCTCAAGCTAAGACCACTCCACTCTTTCCACCAGAGGTATGCATAGATGGGTGGACGATCACTTATAAGGAGTTTCAACCCCGAAAGATCAAGCGAGCTAAAAAGCGGTCAATTCAAACAAAGATGAACCTTCAGAGTCAGCAAGCTGACAATACTCTAAGCAACAATTCTATGGAATTTTACACCACAAAAGATACAGTTAAGATCAAGTGTTATCATTGCCAACAAGAAGGACATTATGCTAAATTTTGCCCATGGAAGAATCAACAGTTGTACCATAAAAGTAGCCAGAGTCAGATCTCTACCAGACTACCACCAGCAAGTGATAAGTGACACACAACACGAAGGAAGCCCATGATGAAATTTATGAAGTGGATGATGTGTCGCTCTCACTCCCATGCAAGAGATGCTACCCTAGATGCTCATGTAACAACACCGTGTTTAAGGAATAGGAGTCGGTGCCCTTTATGTAATAAAAACGATAGTATCGCAAGTTGAGCCAGTGATTGAGTTGTGCATCTTTATTGCTTTGTTGAGTTGAGCCAGTGATTGAGTTGTGCATCTTTATTGCTTTGTTGAGTTATCATTATGTTTATGCTTGTTTTGGATCTCTGAAATGATTGCAATAATCTTGTTGGGTGTTCCCACAATTTCATTTAGTTCATAGGCCTAAGGTATAAGGATTAGTGAAATAAATAGTTGGGTTATGGTTTTCTTCTGTTTCCCCTATCCTGTCTTTTTGGAGCAGTCTGCACTCTTCGGCTTATATCTCTAATCTTGGATGATCAAAAAAAATCATGAGGAAATTCTGGACAGCAGTAGACTTCAATATCTTTCTCTGAGCGCAAGAATTAGCCTGATAGCTATTTTGGTTATGGACATATGAAAAACACAAGATGATGCATCTGTGCTGTTTGGAACCTAGAACAGTTTCTCTTGTGCACTATTTTCGATCAAGTTAACTGAGTAATTTGGAAAAGTGTTCTATAAGGAAGTTGTGGAGAATTTTATATTCTTTCCAACAGTATAAGCTACAACTTCATTGGATTAACAGAATGAGAGTTACAGTTGTTGTACCGCACTGCTGTTTTCTGCTTGCGAGGAATTTTAGATTTTTGTTGTTGCCCATACACAAGAGTATTATTGGGATGTCAGAACGTCTTGATACTAGTTAGATCATCTGGAAGAAGGTGCAAGCTACCCTTTTTGTGTTCCCTAGTTGATCCTTTCTTAAGGGGGGTAGCTAAGTTGAAGGATTTGTAAGATGAAGTTTCTAGCATTGCGTTTGGAAGTATTAGTTATCTCTGGGGTTTGGTGTTCTCCTGTCTCAATTGCCATCAGTCCTATCTTGTCGTCTCTTGAAGCTACAATTAAGGATGTTATGAACGACTGAGTTCTAATTCATACATGTTGAAAACAGATGGTTGCTACCAGGAGAAGTGCTTCACAAGGTGCTGGAAGGAATGCTACCAATTCTAATCCACCGCCATCCAATTCCCCATCTATAGAGCAAGTTATTACAGACTATTGCTACTAGGAGTATAAGCTACCAAGTCAGTTGTCCCTGTGGATTTGGAGTCTTCGCCTGAAGATCAAAGTTCTCTTTCCACTGTCATACTCTGAGGTTATAATCTTTATTCTAATATGTTACATATTTAAGCATTGTCTATTGATATTACCTTTATTTGTAGCTATATGTGAGATTTGACTTCCTGGGCTCACATATGGTGTGTATCTGGTTTTGTTCTTAAAACTAGGTGCTACAGGCAGGGGCAGCGCGGACTCCTCAGTAGCGGCGACGAGTCCGAGGGAGTCAAGAGGTTGGAGAAGTCTGACAAGCGGGCCTAGGATGTCAGCGACTCAAGGCATGGGGCCAAGCTAACAAAGAGACAGAGCGTGGAGAGAGGGGTGGGGACGCGGCCTGCGCTGCTGCTAGGCCGGCCCAAGAAGGAGAAAGGGAGGAGAGGAAACGGGCCGTGGGGCACTAGCGCTGCTGGGCTGCGAGGAAATGAGGGAGAGGAACAGGCCTTAGGGTTAGATTGAGGAAGAAATGATTTTTTCCATTTTTCAAACCTTTTCTATTTTCCTTTTTCAATCCAAATTCAAATATGATCCAAATCAAATTCAAATATAGTTTCAAATATACTTTTCAAGATGAGAACTTTTGGGAGGTTTGAAAAACTGAACTTTTGCAAACTTTTGAAATCTCTTTTATTTTCCAATTCTCTTTTTCTTTTATTTTTTTTTTCAGAGCCCTTTTCAAACTTATTTTCAAAAGTGATTTGAATTCATTTTGAATTTTAGATTCAACCACTCATTGCAATAAATGAAATGTACCGGCCTGTATGCACATCCATGTTGCTACTCTTTATGATGAATTTTAATATACTAAAAATATTCTTTTTCCTATATTTCATGTGCACAAAAAATCATAAATAAATTATTTTAAACCTATTTTCAAAATTGAAATTTTTAGGGTGTTACACTCTACGTGGCATTGGATTGGATCTGTCAATAAGCAAGCCCTTGCTCGCATTGGTTCTACTTAGCAAACGTATATAACCTTATGCATGGCGCGGTATATATATATATATATATATATATATATATATATATATATATATATATATATATATATATATATATATATATATATATATATATATATATAACAAAGTGTGGACATCGTTTTGGTGCGATAATTGCCTTGGTTCGTCCGTCTGCCACTCCATGCGATCGATCCCACCTCCCACGCTGTTCAACGGACGAGCGAGAAAAGGAAAGGCGCGATAGAAAAAGAAATTGTCATCCCTGCGATCCCCGCCTGCTTTGATGGAAACAAATTGATCACCTGAGGCAACATGCATGGAAGAAAATAATAATCATGCATGGAAGGAAATAATAATACATGGAAGAAAACAATAATCATGCATGTAAGGAAACAATAATCATGCATGAAATAATAATCATGCATGGAAGGAAACATCAGTGGTGCCAAATAAAAGATGAGCAGGTTATACATGGTGAGACTAGTGAACCTTCTGTAATTTCCTAAACGAATATTCACACCATTAGTATATAAGTCCATTCCCCTGCATTTCTTTGTGCTCCCATTAGCATATAATATGAAAGTTCAGTTGTGTTCATCACCACTTCCAGTTGACTACTCCCATTAGCATATACTTCCTCTACCCCAAAATATAAATTGTCATGGCATGCGTGCAGGTCAAACTTTCTCAACTTTAACTAAGTTTGTAAAAAATACATGCAACATTTATATCTCTAAATAAGTTTATTATAAAAATATATTCAATGTTCTATGTAATAATACTAATTATGTAGTATAAATATTAATATTCTTTTATATATAATTGGTCGAAGTTAAAAAAAAGTTAACTTCTCGAGAAGCGAGAATGAATTCTATTTTGGGACAGAGGGAGTATATGAAAGCAGTGTTGAAAATATTTTAACAATCAAGTTCGTCTCTATCTGATTAGTAAGCTTAGACATCATAATGGCATAAAAAATTTCGACTCTCATGGACACCCTCATGGATCAGTGTAAAGCATCCCAATCCTACAGCATCCACAAATGGCAACGTTAAAGTTATGATATTTTCAAAGGGTGGACAATAAAGAGCATGTTAGACGTTCTGGCATTAGAGTATATATGTACAGACACATAGGCATGGTGGTGCAAGTGAGCAGCCAGCAGGAGTCGAGAGTCAGGGGTTTTTGGATCCTATGACTAAACTTTAGTCTCTGTCACATTGAATTTTTAGATATCAATTAGAAGGACTAAACATGAGCTAATTATAAAACTAATTACATAAGTTGTGGCTAATTCGCTTGTCAGCGCCGTGTACAAGATGGTATGGAGATGTGGTGAAACTTATTCGTGGATTTGTTGGTGCACGAAAGAAATGGATATCGGAAATCTCTTCCTGCCGATATAAAAATGATCTTAGCCGCATCACAGAAAGATCTACACAGTAGAGTTTGTGAGCTGCGACGTCACGCTCTCTGTGACTGTATAAATTTCACGAACTTAGCTTTTTGGATTAAATGTCACTTTAACGTCGGTCATATACTTTTACAGTATTGTTATCTTATCGTGCGATCCGGGTGTTTTTAGTACAAAAGTTTAGTTGTCTCGTAGCAACACACGGGCACAAACATATTTGCATATATACTCGAACCTGTGTGTACATGATTATATGAAGATGTCGCGGAACTTATTGATGGATTTATTGGCGCACGAAAGAAATGGATATCGTAGAATTCTTTTTAGTGATATAAAATATTATCTTAGCCGTATCACGAAAAAGTCTATACAGTAGAGTTTGTGAGCCTGCGACGTCGTGCTCTCCATGACGGTGTTAATTTTATGAACTTTGCTTTTTGAATTAAATGTCACTTTGACGTCGGTATTTAATTTAACAGTATTGTTATCTTATTGTGCGATCCGTATGTTTTTAGTACAAAAGATTTAGTTGTCCCATAGCAATGCACAGGCACGCTACCTAGTGTGTGTGTATATATATATATATATATATATATATATATATATATATATATATATATATAAAGGCACACCCTTGAGGTGGCTATATCAGCCGCAGATCATATCGATCGAAAGCTCAGGCGCACGCCATTCCGAGCGGTCAAGGCCACGACGACATCGACATGGCCGGCAAGAGGGTGATCCTTGCGCTCTTCATCTGGGCCATGGCCCTGCTGCCTATTTTCATGCCTCTTGATACGTGAATCCACTCTGTGCGCGTATATGTATATATACTCTTCTTCGCTGTGCTACGGCTGTGTGCACCAAATCTGATCATATCCGATCCCTAGTGTTGTTGTAGACGTACGCTGGAAGTTAGTATATATTTTGAATAGTGTGCCACATATTGTGAATAGTGAATCAAATTTCAAAAGTTATTTGAATGAAACGTCTTTGGGACCTCGCGTTTCCATAGCGTGTTATAGTTGTACCAAATTAAACTATCACAAATAATAAATTAGAAAGACTGTAGGAGTAACATAAGCACCTAAAAGAACATTTTTCTATCACAAATAATAAATTAGAATTGGCTTTGCAAGGCTTAAAACAAAAATAAAATTGCGCAAGGAAGAGTTATTAGCCAGAATAATGATTATACTAAGAAGGGTATCTCTCTGATCCTGTATAAGAAGCTTCATAATACAAATTAATATTGCTGAACATAGCAATAAAGATATTGGGTTAGCATCATTTGGAACAGATGAGTATACTAGATCTTTAAACTCAGAAAATGGAAGTATGAGAGCCTCTGTAGAAGAGACAAGTCACTCAACTAGTACATAGAGATAAAAGATCATTAAGTTTTATGTCACACCCGATTTTAAGGATAAAATGGGTTGCATAATCTTATGTACGTCCAGAGATCAGTCACACACATATGGCGACAATTTATAAATATTATCATCACAAGTGTTTACAACATCATGGTCCCGTTCGGCTTACCCAGAAACCGGCGTGTTCGGCTTGTTTTTTCAGCCGAAACAGTGTTTTTCTCTCACAACAATTCAGTCAGAACAGTGTTTTTCTCCAGTTTCAGCCAAGTTTCAGCCAGCCGAACGGGGCCCAAGAATAATAAGACATAGTCTTCACATAAATGTAGCGAAAGTATAAAGAAAAAATCTCTCGCGAAAGCTCCATATCACAGGGACGTCAACTGGTTGACCACAAGTCTAGTAATCCTCAAGAAAGCCGTCATTACCATAGCCATCTATTACCCATCTGGGATTTTTATCCAAACAATAAAAATAAATAAGCGTAAGTACGTGTCGCACTCACCAAGTGTAACATGGGGTTCATAAGGCTCAAAAGGTTTGACACAGGTTTAATAGCATTTAGCTTTTAGTTATCAAAATTTTAGCATAAGAGTAGCAACAAGTTGTTTCAATCCCAAAGTAAAACACATGATCAATGTAAACATGAATAATGAATAGTATAAACGAATAATTCTTAGTGATCATCTATTCCGTAAATATTCCAAGGCCGCTGGTGACCGTAAGCACGGCTAATATACCAGTTTTACACTCTGCAGAGGTTATACACTTTCACTATGAGTCATAATGCCCATATGCTCGGGTTAATTACTCACAAAACACTTTCAAGGTAAGTAGGCAAGGTTCACTATGAAGCCTTTCAAAGGTTCGTCTAACAAGTTAGGGCCATTAGATTCACTCAGCAAACAGATGTAGAGTCCCCCTTCTCGATGGCACATTGACGCGCAGCCTATACACATGGGGACAGAGGCCGCACTATACCCGATTCGGTAAGCCATTCTTACGCAAATAAAGGTAACCACTACCAAGCTAGAAAATGTCCTCATACTGAGCTAAAGCCAGAGCCATGTAGCCCTCACAGCTATACTATAAGTCTCGTATGATCACTTACAAATAAGTCCTTAGGAAGAAGAATCTGAAGTATTTAAAAAGTGGCTAAACAATCCAACCCCCTATTTCTAAGTTGCTAAAAAGTCATATTTTAATGTTTATTGCATATACCATTAGTCAAGTTACAAGATCATGGTTAAGTTGAGCACTAGCAAAGCTACCCAATGCATATACCATAGGAGACAAGGTATAAGTTCAATTTTAGGGAATCCCTATCAAGGTGACACATCCAATATGAATTAAATATATTAAAGTTGATAGAAAATAAGGATGATCCCATGCTATACTTGCCTTGAACAAAGTGTTCCCGCCATTCCTGCACGTCAAAGTAGTACTCTCGATCACCTAAGAATTGCTCACCGTCTACACTCGATAATCATAGCAACATACCAGCATCTAGAAGCAATCATGCATAGCAAACAAAGGCTATAGATTAGAATAGTATACCAACAGCATAAAATCAAGATGAAAAGTTTGTAAAATGAAGCTACGTCTCGCTATGAACACACAAACACGAAGATCACAAAAATCAAAGCAAAAACGGAGAAGTTATGAATTAAACAAGATTTGCTTTAATAAAATAATAGATTAAATCTAACCTCCCATTTTAAAAGTTGAAAAGATACATAACAATAGTATGAACATGTAGATTACGCAATTATGAACCTAACGCAACTTAAACGGATCAAATTAGAGTTAAAACGAAGATTTTATGGCTAAAACAAGATTAGTGGCAAAACTTTAAATATATAAAACTTGATTTTAGAATTTAAATTAATAAAATCAGATTTTAAACCGAACCAGGGACTGTGGATCCTATTTTGAAGAAAAACGATGGCTCTTTACCAAAATTACGGGGACGACGGGTTCTAATTAGATAAAACTGAGGGACTCAGTTACAAAAATCGCAGCGAAGGGGTACGGTTGGATCTAAGCCTTTGGATCGAGATTGGATGGTACAGATAAGATGGAAGGTGAAAGGAAACGCCGGCGTGGTCGGCGACGAGTTCCGACAGCGGCGCCATGGCCGGAGGTGGGCGGTGCAAGTGATTTAGGGCCTACGGTCCACGAGGAAACAAACCGAGGGCACCAGGAGAGGGCGCCGGGACAAAGAGGAAGGAACAACGGACTCGGCTAGATGGCTTACCGGAGTTTGGAGCGACGGAGGGCGGCGCTCGGCGACAGCAGCAGCGGTGATGGCGACACTAGGGCTTAGCATGGCGCGGTGTCAATTCGACGACTGCTGCTTAGAACAGGACAAGGAGAGCAGCGCGGTGTGGGCTCAACTTTTATGGGGCGGAAACAACTTGGGATGCAGGGCAAGGGAGGAGGCATGGCGGTCGTGGACTCTGGGGTGGCGCAGAGTCGGGCTACGGTGGCAGTCCAACGTGGGTACAAATGAGCGGAAGGAGAAAGCAGCTGACAACTGGGGCCTGCCTGACAGCGACACAAGGCGCGGGAGAGAGGAACGGCGCGGGCGATGTGGGTTGGCCTGTTGGGCCGCTGCGGGAGAGAAGCAACGGCCACGCGGATAAGCAGGCCATGTGGGGAAGCCAGGCCGAGCTGGGCTGCGGCGGGAGCGAGAGCCAGGCTGGAGCTAGGCTGCTTGGGCCAAAAACAGAGAAGGAAGAAGAAAAATAATAAAACTCCTTTTCTATTTTCTTAACACATTTTGAAATCCAATTTAAACTCAAATTCAAATTCTTTTGCAAATTTCAATCAAACCAAAGCATCACAAATAAAATATGTAGTAGCATGTATGCACATACATGTATGTAGACCTACATTTGATTTTAATTTTAACAAAATGTTTATTTTTCTAAATTTAAATACTCAGAAAATGCATAATTAAATCATTTTCCCCTATTTTAAAATGTTGCAATTTTTAGGGTGTTATAATTCTACCCCCCTTAAAAATGAATCTCATCCTCGAGATTCGACCGATGCTTACTCAAAAAGCTACGGGTATATTTTTTTAGATCCCCTTCTCTTTTCCATGTAGCTTCATCTTCTGTATATATCGATTCCACTAAACCTTACACATCTTTATAACTTAGCTCCTCGTAACTCTTTCTACCATCTCCAAAATCTATACCGGAAATTCCTCATATGTAAGATCTTCCTTAACTGTGAGCTCCTCTAATAGTATCTATTCTTCAGGTACATGCAAACACTTCTTTAATTGAGACACATGAAACACATCGTGTACACCTGACAAGCTCTCAGGCAATTCCAACTGATAAGCTACTACACCACATCTCTCTAAAATCTTGAAAGGCCCAATATACATTGGTGCTAACTTTCCTTTCATGTTAAACCTTCTCACACTTCTCATAGGTGATGCCTTTAGGTAAACGTAATCCCCTATTTCGAAAACCAATTCTCTTCTCCTAGTGTTGGTATAACTCTTCTGTCGAGACTGTGCCACTCTCAAGTTATCTGTAATCATCCTTACTTGCTCTTTTGTGTTTCTTAAAACAGCTGGTCCAAACACTTGAGTTTCACCAATTTGATTACAAAACAATGGGGTTCTACACTTTCGTCCATACAAAGCCCCGAAAGGTGCCATATTGAGACTCTTTTGATAACTGTTGTTATATGAAAGCTCTACATAAGGCAAGCTCTTGTCCCAACTTGTACCATACTGCAATGCACAAGCTCTTAACATGTCCTCTAATATCTAATTAATCCTCTCAGTTTACCCATAGGTCTGAGGGTGATACACTGTACTAAAATTCAACTTTGTTCCCAATGAGGTATGTACTATTTGCCAAAAGTGTGACGTGAATTGAGTACCTCTATCAGACACGATCTTCTTTGGAACACCGTGCAGACATACTATTCTTTCCATATATAATGCAGCCAATTGGGGTCCAGTATAGGTAGTCTTGACCGGTAAGAAGTGAGCAACTTTAGTTAACCGATCCACTATAATCCAAATTGAATCATAAGCTCTCTAAGTGTGTGGTAACCCCACAATAAAATCCATACCGACTTCCTCCTACTTCCACTTAGGTATCTTCATTGGTTGTAACAATCCCGTAGGTCCTTGATGTTCTGCTTTGACTCTTTGATAGGTATCACATATAGGAACATACTCAGCAACATCTCTCTTCAATCTATACCACCAATACTTCTCTTTCAGATCCAAGTACATCTTAGTACTCCCGGGGTGAATAGAGTAAGCGGACTCATATACCTCATGAAGACTTGCATCTCGTATAGCCTTAATCTCAGGTACACATAGTCTTTTCCCAAACCACAGAGTTCCATTATCATCCATATGGAAACTTGGTGCCTTGCCAATCACTATGTTCTCTGCTATCTCTTTTAACTTCGCATCCCGTAACTGGCCCTTACGTATTTCTTGCTCTAGTGTGGGTTCTATCACCAACTCCACTGCATTAGTGATAAACCCCAAGTTCAGTTGCTCAACTTCAGCACACAACTCACTTGACATAGCTACCACTTGCACCTCATTGGAGTAACTCTTCCTGCTAAGAGCATTAGCAACAACATTCGCTTTTCCAGGATGATAGTGTACCTCTAGATCATAATCTTTAATCAACTCCAACCATCGACGCTGCCTCAAGTTTAGATCTGTCTAGGTGAATATGTACTTCAAACTCTTGTGATCAGTGTAGATATCACTCTTATGCCTAATAAGATAATGTCTCTATATTTTAAAGCATGAACCACTGCTGCTAACTCCAAATCATGAGTAGGATAGTTTAGCTCATGCTTTCTCAATTGTCGGGATGCATAGGCCACTACTCTTCCTTCTTGCATAAGAACAGATCTAAGACCTTGACGAGATGCATCACAATAGATAGAGAAATTCTTGCTCAGATCTGGCAAAACCAATACTAGGGCTGTAGTCAACCTCTTCTTCAATTTTTCAAAGTTAGCCTGGCACTTTTTTGACCACACAAACTTAACATTTTTCTCCAACAAAGTTGTCATGGGCTTGGCAAGTTTAGAAAACCCCTCTATGAACCTTCTGTAGTATCTAGCCAATCCCAAGAATCTACAAATCTCTCCCACATTGGTTGGTGGTTTCTAGTTCAACACATCTCTCACCTTGCTTGGATCTACTGCTATCCCACCAATAGAAACAATATGGCCTAGGAAAGAAACTTCCTTCAATCAAAACTCACACTTGCTACGCTTAGTATACAACTTGTGTTCCCTAACCTTCTGTAAGACTAACCTTAGATGTTCAGCGTGCTCTTCTTCCATTTTGGAGAATACCAATATATCACGATAAATACCACCACAAACTTATCCAAAAACTCCATGAACACCTTATTCATCAAGTACATAAAATAGGCAGGTGCATTGGTCGAACCAAAGGACATAACGGTGTACTCATACAAACCATACCTTGTATTAAAAGCTACCTTAGGTATGTCAGTTGTACGAATCTTCAACTGATGATAACCAGAATGAAGATCAATCTTAGAGAAAACACAAGCACCTCTCAACTAATCAAACAAGTCATCAATTCTAGGTAGCGGGTACTTGTTCTTGATAGTAACCTCATTTAGTGACCGATAATCAACACACATTCTCTGGGTACCATCCTTCCTGTCAACAAATATAACCGGTGCTCCCCAAGGTGATGAACTAGGATGAATAAAACCTTTCTCGTGTAACTACTTTATTTGTTTCTTAAGTTCCTCTAATTCATTAACCCCCATTCTATATGGATACTTAGCTATAGGTGCAGTTCTAGGTAATAATTCAATAATAAACTCAATATCATGGTTAGGTGACATACCTAGCAAGTCATCGGGGAACACATCTGGAAACTCATCCACTACTGGGTCTTCCTTGTTGGTGCTTTCATCGAGCTGGTTCACTGTGGCTGTCGGCTGCTTCTGCACTTCAACATTGACACTGATTCTATCCCCATTAGGTGCGGTCACAACAACTACCTTCTCTTGACACTGAATGACTGCCCGGTTTTGCTTCATCCAATCCATACCTAGAATCACATCAATGCCAGATGTTCTCAACATAATGGGGCTCACTTTGAACTCTACCCCCTTAAGGATAGACTAGTTGGAATACAACAATAAGAAGCTTGCATACTACCTCCTGGTGAGTTTACTAGTATAGGATCTTTCATGGCACATAAGGGTATGCTATGCATTCTAAAAAATTCTTGTGGTATGAAAGAATACGAAGCTCTAGAATTAAAAAGAACAGTGGCAGGAGTGGAATTGACATCGAACGTACCAAGCATGACTTCTGGTTCCGCAAGCACCATCTTTGTAGACACATGATTCACCTTTCCTGTGTTGGGTGCTGGCTTCTAATAACTATTCTACCTCTGTGGGGTCTGCTAGTTTGGCTTCTCAGGGCAATTATAAGACAGGGTACTAGTCTTCATGGGAGTATTGTTAGGCGCTCCCTGTTGTGGTGTCTGCTGGCCACTCTGCTACTGGGGACATTGATTACCATTCTACTGCTAGTATGGTGGACGCTACTAGTTTGGGTTACGATTCCACTGATTAGGTGGCCTCAGGTACCTCTGCTGGAAGCCTTGCTGCGAATTAGTGCGTGAACAAGTATTACTCCGAGACGCCTATTCCTGAAGCCTCCTCTTCTTGGCCTCCATCTCTTTGCGCTTGTTGTCAATAACAATAGCGTGATTCACCAGCATTTGGAAATTGGGGTATGTATTGAATATGAGCTGGAGTTGCAGACTGTCATACAGACCCTTGAGAAAGCGGCATTGCTTATCAGCATCATCAGCCACCTCATTCGGAGCGTAATGTGACAACTAACCAAATTTGTCACGATACTCAGCTACAGACATAAATCCCTATTTTAGAGCTCTAAATTCTTCCTACTTGAGCTCTATCAATCCTTTAGGTATGTGGTAGGATCTAAAATTCTCACTAAATTCTAGCCAGGTGATAGGAGGAGCATTAGTGGGACGTCCATACTCAAATGCCTCCCACCAGTCTTGAGATTCTCCCTAGAGTTGTCCTGACGTGTACAACACCTTCTACTGGTCGTCGCACTATGCTATGTTGAGTTGCTTTTCCACTGCACACAGGGGGTGGGCCTTCAAGAGTTCACCACGCTTGTCACGCGGTGCTCCACCAATTGGATGATTCTGCTAATTCTGCACCAGAGCTTGCATAAGCTATGTCTGCATTACTAGGAGTTGCTCAATAGACAGTGGCAGTAGTGGTGGTGGATGTGGGTGAACACCTCCATGACCTCACCCTCTTCCTCTTCCAAACATCTGACATCCAACACAAATATTCAAAACTTAGAGATTTTCCATGTTATAGACACTTATATAGATATATAATACGTTTTGAAAATTTTCTGGACGAGTTCCAGCATCAGTAGCTCAGTAAAATAGTCATATATCGAGTTCTAGACATCCAAAAGTGACGTGCTTTACATGGTTTGAAATCTTAAGAAATTATCTACAACTTTTATTCAGACCACCTGCCCAGATTCTGTCATTAGGTTACTCAAAAACATGATACAACTGAAACTGTTCCAAATTCCAAACTGCGTAGAAACTTCAATTTTAAATAGCTATATCTCACAAGCCAGATCAGATATAGGGGTGATTCTAGAGGCATTGGAAAGATACTTAAGTCTAGTTATTCCCATAAAAATTTCATAATATTTGGTCATGTAGATTTAGAGTGACTCAAACTTTAATATTCTTAACTATGGAATTTGTGGACATGCCCACAAAATTCCAGCACTGATTAGAAAAATCCAACTCACACATAAAAATAATAATCCAACTAGACACACCAAAGTTCACACCGCACTACTAGACTCAACTTGACCCGTGCTACTAACGTCTTATTACATAGAAAGGACTCCAAGACCTATGGGAAAAATTTATGGAGAAGCTCCTCGTAGATCCTTGAGAGGTTGAGGTACACCCTTTGCTCATCAATCACTTGTTGATACCTCTTAAGAGTCTCATACTGTGCCTTTAACTGATCTTCAAGTCGCTGAATCTTCCCTACTAACTCATAGCCAAAGTGCACCATGACTTGAGTAGTTGGATTCGTGCCCTGAGGGACCATCATTGCCCATTCCAATTTAGGGTGTTGGCGAGAGAGGAATTGATATTGGTCCTCCTTCATATCCTCAAAGCGGCGACCATGGAGACCCATGCAGACTTCAGCGGCTGCATCTTCCATGGTGGCACGACGAGCATGATGCGAATAGCTTGTGTCTAGCTGATATGCTTCTTTCTCTTCATCCCTGATGGAGATGCATGACCAAGCCTTCTAATAAGTGTCCTCCAGAAGGTGTGTATGTTCTTCGCAGACATACTCTATAGCTGCGTCCCAATCAGCATAGTAGGTCTGAAGAATCCCCATAAGTCAGTGGTGCGAAACGGAGGATTCACACCCCGGCTTGTACTAGATCTTTGTAGTCCATCCCATGGTAGGGGTAGGCTGATCTTCTTGAACGGCGTCCTCCTTATCATTAGACAATACAATGACCTCCACTTCTTTGGGTTCTTCTTCTTCGGGCTCTTCCTAGAATGGCTCAGGCGTAGGTGTAGGTGCTGGCAAATCAACTTCTTGCCCCTGGGGTTCCTCCTCCTGATGTGGCTCCATGGACTCATACAAGCCACAAGGCGGGTAGTAGCCTTTGGTGCTAATGCAAGCGATTTTGTTGGCACGAGGCATCTACAGAATTAGATTTAGTTAGAATAGAAGCAATAATTTTCATAACAGAGTGAGGCAAAAGGAAGCATAAAATTTAGCAAATAACAAGGGTGAGATGGGAAGCATGAAATGAGTGAAGTAAAAGAGGCTAAAACAACCATTGCTAACTAGGCTTGTGTCCTACAGTCAACACGTTTCTTATACCAATCTGTCACACCCGATTTTAAGGATAAAATGGGGTGCATAATCTTATGTGCGCCCATAAATCAGTCACACACATAAGCCAACAAATTATAAATAGTATCATCACAAGTGTTTACTACATCATGAATAATGAGACAAAGTCTTCACATAAATGTAGCGAAAGTATAAAGAAAAAATCTCTTACGAAAGCTTCATATCACAGGGACGTCAACTGGTTGACCACAAGTCTAGTAATCCTCAGGAAAGTCATCATTACCATAGCCATCTGTTACCCATCTGAGATTTTTATCCAAACAATGAAAATAAACAAGCATAAGTACGTGTCGTACTCAACAAGTGTAACAAGGGGTTTATGAGGCTCAAAAGGATTGACACAGGTTTAACATAAGAGTAGCATAAGAGTAGCAACAAGTTGTTCCAATCCCAAAGTAAAATATATGATCAATGTAAACATGAATAATGAATTGCATAAACGGATAATTCTTAGTGATAATCTATTCCATAAATGTCCAAGGCCCCTCGTGACCGTGAACACGACTGATATACCAGTTTTATACTCTACAGAGGTTGTACACTTTCACTGTGAGTCGTGATACCCATATGCCCGGGTTAATTACTCCCAAAACACTTCCATGGTGAGTAGGCAGGATTCACTCTGAAGCCTTTTAAAGGTTCAGCTAACAAGTTAGGGCCATTAGATTCACTCGGCAAACAGACGTAGAACCCCCTTCCTGATGGCACATTGACGCACAGCCTATACAATGGGGACAGAGGCCACACTATACCCGATTCGGCAAGCCATTCTTACGCCAATAAAGGTAACCACTAACAAGCTAGAAAAGGTCCTCATACTAGGCTAAAGCCAGAGCCATGTAGCCCTTACAGCTATATTGTAAGTCCCGGATGATCACTTACAGATAAGTCCTTAGGGAGAGGAATCTGAAGCATTTAGAAAAGTAGCTAAACACTCCAACCCCCTGTTTCCAAGTTGCTAAAAAGTCATATTTTAATGTTTATTGCATATACCATTAGTCAAGCTACAAGATCATGGTTCAGTTGAGCACTAGCAAAGCTACCCAATGCATATCCCATAGGAGACAAGGTATAAGTTCAATTCTTGGGAATCCCTATCAAGGTGACACATGCAATTTGAATTAATGTATTAAAGTTGATAGGAAACAAGGATGATCCCATACTATACTTGCCTTGAACAAAGTGCTTTTGCTATTCTTGCTCGTCAAAGTAGTACTCTCAATCACCCATGAATTGCTCACCATCTATACTCGATAATCATAGTAACATACAAGCATCCAAAAGCAATCATGCATAGCAAACAAAGGCTATAGATTAGAACAATACACAAACTGCACAAAATGAAGATAAAAAGTTTGTAAAACGAAGCTACGTCTCGCTATGAACACATAGATGCGAAGATCACAAAAATCGGAGCTCAAACCGAGAAGTTACAAATTAAACAATATTTTCTTTAATAAAATAATAGATTAAATCTAACCTCTAATTTTAAAAGTTGAAAATATACATAACAATAGTACGAACATGTAGATTACGCAATTACGAACCTAACGCAACTTGAATGGATCAAATCGGAGTTAAAACGCAGATTTTCTGGCTAAAACAAGATTAGTGGCAAAATTGTAAATAGATAAAACTTGATTTTAGAATTTAAATTAATAAAATCAGATTTTAAACCGAGCCAAGGACTGCGGATCCTATTTTGAAGAAAACAGGGGCTCTTTAATAAAATTACGGGGATGATGGGTTCTAATTAGATAAAACTGAGGGACTCTTTTGCAAAAATCACAGTGAAGGGGTACAGTTGAATCTGAGCCGTCGGATCGAGATTGGACGGTGCAGGTCAGATGGAAGGGGAAAGGAAACGCCGGCATGGTTGGTGGCGAGTTCCGACCGTGGCGCCATGGCCGGAGGCGAGCGACTCAAGTGATTTAGGGCCTACGGTCCACGAGGAAATAAACCAAGGGCACCGGGAGAAAGAGGAAGGAACGACGAACTCGGCTAGATGGCTTACCGGAGTTCGGAGCGACAGAGGGCAGTGCTCGGGGACAACAGCGGTGGTGATGGCGGAGCTAGGGCTTAGCGTGGTGCGGCGTCGATTCGACGACTACTGCTTAGAACGGGACAAGGAGAGCGGCGTGGTGTGGGCTCAACTTTTATGGGGCGGAAACAACTTGGGACGCAAGGCAAGGGAGGAGGCGTGGCCGTCGCGGACTTTGGGGCGGCGCAGAGTTAGGCGATGGTGGCAGTCCGACGCGGCTACGAATCAGAGGAAGGAGAAGGCGACTAAGAACTAGGGCCCGGCTGACAGCGGCACAAGGCACGAGAGAGAGGAACGGCGCGGGCGACGCAGTCCAGCCTGTTGGGCCGGTGCGGGAGAGAAGGAGCGGCCGCGTGGAAAAGCAGGCCACGTGGGGAAGCCAAGCCGAGTTGGGCTGCGGCGGGAGTGGGAGCCGGCTGGAGCTGGGCTGCTCGTGCCGAAAACAGAGAAGGAAGAAGAAAAACAATGAAACTCGTTTTCAATTTTCTTAACACATTTTCAAATCCAGTTTAAACTTAAATTCAAATTCTTTTGCATATTCCAATCAAACTAAAGCATCACAAATAAAATATGCAGTAGCATGTATGCACATATATGTATGTAGACCTACATTTTATTTGAATTTTAACAAAATGATTATTTTTCTAAATTTAAATACTCACAAAATGCATAATTAAATCATTTTCCCCTATTTTAAAATGTTGCGATTTTTGGGGTGTTACATTTTATGGATGGATTAAAGGAAGTATGTGATTGCTCGCAAAAAAAAGAAGAAGTATGTGACGATATTGAAAGTTTAGAAGAAATGATCAATGTAGAAAGATATCAGAAATATACTTTAAAAATAAGGCCTCAACAAATGTATCAAAAATTAAGTGTATTAATTAAGGGAACCTGTTCAACTGAGAATTGTTGTTGCCAAAACAATTTGATAAATAGATGTATATATGTATAAGACCATTAAGTTTTATGGATGGATTAAAGGAAGTTTGTGAAGTTATCAAAAGTTTAGAACAAATGATCGATGTAGAAAGATATCCTGAAAGATATCAGGAATATAGTTTAAAAATAAGGCCTCAACAAATATATAAAAAATTAAGTGTATTAATTAAGAGAACCAGTTCAACTGAAAATTGTTGTTGGCAAAACAATTTGATAAATAGATGTATATATGTCTCTCTCTCTATATAATTAATTAATTAATACGTATGGTTTCAACCTTTCATTGGAAAGAATAATTAATCGATCGTTTTCCTCTTTTTTTTTTACGCTGGCTTTAATTTGCAGTTCTGGCGGTAGACAGCCCCCATCATCTGCTATTGCTGCCCTGAGGACACGTGTGCATTGTGCGATTGCAGGAACGTCATCGATGGTTAATATCCTAGCTACGTATACGGGCATACGGCCGGACTCTGTCTGTGGCTGCTGCTTAATTCGTTTTCTCTACGTGTTTCAACTTGAGCAGCCTGACTACGGATATGTATGAATAAATGAGTTGGACTCATTCGGCCTGTTCACTTGTTGGTTTCAGCCAGAGCTTATCAGTTATGATACAATGTTTTTCTCTTATAATAAACCAGCACCAACCAGACTTATTAGCCCAGAAACCAATCAGCGAACAGGCTGATTAGCTCTTCCATGAATAAATGAAAGGATGAATGACGAGCCTATGCATGTGTTTCAACTTCAACCATTGACGAACGAATGAATGAATAAAAGAAGGCAACGGCCCATGTATGTGTGAAAACTTTGGTTTCCATAAAAAGATCATAATAAAGCGATAACTATCACGATTTTACACTGCATTAGCTCTTCCATCTGTGAGGTGTGGAAAGCGACTCGGGCATTGAGTTGTCAGCTCATGAGTGGACTCACCCCACTAGAGAACACAGAACTCCTGTGCTGTGCCAGAAACATGTGAAGAAGACACTACGTCATTGAACAGATCTTCCGTATTTATTTTAGTCCTAGCAGAATTGGGCCCGGAACTAGGGGGAGCATTAATTTTGGTTTGAGCCACTGACCGGGACTAAAATCCCGAGCCTAACGACCAGTGCCGTAGACTTTTGCAGGAGGGGGACTTCAGTCCCAATTACATGTCTAATAGGATTCTATGAGGTTGTATGGGACGTAGCACCTGCTGGCTGGTGCTCCTCCAGGGTTGTTCTATAGATGATCACAAATAAGCAATAGAAATCCAAAAGACCCAAATGCACAAAACACAATCCTATAATGTAGAGCTCAATTTTAAAAAAAATGGACCTAATTTTATATCTTTCTGAGGTCGGATGAATTTACTATGAATTTGGTAAGTTTAATTCATTTTGTAAAAAAGAAAAGGCCGGGGTAAACCAGGGGTGACATGTGCCAAGCGGTGATTGGGCAGCTATGTCGGAGTCACTGACAAGTGGGCTCCAGGGGTCAACAAAGACTGACGTGTGGGACTGGATCAAGGATTAGTGTTGACCGGTCAACAGTCAACGTTGACTGGGTCCTCACTGGGCCTAGCAGGCCGGATCATGGGCCGGTCCGGCCCGGACACATGTCGGCTTCTAACGAAGCCACGTGGCAGTCTAGGTATGAAGTGGGCCACGTCTATGGGCTGGCGCATGGTGGACCAGGGCTCTGTTGCACCATGGTCCCATCTCTCCATTTACGATGGACCATGTCCACGTGGGGGCTTGCACGGGGGGTTGCATGGTGGATCTGGCACACGTGAGGATGAACAAGGCGCTCGGGTCCGTGCCATTGCTTTGACACGAGTCCCCAACTGGACTTCGCCTGTGACAAGAGTTCTGCGAGGCTAGGCGGTGGCCGACGAGGGCTTCTATTGCCTCCTATGGCTCCATGGTGCTCCGGCGGACATGACATGGCCAAAAGTGGCACCTTGGTGGTCAGCTCGACCGACCATAGCCGAATACGGTGGGTCCGATGAGCACGGCGTCCTCGCCAGTGCGCAACTGGCGCTGGACAAGGTGTTCATGGCCTCCCGAAGCTTCAAGGCACTCCGACGAACGCGGCTAAGAAGTAAAGGTGGTGCTTTGGGGGTCTACTGGCGTCAGTCTGGGTGATGGAGGTGCGACGGACACGGCAGTGCGGTAGCTTGCGTGGCCAGATCTCGAAGTGGCGCTTTTACGCGCAAACGAGGTCATAGGTGAGCTATGGAGGGCTACGATAGCGACTGTTTGGCACGGTGGAGTCTGCATCATGGTCGAGGCCATGGCGGTTCTCCAGCGAGGTCTCGGCTCCGATGATCTAGGGGCTAGGGTTGTCTATCGGGCAAACCAAACATGGCTAGGTGCATGGTGCTACAGTGGACACCATAGGCCCTTCCTCGACCATCGGGGTGGCCGATATCAGTTGGAACGCCTTCGGCATGGCGGTGGCAAGGGGGCGTGGTGGCTCCGGCAAGGCGGACACGACCAATGGCTCCGGGGGTCTTTTCTCCTTCAAAAGCTAGCACGAGCTGTGTTTCTCGGCGAGGAAAGCTCGCCGAGGTAGGCTCCTTATCTCTATTGGCTTGGTGCGGGTGGAATGACCTCGCCGTTGCCGTGCTCTGGCCATGGTGAGCGCGCTCGGGTGCTTGCGCAAGGCACCGGTGTTTCCAAGCATTAGAGGCTCGGTAAGGCCACAGCTTGCTCGGGTACGTGTGGGTGCGAGTGCTGCACTATTTGGTGGCCAAACGCAGAGCCTTTGGGCCTCCCAAGTTGGAAGACCACGTCGGTGACCATGGCGAGTGCACGGCTGTGAGCAGAGCGGACTGGCAAGGCTCACCGTGTAGCTTGGGGCGGTAGGATGGTGGTGCAGTGGCGACTTAGTAAAGTGGGGAGGCGAAGCAGTGCCATACTGAACCACTACGGTGATGAACACGATTGGGGAGTCGTCCTCGTCTCCAACAGCGGCTCTACTGTAGTGGCGGCTCCGCAGCAGTGCTCTCTAGCCTCCTTCTTCCTCCCTAGCCCTTCTCTCAGACATTACGAGTGATTGGGATGCCACCAAAGGCAGCGAAGTGGGTTAGGGGTTTGTGGGCCATGGGGCTTGGCTTTTATAGCCGCTGGCCGGCTGCGGTGGGCGGTGGAAGGTGGGGGAGGGGCAAGGTCCACTTAGGGTGATCCAGGGGTCTAGGCTAGGGTTTTGGGGTGATCGTGAAGCTCGCGCGGGCACTAGCGCTCTGTTGGTCGTTTTAAGGAATATAATGGATGACGAATGGATGAATTGTAACAGGATATGCTATATTAAGCGGGATTTGCTTGTATGTGTTGAAGAGGAAAAACTCTAAAATTTCAATCCATAATATGTTATGTTGTTTATGTGAAAGGCTATGAGGGACTCTTGAAACTTTAATGTGTGTAGAATTACTCTCTAAAAAAGGAAACTTTAATATAGAATTGAGGATGGCGGCCAAAGTTGGCTCACCCTGATAATCATGGGCGGAGGCAGCTATCCGGCTATCGTTGGCGACCGCCATACCTAAAATATGTAGAAAATACTAAATATATGTTGTATATATACCACAACCAGAATTTAAAATTTCTCCTAGTGATGTGGCATGTGCGATGCTGTTCTGTTGTATCCGGTGGCTAGGCTGGTGATGGGCTTGTATAGTGATTAGCAAACCCAACGGAAAGAAGCTAAAAACACTGTCCGGCAACCACTAGAATGATACGTCTGGTTCTTTGCCAACAGAAACAAGCTAATCCGTCCGGCAACCACTTGAATCTATGGCAGCCAAAGCAGTGAAGACTGTCACCAACTCGCTAAGCATTGGGGTATAGTGCGTTTGGGATGTTTCAAGGAAGCTCTGCCTGGCATTGGATTGGAGCTATCAATAAGCAAGCCATGGCTCGCATTGGTTCTACCAAGCAAACGTATATAACCTTATGCATGGCGCCGTATTGGCTACCTACATATATATTATATATGTACAAAAGAAAGATGCAAGAGTTGTTCAACAATACAGACACATCTGTTTGTTGAATGTCTCTTTCAAAATCTTCACAAAAGTTGCAACAAATAGACTAACTACTATTGCCCAGAAATTAATAAGACCGAACTCAGACAGCTTTCTTACCAGGAAGAAATATTATGGAGGGTGCAGTGATCCTACATGAAACGTTACATGAACTACACACTAAAAAACAAGATGGTGTGATTTTTAAAATAGATTTCGAAAAAGCTTATGATAAAGTAAATTGGAGCTTTTTACAGCAAACATTAAGGATGAAGGGTTTTTTCACAAAAGTGGTGTGAATGGGTACAGAATTTTACACAAGGAGGCAATGTAAATATTAAAGTTAATGACCAACTAGGGCCGTACTTTCAGACTAAAAAAAGGACTTAGGCAAGGTGATCCCATGTCACCCATACTATTCAATATAGTGGTTGATATGTTGGCCATACTAATTGCCAGAGCAAAGGAGGCAGGGCAGATAGAAGGGGTTATCCCCCATCTTATTCAAGATGGTTTGTCCATCCTTCAGTATGCGGATGACACAGTGATCTTCATGAGCCACGATGTTGAAAAGGTAGTTAATATGAAACTGTTGCTAAGTACATTTGAACAACTATCTGGCTTAAAAGATAAACTTCCACAAAAGTGAAATCTTTTGTTTTGGAAAAGCTAAAGATCACGAAGAGTTTTATTCGCAGCTGTTCGGATGTGCCATTGGTAAATACCCATTTCGCTACCTGGGGCTACCTATGCATTTTAGGAAATTATATAATAAAGACTGGAAGAGCATCGAAGAGAGAATTGAGAAAAGACTTAGTGGGTGGAAAGGTAAACTGTTAACAGTCGGTGGGCGATTAGTCCTTATAAATTCGGTGTTGTCTAGCTTACTGATGTTTATGATGTCTTTTTTCGAATTACCGAAAGGAGTATTAGAAACAATTGATTGTTTCAGGTCTCGTTTCTATTGGCAAAATGACCATCATAAAAGGAAGTATAGATTAGTCAAATGAGAAATTATGTGTCAGCCTAAGGACCAGGGAGGTCTTGGATACAAAATGGGAGGTCTTGGATACAAAATTTAGAGGTCCAAAACAAATGTTTGCTTAGTAAGTGGCTGTTTAAGTTATTAAATGAGGACGGATTATGGCAAGAGTTATTAAGAAATAAGTATATTAAGAATAAGACACTAGGAAGTTGTGAAAAGAAACCAAGGGACTCGCATTTCTGGAAAAGCCTCATGAATATTAAAGATACTTTCTTGAAGTTAGGACATTTTAATGTCAAAGATGGGTCATAGACTAGATTTTGGGTTGATACTTGGTTGGGCAATAAACATCTCAAGGATAAATTTCCGGCGTTGTTTAATATTGTAAGAAGAAAACAGGACACTATTGCTACAGTTTTGAGTTCCCCCGAACTAAATATCTCTTTTCGTAGAAATTTGATGGGTGTGAACTTATTAAACTGGAATAGAATAGCTGCTTCTTTACAACAAATTAACTTACTGCAGGAAAGGGATGTGTTTGTATGGGGCTTCAAGGCTTCTGGATTTTTTACAGTCAAGTCTATGTATGCTGCATTAATGAACAATGGGGTGAGAGTATCACAAGATATTTGACAAACAAAGCTCCCCATGAAACTAAAAATTTGCATGTGGTATTTAAAAAGAGGAGTGATTCTAACCAAAGATAACTTAGTTAGGAGAAATTGGGCTGGAGACAAGTCGTGTTGTTTCTGCTATTTCTCAGAGTCAATTCACCATCTCTTTTTTTATTGCTTTTATGCCAAATTTTTGTGGCGCTCTATACATATTCTTTTTGGAATTTCACCTCCCACGAACATAGATGATTTGTTTGTTAATTGGTCTAAATTGGGTAACAAAAAGTATAACACATTGTTATTAACAGCAGCTGCAGTACTACTGTGGGCAATATGGCTAACAAGGAATGAGGTAGTTTTTGACAAATGCAAACCCAAATCTCTTTTGCAGGTACTGTTCCAAGGGACACACTGGCTACGTCAATGGGCCAACTTGCAGCGGCATGAAGATCTAAAAGATCAAATGATCTCTGTGGCTCAACACCTTGAGAAGTCGGCTCTACAATTCTTTGGTTCTAATGGATGGCTTTCACAAAGACATGTTGGTTTTGTTTAGTCAAGAACTTTTTACTTGTTCTGTTGGTTGCGAGACTGGTGGTTTTGCCTACAACCGTACTTTGTGAACGCGTCTGGAGTTTGTAATAATTAGCCTAATTCTATCCTTGGATAGATGAAGTCGGATATTTTATCCTTTATCTAAAAAAAATGTAAAAAGGCACACCCTTGAGGTGGATATATCAGCCGCAGATCATATCGATCGAAAGTTCAGGCGCACGCCATTCCGAGCTGTCAAGACCACGACATCGACATGGCTGGCAAGATGGTGATCCTTGCGCTCTTCATCTGGGCCATGGCCCTGCTGCCTATTTTCATGCCTCACAGTACGTGAATCCACTCTGTGCGCGTATATGTATATATATTCTTCTTCGCTGTGCTACGGCTGTGTGCACCAAATCTGATCCTATCCGATCCCTAGTGTTGTTGTAGACGTACGCTGGAAGTTAGTATATATTTCGAATAGTGTGCCACATATTGTGAATAGTGAATAGTAACTCAAATTTCAAAAGTTATTTGAATGAAACGTCTTTGGGACCTCGCGTTTCCTCAGCGTTTTTGTAGTGGTACCAAATTAAGCCTGACCTGGGTATCAAAATAATAGTATAGAATTGTTGTTGGCAAAATAATTTGATAAATAGAAGTATATATGTATAAGTCCATTAAGTTTTATGGATGCATTGAACGAAGTATGTGATGATATGGAAAGGTTAGAAAAAATGATCGATGTAGAAAGATATCAGAAATATACTTTAAAAATAAGGCCTCAAAAAATATATCATAAATTAAGTGTATTAATTAAGAAAACCTGTTCAACTGAGAATTGTTCTTGACAAAACAATTTGGTAAATAGATGTATATATGTCTCTTTCTCTTTATATAATTAATTAATACGTATGGTTTCAACCTTTCATTGGAAAGAATAATTAATCAATCGCTTTCTTTTCTTTTTATTCCACGCTGGCTTTAATTTGCAGTTCTGGCGGAAGACCGCTCAATCATCTGCTATTGCTGCCCCGAGGGCCAGTGGACTGCGGGCAAGTGTGATTTGCTAAGTGCGGTTGCAAAGTGCGATTGCAGCAGCCTGACTCTGTCTGTGGCTGCTTCTTAATTCGATCTCTCTACGTCTTTCAACTTGAGCAGCCTGACTACGGATATGTATGAATAAATGAGTCGGACTCATTAGCTCTTCCTTGAATAAATGAATGAATGACGAGCCTATGCATGTGTTTCAACTTCAACGATTGATGAATGAATGAATGAATAAAAGAAGGCAACGGCCCATGCATGTGTGAAAACTATGGTTTCCATAAAAAAATCATAATAAAGCCATAAGTACCACGATTTTACACTGCATTAGCTCTTCCATCTATGAGGCGTGGAAAGCGACTCGAGCAATGAGTTGTCAACTCATAGAGAACACAGAACTCCTATGCTATGCTAGAAACATGTGAAGAAGACACTATATCAGAGACAGACCACTATTGCATGTCTCTAATAACTAATTCACCGGTAGAGAATAGATCTTCCGTATTTACCTTTAGTCCCAGCCAGAATTGGGCCCGGGACTAAAGGGAGCATTAATCCCGGTTTGAGACACTAACCCGGACTAAAATCCCGAGCCCAATGGTTTTGCAGGAGGAGACTTTAGTCCCGGATGCACGTCTAATAGGATTCTACGAGGTTGTATGGGACGTGGCACCTGCTGGCTGGTTGTGTTCAAGCTCCTCCGTGTAGTCATTGTCCTCCTCAAGCTGCTCCTCCAGGGCTATCCTATAGATGATCACAAAGAAGCAACAGAAATCCAAAAGATCCAAACGTACAATACACAATCCTATGACGTAGAGCTCAATTTTAGAAAAATTTGGATACTGGTTTCATATCTTTTTGAGGTCCGATGAATTTACTACGAGTTTCCTAAGTTTAATTCATTTTCTAAAAAAGAAAAGGCAGGGGTGAACAAGGGGGTGACAAGTGTCAGGCGATGATTGGGCAGCTGTGCCAGAATCATTGACAAGTGGGGTCTAGGGGTCAACAAAGATTGATGTGTGGGACTAGGTCAATGGTCTGTGTTGAACGGTCAACAGTCAACGTTGACCGGGCCCTCACTAGGCCTAGCGGGCCAGATCATGGGCCGCGCCAGCCCAGACACATGTCGGCTTATCATGAAGCCACATGGCGGACTAGGTATGATGTGGGCTACGTCTATCGGTGGACCAGGGCTTCACTGCATCGTGGTCCCATCTCTCAGTTTACGATGGACCAGATCGACGTGGGGGCTTGCGCGAGGGGTGCATGGTGGACCTGGCACACGTGACGATGGACAAGGTGCTCGGCTTCATGTTGGTGCTTTGACGCGAGTCCCCAATTGGACTTCGCCGGCAATAAGAGCTCGGCGAGGCTACGTGGTGGTCGGCGTGGGCATATATTGCCTCATAGGGCTCCATGGTGCTCTAGCGGACATGACAAAGCCAAAAGTGGCAACTTGGTGCTCGACGCAACTGACCTGTGTGGAATACGGTGGGTCCGATGAGCATGGCGGCCTCCGCAGCATGCGACTAGCGCTTGACAAGGCGTTCACGGCCTCTCGAAGCTTCAAGGCACTCTGGGGAACGTGGCTAAGGGAAAAGGTGGCGCTTTGGTGGTCTGTTAGCGTTGGTCATGGTGATGGAGGCGCGGCGGACACGGTGGCACGGTGGCTCGCATGGCCAGATCTCAAGGTTGCCCTTTAACGCGCCAAAGATGTCATATGTGAGCTATGGAGGGCTACGACGGCGACCGTTTGGCATGGTGGAGTCCACATCGTGGTTGAGGCCACAGTGGTGCTCCGTGAGGTCTTGGCTCCGGTGATCTAGGGGCTATGGTTGGCTATCGGGCAAACCAACTTTGTGGCTAGGTGCGTGGTGCTATGGTGGACACCATCAGCCCTTCCTTGACCATCGAGGTGGCCGGTATCAGTTGGAAAGCCTTCGAAACGGCGATGGCAAGGGGGCGTGATGGCTCCAGCAAGGCAGACAAGGCCGGTGGGTCCTGGGGTCTTTCCTCCTTCAATAGCTAGCACAGGATGTGTTGCTCACCGAGAGAAGCTCGTCATGGTAGGCTCCTTATCCCTATTGGCTTGGTGTGGGTGGAACGACCTTGCCATGGCTGTGCTTTGGCCATGGCGAGCGTCCTCAGGTGCTTGCGAAAGGCACTAATGTTTTCAGAGGCTCAGCAAGGTCATGGCTTGCTCAGGTATGCGCTGGTGAGAGTGCTGCACTATATGGTGGCCAAAGGCACTTCCTTTTGGCCTCCCAGGTTGGAAGATCACATCGGCGACCATGGAAAGCGCACGACGGTGAGCAGAGGGGCTGGCAAGGCTCAGCGTGGGCTTGGGGCAGTAGAATGGCGTCGCAGTGGTGAGTCGGTGAAGTTGGGAGGCGAAGCAGTGCCGTGTCGAACCACTACGGCAATGAAGACGATCGAGGAAATGTCCTCGCCTCCAGCGGCGGCTCCTTCTCCTACCTTCTCGGCCCTTCTCTTAGACATGGTGAGTGATTGTGATGCCACCAGAGCGGCGAAGTGGGTTAGGTGTTTGTGGGGAATGGGGCTTGGCTTTTATAGCCATTGGCCGGCCACAGTGGGTGGTAGAAGGTGGGGAAGGGGCAAGGGCCACATGTAGGGTGATCTAAGGATCTAGGCTAGGGTTTTGGGGTGAGCGAGAAGCTCATGCAGGCACTGATGCTCCAAATTTCGAAACGTGACGGTCAAGTGTGGTTGGAGAGGTGACGCCAATGTCGCACGATGGGACCACGTGCACGGACGTCAAGGCGGCAGCTAGTGTAGGCGAGGAAGGTGTCGTGGATCATGACCATGGCATTCATCCGGTGGGGGTGTGCTAGGCCAGTGGGGTGCGGACGGCTGAGATGGCCCTAGGCCTCGGTGCTCGCCAACGAGAAAAGCAGAGGGAAGAAGAAAAGTAGAGGTAGGGGGAAAATACAGAGGATGACTAGCGGGTCCTATGTAGCACCCGGTTTTAAGAACAAAACCATATACGCATCATATGTGAGCCCAGGAAGTCAAATATCACATATAGCTACAAATAAGGATAATATCAAAAGACAATGCTCAATATATAACATATTTAGTATAAAGGATATAACCTTAGACAACCAATAATGGAAAGACAACTCTGATCTTCGGGTGAAGACTCCAATCCACAGGAACAACTAACTGGTTGATCACAAGCCTAATTCCTCCAAACTCTAGCAATCTGGTACCCATCCGGGGTTTTTTCCAAATATGTGAAAAAATAAAGTAAGCATAAGTACATATCGTACACAACAAATATAACATGGGGTTCATGAAGCTCAAAAGGTTGACACTGGTTTAACTACGATTAGCTTTTATTGAGTCGTGATTTTAGCAATAGGGTGGCAACAAAGTTATCATAAGCCCATAAACACATGATCAGGTAAACATGAATAATGAATAGCATAAATAGTATTCATTAGTGAGCATCTTTATCATCAGTATCATCAGTGTTCTTCATCATTAACCATTAATGATCATCTATTCCATAAATGTTCCAAGGCCGCTCGTGACCATCAGCACAGCTGATATTCCAGTTTTACACTCTGCAGAGGTTGTACACTTTCACTGTATGTCATGATTTACCCTTTCGCCTGAGGTAGCTAATCTCTTGACCCACTTTCAAGGAAGGTCGGTAGGGTTCACTATGAAGCCTTTCAAAGGTTCATCTAACAAGTTAGGACCATTAGATTCACTCGGCAAATAGATGTAGGAACCCCCCTTCCCGAAAGTGAGAAGGATTACATGTGGGATGTCAAGATCCCAGAGTATTTCACTTTCCTAGCCGAGTACGACAGGGAGTTAGTCAAGAAAAAAATAAAAGAAATCATGGGAACATGCTTCAAGAATTTCAAGGGGACATTGTACAAGAATTTTGTCCTCCAAAATAAAGAGCTAGATTTCGATGGTGGACAATTTAGCAAACAGAAGGACTTCTGGTAGAATTTCAAGGAATACAGGTTATCCGAGGAGTACTTAGAACTGAGCAGGAAGAATAAGGAGAATTCGCAGAAAGCGATGAATCCTCATCATCTCGGCTCTCATGGCTATGCCAAAAAGGTGCCAGAATTTGAAGCAGAACTTCAAAAGATGGATCGCCTTGCTGAGGAAGGTGTTCAGGTTGAGACCACCAATTGGGAGCCCAGATCGGTATTATACTATATGGGGAGAAATGTACGGCGCGCCGAGGACAGGAGCTTTAGCTCCTCAAATCAACCCATGAGCGAACTCATCCAGAGGATCTCCTAGGCAACTAAGGAGGTGAGGCAAGGGACTTGCACTTCTAATAGGGAGAAAGACATGCTCACCCAAGCACTCGAAACCAAGGAGCACCCTAGTCGCACTAGAGGAACCGATGTTGTTCCTTGGAAACTAGCATTCCCCCAAGAATCTAATACTTACTGGAGCCGCTCGAGGGGTAGAGCGGAACATGAGGCAGAGTATTTGAGGAGACTAAAAGAGATGGAATACAGAATGGAAGCACGGATTGAGGCGACCGTTGAAGCGCGAGTCGAGCAAATTTTGCTGTCCAAGGGGTCAGTAGTACCAGAAAACCCTACTCCTAGTGCCTTTAGCCCACAGTTTAGGGGTCACAGCAGCTGCGGATCGACCTCGCTCGATGAAGAAGAGGCGAATGTGTCTCATCCGGTGGACAACATCACTGAACCCGTCAATGTCAGGTTGTACATCCGTCAGGAATGGACAAAGGACAAGGTGGCGCTCGGCCAGGCCTGGCCTACGGGAGACAGGACAATTAATGGCCGCCCAATTCCACTGGGGTACGCTCGCATCACCATTGACAGAATACTTGATAAGAAGTTTAACAAGATACCCATTGAGTGCCCCGTAGCGGAAGACAGGCTGAAACTTGGTCAAAACAAGGGCTCTCAAGTGGCCTAGCACAAGCGCTTCATTAAGCTTGACCATAAATTGTCCTCTGATGATGAGGACGACTGTGAGTCTTCGCCCACCCGCGATGATCACTCACCATCTCCCAACAGAGATCACTCCCCTCCTCATCCGGAGCCATCACCCCTGAGAAGATAGAGGCCTCCTTCTATTCCTCCTCGTCCGACTCCATCTTCATCAGCCCCGAGAAAAGAGACTCCTCCTCCTCCTCCTCCCCCTCCTCCTTCATCTTCATCAGCGCCGGAAAAATAGAATTCTCATCATCATCCTCCTCCTCCTCCTCCACCTCAGCCCAAAACAAGATCAAGGACATCCTCGCAGTCGCAGAAAAGGTCTTTGGATTCGATCGCTAATGCTCCCAAAGTGGACCAACATAAAAGAAAAAGGCCGTTCAGTGCCAGCGTTACCACCTTGATGAAAGAAAAAATTACAACACACATCTCGAAGGAAGATTGTGTTAGTTTCTTCAATCTCTGTGCCTCACTGCCTTCGTATATGTTGAAGTCTGAATTTTAAAGGTAAACACAGAATAAATACGCTACAACAAGAGACGAAGAAATACACAATAAAGATTTAAGAAACATATAGAAGTACATCGAAGACAACCCAAGATTAACCATGGAAGAGGCCGCAAACATCTATTATGATGTACAAGGGACGGGAACACCGGCAATGAAGTATGAAAGGGGCAATCTTTTGGTTTCCGATGACGAGTATAAAAATCTGACAACATATATGCGCCAGTTGCATGAATATTACATGGCCCAAGCAATAGAGACGTACGATTTTGGTTTTGAGGTTATTATCCGTTCGCCACATGTTTTCCATTATCCCGAAGAAGAGAAGTTCGATGTTGAGTGGGAGTGCTTGTTCCGGCTATACCAGAAACGCGATCTCGATGTTCAAATGTTGATGCTATGGACTATGTAAGTACCCTATATGCGCAATATTATAATTAACTACTCTCTCGAGATAAATTGTTAACTTTTGAGCACTTCCCATGATTTTATGTAGGTGTATATCAAAATTTTGTATTGTAAAAAGCAAATAAGATTACATAGGCTTCTTGGACCCCTTGCGAGTCAATGAGAGGACATGTCTAGGCCTCTATGGATGTGACGTGGAAGACCTGAAACAGAGATTGATTGCTGTTTTCGACGAATTCACGATGAAGAAGAAAACCCACGTATACTTCTAGCCTACAACTGTGAGTATGTGTTCTCGGCTTTTAATTTTATGCTTCTTTTTTCGTTAAGATTATTCGATAATTAGGATTATGTGATTGTAGCAACCATTTTGTCTTCATTTGTGTCAATCTTGCCAAAAATCTGATCGAGGTGTGGGACTCAAAGAAAAAACTATTTCATCATCTGGATGCACCGGTAGTAGTGCTGAATTAGTAAGCGATCCTAATAACATATTATTTTCTAATCACACATACCACTTTCTAATGTTTCTCCCTTTAATGTTGCTCAGTGTCCGAAGAAGACATATCGGCACTTTCTAATGTTTCTCCCTTTAATGTTGCTCAGTGTCCGAAGAAGACATATCGGTGGGACGCCGGTCCCATTCAAGGTTGTCGAAATAGAGGGGAAGTACATGTCACAGCCGGCGAGAAACAATGAATGCTGTTTTTATGTAATGTGGGCAATGTTTCACTACATCGACGGGAAATCGGAAGAAGCCGATAAGTTGGTGTGTATAATCCCTATTTCATTTATGTATGTTAATAATTCAACAAAATAATTTACTGTTTCTCTTTGGATATCATCTATTTTGAACGACAGCGCAAGAAATATAACCACCAAAGACTGTTAGACATGGAGATCGTCACACTGCAATCGGAGCTCGCAAAGTTCATCTTAGCTGAGGTATTGGAAAAAGATGGAGCATTTTTCATTGCACAATCCGTGAGGTACAAGGATCAGTATGGCCCAGAGCGGCTCACTAGATTATTGTAAGAAGTCCGAGAAGCATTGCACAATCTGTGAAGTCTGAGAACATTTCTTTTTTGTTTTGAGGGATCGAGATCTAGATAAGAATATTTGAACTGTAACCGTAACATTTGTAATGTTTAATATTGATGGACCTGTCGTCTACATAGCGTATATAAAGCGAAACCCGATTCCATAAAAATATAAATTAAAATCAATTATAAAACAATAAAATACGAATGGGCCATCACTGTCGTTTAGCAATGAACCGGCAGTATTATCGTAACCATCATTGCCAGTTATCAACAAACTGACAGTGTTGGATTTCTCAACACTGCCGGCTTGAGCCATGAACCGACAGTGTTGTCTTGCTCAACACTGCCGGCTTGAGCCATGAACCGACAGTGTTTTCTTGCTCAACACTACCGGCTTGAGCCATGAACCGACAGTGTTGGATTTCTCAACACTGCCAGCTTGAGCCATGAACCGACAGTGTAGGCTTGCTCAACACTGTTGGCTTGAGCCAGGAACCGACACTCTTGAAGCAACTATCACTGTCGGTTGAGACTACAAACCGGTAGTGTTGTTCAACTAGACACTGTCGGGTGGAGCCAGGAACCAATACTATTTCCTGTAGATCAGTGTCGGTTTTTAAGAACCGACAGTGATGCCAACCCCACATCACTGCCGGTATACCACTGTCGGTTCAAAATCCGGCAATGAAGAGGATTTTTGAATCGGCAGTGATGTCCAGATCTAGGGTAGTGACGGGCCTAGGCGAACAGGCTAGACTAGCCGGTGGCGGCACCATACGGCAGCCCGCATAGCCAAGGGCCAGGACAGGAACTAGGAGACTCGGCCGGCCGGCCGACAACGGCGCTGCATGACTAAAGCGCCAACGACACCATCACCCTGTTCGCTGGTTGTTTTCTGGGCTGATTTAGGCTGGCTGGTGCTGGTTTGCTGTGAGAGGAAAACACTGTTGGCTGGCTGATTTGAGCTGGCTGAAACCAACAAGCGCGGTATGTAGCTCTTGGCAGAGGCAAGTGCAGGTAGTGGACCCGTTCGCCCAGGTAGTGCTTAGGTCCAATACGCTAGGCAAGGGCGGCGATGGTGCCTTGTCCGCCTAGTGGTAATGTTTGAAATTCCAAGACCAGCAGCGTTTGACTCTATGCTCCCAGCAGCAGGCCCACACCCTAGGCCAGCCGTGGTGCATCCACAAGAGATAAGGTGGTGGAGGTGCCCGCCCAGACATCCGGCCGGGGGCGTTTTCCCCCCTCCCCCACCGACGCCTGATGATGCCCTATGAGCAGAGACGCGGTGGATCCGGCACCGACCACTACGGCCACGACAACATCATGCGTGGTGGCAGCGACGACGGAGCGATTCCCGCAAGGACATCGTTGAGGACGACGATGACAAGGCAACGACGGTGTGGTCTAGCAAAAATCTGTGAACAGCCGGAGGCTCAAGACGAGGGCAAAGAATACATTCCCCCATCTCCTCTCTCCATAATATGTTATGTTGTTTATGTGAAGGCCTATGAGGCACTCTTAAAACTTTAATTTATATAGAATTACTCTCTAAAAAAGAAACTTTAATGTTGAAATGAGGAAGGCAGCCAAAGTGGGCTCACTAAGATAATCATGAGCGGAGCCAGCTATCTGGCCGTACCTAAAGTACGTAGAAAATACTAAATATATGTAGTGTATATATATATGATATATGTCAAAAATACATGTGATCTGTTGTATCTGGTGGCCGGGTTGGTGATGGACCTATATAGCGATTAGCAAACCGAACAGAAAGAAGCTAATCTCCTCTAAAAAATAGAAGAAAGCTAGCTAGCTAATCTGTCCGGCAACTACTAGAATGATGTGTTCGACCAGGACATAAAGCCAATGCAAAATCGATCGACCACGGCTGTCGCCAACTCGCCGTGCATTAGGGAGTACAGTGCGTTTGGGCATGTTTCAAGGAACATAATGGGTGATGAATGGATGAATAGTAACAGGATATGCTATATTAAGCGGGATTTGCTTGTATGTGTTGAAGAGGAAAAACTCTAAAATTTCAATCCATAATATGTTATGTTGCTTATGTGAAGGACTATAAGGCCTTCTTGAAACTTTAATGTGTGTAGAATTACTCTCTAAAAAAGAAAACTTTAATGTAGAATTGAGGACGGCAGCCAAAATTGGCTCACCATGATAATCATGGGTGGAGGCAGCTATCCGGCTACCGTTGGCGACCGTCCTACCTAAAATATGTAGAAAATACTAAATATATGTCGTATATATACCACAACCAGAATTTAAAATTTCTCCTAGTGACGTGCGATGCTGTTCTATTGCATCTGGTGGCTGGGCTTGTTTAGTGACTAGTATGTTACGCGCTTCTTTGCGCGCGTCGCAAGTTAGGCGGAAGTGCATCCATCGAGCTGATATGTACATATGTTATATAGAGAAGCTGGAACGTTGGTTTGAATGACAACGTCAAGAATATTCACTTAATATTGTGCTAAACTGTTATACAACCGAGAAAGGTATCTAAATGGGAAAAGAAAGTTTCTATTTTTGCCGATGGTAAACACACGAGAACAGTATTGCTGGATTGCTTCGCGGATGTCTTCTGAAAATATATTGCAACTTTGCTTCCTTTCATCTTCAATATAAATGCGTATGCTAGCTGCATTTCCTCTCAACGTAGCATTATGACCTGCAGGGTACAGGATAGAAAGAGGAGAAAAGACAATTAGCTACACACAGAAGGCGCACATAAGCAACTCGTTTTATTTTGCACCACGCGAGGAATACACAATGCTCCCAAGGTGCCTAAACAAAATAAGCAATGGACTCCGAGACAGTTTGGCATCCTTCATGAAACCCCCTAGAGAATCACATAAGGTCATCGTTGGGGTTGATTATATATTGGAGCATCTCCGAGAGAGCTATCTAAAACCACACTAAAAATCCGAGACAGTTTGACATCCTTGCTTCCAATCTTTTCGCGCTCGATAAAATCCGAGGCAGAGGCAGAGCCCTCTTTTTTCTTTTCTTAGCAAACTGAAAAGATCGCAGAAAAATAGTTTGGCGCAAAGAGAAGAAAAAAGAAGAGGCAGGTGCTTTGATGACACACGAAACCTCTTTGGCATCAACACAACATTCTATACACATAAAACGTAAGCAGATGATTTCTCTATAGCCAAGGCGGCCATTGTCAAGTAGTCATAAATAGAGAATGTATGTATTAAAATACTAAATAAACAGGTTGACAATGAAGTACATAAATAGACTAAGAAACTTGCCTTGGGATGAGTACATGGCCGTATCATAGAAGAAGTGAGATATAGTTTGTAGCAATTCTTTGAAACCAAAGCTGGTGCAAAAATAATTAGCTACATGCTGGCAAGTATATATTTTCTTTGGTACACAGAAACAGAAGAGGGGACGAAGAAACAATAACAAAGAATTTTAGCTAATATGGGGACGACATTAGGAAATCAATTTAACAATTTGAACATATTAGTCATGCAAAGCAAGTACCTTTAGGTTTATACAGGTAAGATACACATGTTGCATACAGCGCGCGTTCATAAATACAGATAATTTTGTGTGATAGTAGAAGATGAAGATATATTTTAATTTATGGGCTCAAAAGCATCTAAGAGTTACATATAAATATATAAAGAGCTTTGTATATGCATTACAGATGGTGTGTACCACTTGGAGAATCCAAAAGTTGAGTACATTATGATACCAACACCTGCATTTACTGATGCAGCAGGGTACAAAGTGCAGTAGCTGTTAAATTCAAAGGGGGTGTGGAGCTGATTCCTGGTGTAGTACGGAAAGCACAAAGATATACATACACAAAATACACAAGAAGCTCTATTTATTCTGCATACAGCAACAACTTTTGATAAAGTCAGACATGTTACATACGCATACACGCCACACGCCGCGAGATTGAGATAGGATCCAGCTGGTCCTCCACTGAATTTGGAGTGCGCACATCTCTCCATGCCTGTGACAAGACACAGAATTAGGGACAACCTGTAGAATATAGGAAGAGTACCAAAACAATTAATTTTATTTGACATCTCCGATCTTGAACGAAAGCAGATAAATAGTATGTTGTTCTGATTGGAACATTATATGTCGAACGGTTATGTGAAAAGAAACCTATGTTCGTGTGTGTTCCCTAAACTCATAAGATATAGTTATGACAAAATAGGATAATGTAAGCCACTAATATATCCGCGAATTTACCTATGTTAGTCATACCTACAGCTGGGAATAGGGAAAAAATAAAATAGCACCTAGTTATGATAAAATAAACATTAATTAGACAGGTTATTGTAAACTATAAAAAATTGTGAACTTGTAGGAGGTTAAGGTCAGTGTCATAGGTATTATCAAATGCTGCAAGTTGACAGTAATTTGTGTATGGCATACATGTATTTGAAATCATAGATACGAATCTGGAAGGGATACCTACGTCATCACACGTGTGTAGGTTTAGAGCTGCAACTATTAAGATTTTCTGTTTTTTTGTTTCACGAGAGATCAATCTAGAAATAGCTAACAATTAAAAAGGAGGGTAAAAAAGATATTAGTAACAGACTAAGGAATTTAGCGGAACCAGTTAAGTAAAGCCTAAGGTGTGATCACACAATGGGTGGAGGCAGAGGATCTGTACCTTGGGCAATAAGCGCTACAAAGGTTGATGATTTTGCCATTTGATCGGAGCGCTGTCCTCAGTAAGTAGCTGTTGTTGCTCTTGGAATTTCCAGAGTTTGAAAAAGGGGTAGTAATCTGGAAACATTGATAATCGGGGGTGTAACAAAGTGTACGGTGAGATGTACTATGCGTAGTGTACGAAGAGGAAATCAGTGAATATGAGATTAGTTGTTAGTCATATAGTAGTTTCCAGGTAAGCAGCAACCAGTAAATGTAGTGTTTGACATGTAAGAAAAATATATATAACAATTGTTCTTGAGAGGTATCTACTTAGTCATTTAGCACAGATTTCTGAAGGACATAGATGGGTTGCTTCTAAATCATGCGCCTCTATAATGGTCATGGAACATCCACATAAGGATTCAGATAGTTTGCTGGTTCTGAGCTACGAAAATAAGCGGTACTTAAACAGGGGCATTCAAAGTTGTGGTGATAAGCACATTAAAAATACAGAAGAGAATTACTGTGCAAAGCTGCTAACCAAGTGGAAGCACATTTTCGAGTGTCCATTGTTATATACAGGCTGGAGGCAGTGTACAGAGCTGCTATATTTGTGAGTAAACTTACAGGGTTTTTTTTAAGCAGACAATGAACAGTATCGATGTTGAAATCCTTAGCTTGTGCACCCCCATAAGGTTACTTGGAGCTTTGTGTCCTTGCAAAATATGGGAATAGCATTTTTCCCCCATACGTCGATTTAAAAAAAACAAATTATTATGAAGATGCAAGGCGGTGACCAAGTACTGAGAGCTCTTTTTAGGTAAAAACACTTACCACAGATCCTTTATGAGCACCTCTCTAAGGGTAGTTAGCTTGTCCTTGCCTCTGGAAATTATATAGGAATTGGTGGCTGAATATCAATGATGAAACCAATGACATCTGCAAATATCTATGTTAAATAAAGAATCGATGGTGTGCATGTATAACGATAAATAAAAATAGGATGACAAATGGCATCACAGGATCAGCATACTTATCACAAGGGAGGATTGTGCATGCTGTATGTGAGTGCACCGAAATTGGCATGTCTGTGAACTGTGTTCCATGGAATTTTAGTGGTATCAGGTGCCTGCAATTAGAATAGCCATGTTTTGATTAGGAAGGAAAAGATGAGAAGAGGAAGCAGGCATAAACAGGTGCAGCTAATGCGAAAATATTTTTGAATTGGTAGCAGAGGCTATATCGAGTCACGGTCTCATCGCATTGCACAAGCGAGAGTAAGGCTTACCACTGACACAATTCCCCAGACCCCGCACAGAGCGGGAGCTCTCTACACTGGGTACACCCTTTTAGAAGAGGCTATATGAAATTTCTAGATCATGTTTGTGCTGTGATATAATAATTCAGGGCATAATTTCCAGAGGCTATATTTACAGGTTTCAGATTATAGCAGAGGCATAATTTTCAAAACCTCTATGCTACCCCAAAGCATACATGAAAATTTCCCCTGAACCTCTGTGCTACCCCAACCCTTCTTTCAATGGGGGCACCTATCATGATATATCAAATTTGCAAAACTATAAACTGTATATATTAAATAAATGTGGTGATAACAATTAATACTCAATTGAAGATGTTATAAAAGGAAAAGGGAAAAACACACATAGAATTCCCATGACTTAAATGGTCCCATTTTTTTATCCATAAAAAAATGGCAAACATCTTACTTTTGAGGATGACAGCTGCAGCTTCACCTGTTAGGATAGTAGGTGTATACTGCGTTTTGATTTTTTGCTTTAATTAGCATGATCTCTCCCTCAATGCAGAGAAATTAAGACTCGGCCATGACCTGCAACAAAGAAACTGTAACAGAGACACATGGTGTGGTAGAACAAAAGACAAATGGAACAAGGTCAAGTCATAGCACTGAAGAATCACAAGTGCCATGGGATACCGGTGGTTTGACATTTTTGCATCGACCTGAGGGCAAGTCAATTTTTATGGAGAGGAGAATGTGAGGAATCATCCTAGGTATGAACTGGAGTTGTGCCATGGGCCATGTTGCCTACTGGACCAACCAGCTGAAGGGCAACACCACAAGAAGAGCAACTGCATCAGAAAGGAAAATTCAATGAATTGAATACAGAGACATGTCTTGTTCATCTCCTCCTCCGGTTCCTCTCCTTCTAGCCCTTCTCCCTAGGTTCAGAGCTATCTTCCTTCCGCAATTCCGATTCTCCATTCCTCCATCCAAATTGCTTGCTAAACTCGAGACATCCCTCTTCCAAGAGGTTGTCTAATCCAGTTTGTACCCAAACTGTTATGCCATCAATGGAGGGGTACGCTAACACATAACTCCCAATCTCAGATCAGAATCACCCAATCCACGAATTAATCATAGGTTGAAGTGGTTAAAGGAGAAAAGAAGGAATGAAACGTACTATTCTTGGCCTGCAGCAAGCTCCTCCCTGTAGATCTGGAGCTCGGATGGAAGACGCTATCTGCTCATGCAGAGCAAACAGAAGTACAGAACCAGCCCATCAGCTACGAGACCGGAAAGCGAAACAGACAGCAAGAAACACCGGAGCAAAGAGGTCGTACCGGACAGGAAAGGACCATTCGCCGCAGAGGTGAGCCCAGCCACCACGGCGGTCGAGATGAAGAGGACCAAGAGCCGACGGCCGGCCACCGCCATGCGCCCAGACACAGCAAGCAAGAACTCGCCGCCGCTGTTGATGAGACACCGGGATGGCTGGCCTAGAGGAAATGGAGCTCGTGAGGCTGTCGGATCTAGGACGACGACGGCAGCGGCGGTGGCGGTGTCTACGACGACATGCGCACTACGACGTCTTGGCTGGCGGTGACTCCTTGCAGCTGGAATTAATTAGCGTGGTGGGGCGGAGTGGAGGAGCTGCACGGGTAGCTTGGAGACGCGAGACGCCAGAGCCGGGGACAGCCGAGAGACTCGACGCGGACGCGGTTTGTTTGGTGACGAGGATATCGATGGCGCAGCTAGGGTTTGGTCGGTCACGCCATCAAAAGGAAAGGAGAGAGAGAAAGGGGAGGGGAAAATGGAGGTGAGAGGCAGCCGAGGTTGGACGGAGGAGGAGGAGGCGAAGGAGGGCGGCGCCCGCCGCCGCACAGCAGTCGCATCCGGCGGCGCCGACATGCCGTTGTCGCCCCTCCGTGCGTCGGGACAGAGAGAGACCGATGGGGAGAGAGGAGGAAGCCAGGAGAAGAATCTGGAATGAGAAGCGGGAGCCAGCTATATATTTAGCGGTTGGGGTCCTGACGAGAAGCTGCAAAAGCTAGGCAGAGCAACTGTGACGACGAAGAGTTATAAGAAGTTGATTCTAACGGAAGCGGCTATAAGCAATCTTGGCCATACGATGACAGATCGGACGGTGGTGGGAATTTCGGCGACGTGGACGTCGCTCCTGTCGGAGGAGCATGTCCGCCTTGTTTGGGTAAATTAGCAAACCCAACGGAAAGAAGCTAAAAAACACTGTCCGACAACCACTAGAATGATATGTCCCAATCTTTTTTCTCGTAAAAGTGGGTTCTGAGGCAACAACAGGTGAACAACTACTGCGGATACTATATTTGCGAGTTTATCATGGCGTACGCAAAAAGAACTCCTGAAGAGATCCTCAAAGTACGTTATATAAATATATTCATATATTCACAATTTCTTTTGTTGCTCATATACATAAGTAATCACGTGACCACAACACACACACAAACACACACACACACACACACACACACATATATATATATATATATATATATATATATATATATATATATATATATATATATATATATATATTAATACTTTTCCTTTAACTTTTATTGAAGACTCTATGGTTGACGGAAAAAGTCATACAACGTGACCAACTGAAAGCAATTCAAGAGACCATAGCAGGATTTCTTAATGACCAGGTCCTCAACCCCGCCGGCGAGTTCTACAATGACATCAACGAAACATGGAAGCCAAACCAGATGGAGTGAATTTGTTATCCCAAAGATATGATAGAATATACAATGCAAGCTTTATTTGTAATATATATATATTATATGTACATAAAATAACGTACAATATATGTATATGCATGTAATATATATGTTAGTTTCATACTTTAGTTTGTACAAAATGTTCGAACATTATAAACATGTAGAATACGTATATTACTAGCAGCGTAGAATGCATATTCGAAAACCTATCCGAAAACCAAAACGAATCATCAATTGAAAATAGAAACAAAAAGAAAAAAAGGAAACCTTTAATCCCGATTGGTAATACCAACCGAGATTAAAGGGCCGCCCCACGTGGCCAGACTGGGAGGCCTCTTTAGTCCCAGTTGGTCTTACCAACCGGGACTAAAGGTGCACCTTTAGTCCTGAATTCGTGCTTCCGGTTGGGAAACCGAGACTGAAGAGGTTTCCCAACTAGGAGTAAAGCCCGTTTCTGTACTAGCGTTGCCAACAGAAACAAGCTAATCTGTCCGGCAACCACTAGAATCTAGAATTGAGGATGGCAGCCAAAGCAATGAAGGCTGTCACCAACTCGCCAAGCATTGGGGTACAGTGCGTTTGGGGATGTTTCAAGGAAGCTCTGCCTGGCATTGGATTGGAGCTATCAATAAGCAAGCCATGGCTCGCATTGGTTCTACCAAGCAAACGTATATAACCTTATGTATGGCGCCGTATTGGCTACCTATATATATGTAAAAAGGCACACCCTTGAGGTGGATATATCAGCCGCAGATCATATCGATCGAAAGCTCAGGCGCACACCATTCCGAGCGGTCAAGACCACGACGACATCGACATGGCTGGCAAGAGGGTGATCCTTGCGCTCTTCATCTGGGCCATGGCCCTGCTGCCTATTTTCATGCCTCACGGTACGTGAATCCACTCTGTGCGCGTATATGTATATATAGTCTTCTTCGCTGTGCTACGGCTGTGTGCACCAAATCTGATCATATCCGATCCCTAGTGTTGTTGTAGACGTACGCTGGAAGTTAGTATATATTTTGAATAGTGAATAGTAACTCAAATTTCAAAAGTTATTTGAATGAAACGTCTTTCGGACCTCGCGTTTCCTTAGCGTTTTTATAGTGGTACCAAATTAAACCTGACCTGGGTATCAAAATAATAGTATAGAATTGTTGTTGGCAAAACAATTTGATAAATAGATGTATATATGTATAAGTCCATTAAGTTTTATTGGTGCATTAAACGAAGTATGTGATGATATGGAAAGGTTAGAAAAAATGATCGATGTGTTGGTGTAATCCTGGTCACACTGATTGGGAACACCTGGAGCACCAACGTGGCATGGAGCAGTTGGTCAAGCAAGGCGCCAAGACTCAGTTTGAATCAAGGTGCAGCGGGAGGCTAGCGGTGACCGCGCCCACGACACTGCAGTTATCTGCATAGTGTGTTTTTAGTCATGTTCAAAGTGTGTTTAAGCAGTTGTTGCTTTTATAATCGTGTGCATTAGCTACGGTATAAGTAGCTGGGTCATTGAGGTGTCGAGTTATGCATTATAAGAAAGCCGGTTAGGTTCAGTGTTGAAAACCATTAAAAGCGAAAAGGGGCGCTGTCACCCTGGCGCCATCGTTGCGGTTGCCCATTTGTTCTTTGTGTTCATTGATTTCTTTCATTCGATCCAGCCACATACAGTGCGTGATTGATCCGAGACTATCATATGGTATCGGAGCCTTGATCACGCGTGGAGACACTCCAGATTAGGTCCATGTCGATCGTCGCTAGCGGCAGCGGCGGCGGGGATGGGGCGCGAGGCGGCGGGGAAGCACGCCAGGTTTACCCAACCCTGACGAGCTCGAATTACACCAGTTGGTGCATTTGAGTTCAGGCGATCATGGAGGATTGGGAGGAGTGGGAGGTGGTTGAGCCAGATCTGGAAGCTGCGGCGTCGACCGCGGCAGAGAAGGTGAAGCTAGACGCGAAGGATCGGAAGGTGAAGGCGCACCTTCTTCAGTGCATTCCTGACGACATCTTGATGCAAGTTGCGAAGAAGAAGTCGGGGAAGGAGGTGTGGGACTCCCTGAAGGCGCGTTTCGTCAGTGCAGATCGAGTCAGAGATGCTCGGCTGCAGACTTTGAAGAGCGAATTCGATGCAGTCGAGATGAAGGATGATGATCCACTGGATCAAGTTGTGGGGAGACTGACGGCACTGTCAGTCAAGAGTAGCAGCATGGGGGGGAACATCACCGACACAGATCTGGTGAAGAAACTATTTGACATCGTGCCTGATCGGTACCTCACCGTCGTGGCAGGAATCGAACAGTTCTTTGATCTGAAGACTCTTGCATTCGATGAAGCAGTAGGGCGCCTGAAGGCCTTCGAAGAGCAGACGCGGCGGGGCAGCAGTGGTGCTCGTCCAGTGAAAGGCCAGGTCCTCCTAACTCAGGCTGAGTGGGAGGCGAGGCAGAAGCAATCTAATGGTGATTCCTTCGGGAAGGGGAAGAGAGGAGAAAGCAGTTGGCATGGGCGAGGCCGTGGGCGCGGCGGAGGCAGTAGTGGCCATGGCGGGGCAGCTGATGCCGAGAAGGATGGCAATGGGAAGCATGACAAGAGTCACATCAAATGCTTCAAATGCCATGCCTATGGGCATTACGCCAATCGATGCCCGGGTGAGAAGAAGGAGGAAGCTCACCTTGTCAAGGTGGAGAGGGAGCCTGCAGTTCTGTTGGCAGAAACTGTATTGCCAGATCGGCTACAGTGTTCTTCAGAGGACAGGATTCAGAAATTGTTTCTGAATGAAGCCAAAGTATAGCCTGGACTTCATCTGACTGGTGGAGGTGATCCATCAAGCAATGAGTGGTACATGGACAATGGAGCAAGCAACCACATGACTGGTGATCACAAGAAATTCAGAGATCTAAACAGTGTTGTTTCTGGCAAGGTAAGATTTGGGGATGGTTCTACAGTAGAAATCATGGGTAAAGGTACTGTAGTGTTCCAAGGGAAGAAGGATGATCAATGGGTGTTATCTGATGTTTACTACATTCCAAAGTTAAGAAGCAATTTAATCAGTCTAGGTCAGTTAACTGAGTTAGGACATAGAGTTATGCTTGATGAAAATGTGCTAGAAGTTTCAGAGAAACATCCTGACAGATTGATCATGAGTGTACCTAGGACATAGAATAGACTTTACAAGATTGAGCTTGAAACTGTAGAACCTGAAAGCTTACTAGCATGCATTGATGATTTGGCTTGGCTCTGGCATGGGAGGTTAGGCCATGTGAATTTCAGATCTTTGAAATAGCTGGTTAGTAAGAAAATGGCAGTTGGGGTGCCTGAGATCAGTCATCCTGAACAAGTTTGTAGTGATTGCATTTCAGCAAAACAAACTAGGAGTCCATTTCCTAAGGCCTCACAGTGGCAGTCAACTGAGAAGCTTATGCTGGTTCATGTTGACATGTGTGGGCCTATATCACTAGAGACAGTAGGAGGAAACAAATATTTTATGCTATTGGTTGATGACCATTCTAGGTGGATGCAAGCTTACATGTTGTAGAGCAAGGATCAAGCTTGTGATGTATTTGTCAAGTATAAAGCAAAGGTAGAGAATTTCACTGGGTGCAAGGTGAAAGTTCTTAGATCTGACAGGGGTGGGGAATTTCTGTCAGGTGTCTTGGCAAAGGTTTGTGAACAAGCTGGGATCAAAAGGCAGCTCACAGCACCTTACACTCCTCAACAAAATGGAGTGGTGGAGAGGAGGAACAGGTCTGTGATGGAGATGGCTTGGGCTCTGCTTAAGAGCATGAAAATACGAGGAAGGTATTGGGGAGAAGCTGTCAGGCAAGCAGTTTATCTGCTGAATAGGTTGCCAACCAAGAAACTGGGTGACATGACTCCATATGAGGCTTGGACAGGGAGGAAGCCTAGTTTAGGTCATTTGAGAGTGTTTGGGTGTGTTGGTCACACAAAAATATCAACACCCCATCTGAAGAAACTTGATGGTAGAAGTAAGTAGTTGGTTTATTTTGGGGTTGAAGAAGGAAGCAAAGCACACAGAATGTATGATCCTGAAAACAACAAGATTGTTGTCAATAGGGATGTTTTGTTTGAAGAAAAGAAAGTGTGGAACTGGGAATCAACTATGGGCCAAAATGTGTCTAGTGAAGTCATAGTTGAAAATGATTTTGAATATGACTATGTTGACTTTGGTGTCAATGATGCAGTAGCACAAGAAGAAGAGGCAGATGATGCAGCTGTCAGTGTTGACAGTGGAGCTGAATTACCACAGTCACCTGCACAGCAAGGAGAACAGATTGTTTAGGAGCCTGTTGATTTCAGTGATGGCATGGTGACACCACAACATAGTGCTGTTCATGGAGACAATTCCACTCCTACGTCAACTGATGATAGTGGTCCCATCAGATTCAGAAACTTAGAGGAAATATATGATGATACCTTAGAAATAGAGTTGATGGACTCTGATGTGGAAGCCTTGTTGGTGGAGACAGGAGAACCAACTAGATATGCAGAAGCTGCTGGTCTTCAAGAGTGGATTGAAGCAATGGATAGAGAAATGGAATCCATTGAAAAGAATAGGACATGGGAACTGGTCAAGTTACCTGTGGGAAAGAAACCCATTGGCCTCAAGTGGGTTTATAAGTTGAAAAGGAATTCGGATGGTGAGGTGGTGAAGTACAAGGCTAGGCTAGTTGCAAAGGGTTATGTGCAAAAGTATGGCATTGACTTTGAGGAGGTGTTTGCTCCGGTTGCCAGACTAGATACAGTCAGAACTGTGCTTGCATTTGCAGCTAACAATGGTTGGAAGATTCATCATCTTGATGTGAAATCTGCATTCTTACATGGAGATCTAGAGGAAGAAGTTTATGTGTCACAACCTGAAGGGTATGAGGTGAAAGGGAAAGAAAATGAGGTATTCAGGTTGAGCAAAGCTCTCTATGGTCTCAAGCAAGCTCCTAGGGCTTGGAATGTCAAACTTGACAAAAGCCTAAGGAAGTTGAATTTCAGAAGATGTCTAAGTGAATAGGCAGTGTATACCAGGGGTACTGGTGTTGATGCAATCATTTTGGGTGTCTATGTAGATGACCTAATCGTGACTGGAGGAAATCCAGATGAGATCAACCTGTTCAAGAGATAGATGATGAATGAATTTGAAATGACTGATTTGGGGCTGCTAAGCTACTACCTTGGGATTGAGGTGGAGCAGAGGGAAGATTTCATCACTGTGAAACAGAGTGGATATGCTAGAAAGGTGTTGGATCAATTTGGTATGAGTGACTGTAACTCAACTAAATTCCCAATGGAACCTGGATGCAAGCTTAATGTTGACAAAGGTGGACAACTAGTGGACTCAACAGAGTATAGAAGGATGATTGGGTGCCTAAGATACTTACTACACAGTAGGCCTGATCTGTCTTACTCTGTGGGAGTTGCTAGCAGGTTCATGGAAAAACCCACAGTGATGCATGCCAAAGCTGTCAAATAGATCTTGAGATACTTGAAAGGCATAGTGGACTTTGGGTTGGTGTATGTCCAAGGTGGGAGTGCAGACAAGCTCATTGGTTACTCTGATAGTGATCATGGGGGTGATACAGTGGAGAGAAGAAGCACTGGAGGAATGGCATTCTATTTGAATGAGAACTTGATCACTTGGTGCTCTCAGAAACAAAAAACAGTGTCACTTTCTTCTTGTGAATCAGAGTTTATGGCAGCCACTACAGCAGCCAAGCAAGCACTATGGCTTAGAAACCTGATCAGTGAGATTACAAAGCAAGATCCTAAGCCTGTTACTTTATTTGTGGACAACAATTCAGCAATAGCCCTCATGAAAATCCAGTGTTTCATGGGAGGAGTAAGCACATTGATTTGAAGTATCACTTCATTAGAGAATGTGTTGAAAGAGGGCAGATTGTGGTGAAGAGGGTGGGAACTGAGGAGCAGAAAGCAGACATTCTGACCAAGGCCATGCCCGCTGTGAAGCTGTCAGTCATGAGCCATCTGATTGGGATCAGAAACCTCAGTGTGCCTCAGGCTTAGGGGGGACTTGTTGGTGTAATCCTGGTCACACTGATTGGGAACACCTGGAGCAGCGACGTGGCATGGAGCAGTTGGTCAAGCAAGGTGCCAAGACTCAGTTTGAATCAAGGTGCAGCGGGAGGCTAGCGGTGACCGCGCCCACGACACTGCAGTTATCTGCATAGTGTGTTTTTAGTCATGTTCAGAGTGTGTTTAAGTAGTTGTTGCTTTTATAATCGTGTACATTAGCTACGGTATAAGTAGCTAGGTCATTGAGGTGGGAGTTATGCATTATAAGAAACTCAGTTAGGTTCAGTGTTGAAAACCATTAAAAGCGAAAAGGGGCGCCGTCACCCTGGCGCCATCGTGGCGGTTGCCCATCTGTTCTTTGTGTTCATTGATTTCTTTCATTCGATCCAGCCACATACAGTGCGTGATTGAGATCCGAGACTATCACGATGTAGAAAGATATCTTGAAAGATATCAGAAATATACTTTAAAAATATGGCCTCAACAAATATATCAAAAATTAAGTGTATTAATTAAGAGAACCTGTTCAACTGAGAATTGTTCTTGACAAAACAAATTGGTAAATAGATGTATATATGTCTCTTTCTCTTTATATAATTAATTAATATGTATGGTTTCAACCTTTCATTGGAAAGAATAATTAATCAATCGCTATCTTTTCTTTTTATTTCACGCTGGCTTTAATTTGCAGTTCTGGCGGAAGACCGCTCAATCATCTCAAAATTCGGTGTTGTCTAGCTTACTGATGTTTATGATGTCTTTTTTTCGAATTACCGAAAGGAGTATTAGAAACAATTGATTGTTTCAGGTCTCGTTTCTATTGGCAAAATGACCATCATAAAAGGAAGTATAGATTAGTCAAATGAGAAATTATGTGTCAGCCTAAGGACCAGGGAGGTCTTGGATACAAAATTTAGAGGTCCAAAACAAATGTTTGCTTAGTAAGTGGCTGTTTAAGTTATTAAATGAGGACGGATTATGGCAAGAGTTATTAAGAAATAAGTATATTAAGAATAAGACACTAGGAAGTTGTGAAAAGAAACCAAGGGACTCGCATTTCTGGAAAAGCCTCATGAATATTAAAGATACTTTCTTGAAGTTAGGACATTTTAATGTCAAAGATGGGTCACAGATTAGATTTTGGGTTGATACTTGGCTGGGCAATAAACATCTCAAGGATAAATTTCCGGCGTTGTTTAATATTGTAAGAAGAAAACAGGACACTATTGCTACAGTTTTGAGTTCCCCCGAACTAAATATCTCTTTTCGTAGAAATTTGGTGGGTGTGAACTTATTAAACTGGAATAGAATAGCTGCTTCTTTACAACAAATTAACTTACTGCAGGAAAGGGATGTGTTTGTATGGGGCTTCAAGGCTTCTGGATTTTTTACAGTCAAGTCTATGTATGCTGCATTAATGAACAATGGGGTGAGAGTATCACAAGATATTTGACAAACGAAGCTCCCCATGAAACTAAAAATTTGCATGTGGTATTTAAAAAGATGAGTGATTCTAACCAAAGATAACTTAGTTAGGAGAAATTGGGCTGGAGACAAGTCGTGTTGTTTCTGCTATTTCTCAGAGTCAATTCACCATCTCTTTTTTTATTGCTTTTATGCCAAATTTTTGTGGCGCTCTATACATATTCTTTTTGGAATTTCACCTCCCACGAACATAGATGATCTGTTTGTTAATTGGTCTAAATTGGGTAACAAAAAGTATAACACATTGTTATTAACAGCAGCTGCAGTACTACTGTGGGCAATATGGCTAACAAGGAATGAGGTAGTTCTTGACAAATGCAAACCCAAATCTCTTTTGTAGGTACTGTTCCAAGGGACACACTGGCTACGTCAATGGGCCAACTTGCAGCGGCATGAAGATCTAAAAGATCAAATGATCTCTGTGGCTCAACACCTTGAGAAGTCGGCTCTACAATTCTTTGGTTCTAATGGATGGCTTTCACAAAGACATGTTGGTTTTGTTTAGTCAAGAACTTTTTACTTGTTCTGTTGGTTGCGAGACTGGTGGTTTTGCCTACAACCGTACTTTGTGAACGCGTCTGGAGTTTGTAATAATTAGCCTAATTCTATCCTTGGATAGATGAAGTCGGATATTTTATCCTTTATCTAAAAAAAATGTAAAAAGGCACACCCTTGAGGTGGATATATCAGCCGCAGATCATATCGATCGAAAGTTCAGGCGCACGCCATTCCGAGCTGTCAAGACCACGACATCGACATGGCTGGCAAGATGGTGATCCTTGCGCTCTTCATCTGGGCCATGGCCCTGCTGCCTATTTTCATGCCTCACAGTACGTGAATCCACTCTGTGCGCGTATATGTATGTATAATCTTCTTCGCTGTGCTACGGCTGTGTGCACCAAATCTGATCCTATCCGATCCCTAGTGTTGTTGTAGACGTACGCTGGAAGTTAGTATATATTTCGAATAGTGTGCCACATATTGTGAATAGTGAATAGTAACTCAAATTTCAAAAGTTATTTGAATGAAACGTCTTTGGGACCTCGCGTTTCCTCAGCGTTTTTGTAGTGGTACCAAATTAAGCCTGACCTGGGTATCAAAATAATAGTATAGAATTGTTGTTGGCAAAATAATTTGATAAATAGAAGTATATATGTATAAGTCCATTAAGTTTTATGGATGCATTGAACGAAGTATGTGATGATATGGAAAGGTTAGAAAAAATGATCGATGTAGAAAGATATCAGAAATATACTTTAAAAATAAGGCCTCAAAAAATATATCATAAATTAAGTGTATTAATTAAGAAAACCTGTTCAACTGAGAATTGTTCTTGACAAAACAATTTGGTAAATAGATGTATATATGTCTCTTTCTCTTTATATAATTAATTAATACGTATGGTTTCAACCTTTCATTGGAAAGAATAATTAATCAATCGCTTTCTTTTCTTTTTATTCCACGCTGGCTTTAATTTGCAGTTCTGGCGGAAGACCGCTCAATCATCTGCTATTGCTGCCCCGAGGGCCAGTGGACTGCGGGCAAGTGTGATTTGCTAAGTGCGGTTGCAAAGTGCGATTGCAGCAGCCTGACTCTGTCTGTGGCTGCTTCTTAATTCGATCTCTCTACGTCTTTCAACTTGAGCAGCCTGACTACGGATATGTATGAATAAATGAGTCGGACTCATTAGCTCTTCCTTGAATAAATGAATGAATGACGAGCCTATGCATGTGTTTCAACTTCAACGATTGATGAATGAATGAATGAATAAAAGAAGGCAACGGCCCATGCATGTGTGAAAACTATGGTTTCCATAAAAAAATCATAATAAAGCCATAAGTACCACGATTTTACACTGCATTAGCTCTTCCATCTATGAGGCGTGGAAAGCGACTCGAGCAATGAGTTGTCAACTCATAGAGAACACAGAACTCCTATGCTATGCTAGAAACATGTGAAGAAGACACTATATCAGAGACAGACCACTATTGCATGTCTCTAATAACTAATTCACCGGTAGAGAATAGATCTTCCGTATTTACCTTTAGTCCCAGCCAGAATTGGGCCCGGGACTAAAGGGAGCATTAATCCCGGTTTGAGACACTAACCCGGACTAAAATCCCGAGCCCAACGGTTTTGCAGGAGGAGACTTTAGTCCCGGATGCACGTCTAATAGGATTCTACGAGGTTGTATGGGACGTGGCACCTGCTGGCTAGTTGTGTTCAAGCTCCTCCGTGTAGTCATTGTCCTCCTCAAGCTGCTCCTCCAGGGCTATCCTATAGATGATCACAAAGAAGCAACAGAAATCCAAAAGATCCAAACGTACAATACACAATCCTATGACGTAGAGCTCAATTTTAGAAAAATTTGGACACTGGTTTCATATCTTTTTGAGGTCCGATGAATTTACTACGAGTTTCCTAAGTTTAATTCATTTTCTAAAAAAGAAAAGGCAGGGGTGAACAAGGGGGTGACAAGTGTCAGGCGATGATTGGGCAGCTGTGCCGGAATCATTGACAAGTGGGGTCTAGGGGTCAACAAAGATTGATGTGTGGGACTAGGTCAATGGTCTGTGTTGAACGGTCAACAATCAACGTTGACCGGGCCCTCACTAGGCCTAGCGGGCCAGATCATGGGCCGCGCCAGCCCAGACACATGTCGGCTTATCATGAAGCCACATGGCGGACTAGGTATGATGTGGGCTACGTCTATCGGTGGACCAGGGCTTCACTGCATCGTGGTCCCATCTCTCAGTTTACGATGGACCAGATCTACGTGGGGGCTTGCGCGAGGGGTGCATGGTGGACCAGATCTCTCAGTTTACGATGGACAAGGCGCTCGGCTCCATGTTGGTGCTTTGACGCGAGTCCCCAATTGGACTTCACCGGTAATAAGAGCTCGGCGAGGCTACGTGGTGGTCGGCGTGGGCATCTATTGCCTCCTAGGGCTCCATGGTGCTCTAGCGGACATGACAAGGCCAAAAGTGGCAACTTGGTGCTCGACGCAACTGACCTGTGTGGAATACGGTGGGTCCGACGAGCATGGCGGCCTCCGCAGCGTGCGACTAGCGCTTGACAAGGCGTTCACGGCCTCTCGAAGCTTCAAGGCACTCTAGGGAACGTGGCTAAGGGAAAAGGTGGCGCTTTGGTGGTCTGTTGGCGTTGGTCATGGTGATGGAGGCGTGGCGGACACAGCGGCACGGTGGCTCGCATGGCCAGATCTCAAGGTTGCCCTTTAACACGCAAAAGATGTCATATGTGAGCTATGGAGGGCTACGACGGCGACCATTTGGCATGGTGGAGTCCGCATCGTGGTTGAGGCCACAGCGGTGCTCCGTGAGGTCTCGGCTCCGGTGATCTAGGGGCTATGGTTGGCTATCGGGCAAACCAACTTTGTGGCTAGATGCGTGGTGCTATGGTGGACACCATCAGCCCTTCCTTGACCATCGAGGTGGCCGGTATCAGTTGGAAAGCCTTCGAAACGGCGATGGCAAGGGGGCGTGATGGCTCCAGCAAGGCAGACAAGGCCGGTGGGTCCTGGGGTCTTTCCTCCTTCAATAGCTAGCACAAGATGTGTTGCTCACCGAGGGAATCTCGTCATGGTAGGCTCCTTATCCCTATTGGCTTGGTGTGGGTGGAACGACCTCGCCGTGGCTGTGCTTTGGCCATGGCGAGCGTCCTCAGGTGCTTGTGAAAGGCACTAATGTTTTCAGAGGCTCAGCAAGGTCATGGCTTGCTCAGGTATGCGCTGGTGAGAGTGCTGCACTATATGGTGGCCAAAGGCACTTCCTTTTGGCCTCCCAGGTTGGAAGATCACATCGGCGACCATGGAAAGCGCACGACGGTGAGCAGAGGGGCTGGCAAGGCTCAGCATGGGCTTGGGGCAGTAGGATGGCGTTGCAGTGGTGAGTCGGTGAAGTTGGGAGGCGAAGCAGTGCCGTGTCGAACCACTATGGCAATGAAGACGATTGAGGAAATGTCCTTGCCTTCGGCGGCGGCTCCACAACAGTGCTCTCTGGCCTCCTTCTCCTACCTTCTCGGCCCTTCTCTCGGACATGGTGAGTGATTGTGATGCCACCAGAGCGGCGGAGTGGGTTAGGTGTTTGTGGAGAATGGGGCTTGGCTTTTATAGCCATTGGCCGGCCACAGTGGGCGGTAGAAGGTGGGGAAGGGGCAAGGGCCACATGTAGGGTGATCTAAGGATCTAGGCTAGGGTTTTGGGGTGAGCGAGAAGCTCATGCAGGCACTGATGCTCCAAATTTCGAAAGGTGATGGTCAAGTGTGGTTGGAGAGGTGACGCCAACATCGCACGATGGGACCACGTGCGCGGACGTCAAGGCGGCAGCTAGCGCAGGCGAGGAAGGTGTCGTGGATCATGACCGTGGCATTCATCCGGTGGGGGTGTGCTAGGCCGGTGGGGTGCGGACGACTGAGATGGCCCTAGGCCTCAGTGCTCGCCAACGAGAAAAGCAGAGGGAAGAAGAAAAGCAGAGGTAGAGGGAAAATACAGAGGATGACTAGCGGGTCCTATGTAGCACCCAGTTTTAAGAACAAAACCATATACGCACTATATGTGAGCCCAGGAAGTCAAATATCACATATAGCTACAAATAAGGGTAATATCAAAAGACAATGCTCAATATATAACATACTTAGTATAAAGGATATAACCTTAGACAACCAACAATGGAAAGACAACTCTGATCTTCGGGTGAAGACTCCAATCTACAGGAACAACTAACTGGTTGATCACAAGCCTAATTCCTCCAAACTCTAGCAATCTGGTACCCATCCGGTGTTTTTTTCCAAATATGTGAAAAATAAAGCAAGCATAAGTACATATCGTACACAACAAATATAACATGGGGTTCATGAAGCTCAAAAGGTTGACACTGGTTTAACTACGATTAGCTTTTATTGAGTCATGATTTTAGCAATAGGGTGGCAACAAAGTTATCATAAGCCCATTAACACATGATCAGGTAAACATGAATAATGAATAACATAAATAGTATTCATTAGTGAGCATCTTTATCATCAGTATCATCAGTGTTCTTCATCATTAACCATTAATGATCATCTATTCCATAAATGTTCCAAGGCCGCTCATGGCCATCAGAACACCTGATATACCAGTTTTACACTCTGTAGAGGTTGTACACTTTCACTGTGAGTCATGATTTACCCTTTCGCCTGAGGTAGCTAATCTCTTGACCCACTTTCAAGAAAGGTCGGCAGGGTTCACTATGAAGCCTTTCAAAGGTTCATCTAACAAGTTAGGACCATTAGATTCACTCGGCAAACAGATGTAGGAACCCTCCTTCCCGATGGCATAATGACACGCAGCCTATACACAAGGGGACAGAGGTTGTCCTATACCTGATTTGGCAAGCCATTCTTACTCCAATAAAGGTAACATATAACAAAGTAGAAAAGGTCCTCATACTGAGGTAAAGCCAGAGCCATAGAGCCCTCATAGTTGTACTATAAGTCCTGGATGATCACTTACAGATAAATCCTTAGGAACAGGAATCTAGAGCACCATAAAAACAACCCAATGCTCTAGCCCCCTGATTCAATGTTGCTAAAAAATCATCTTTTAGTGTTTATTGCATATACCATTAGTCAAGTTACAAGATCATGGTTTCAGTTGAGCACTAGCATCATACTAACCAATGCAATACACCATAGGTGACAAGGAATCCAGGATATTAAATAGCTAGGAAAATTACTACAGTTGCCAAGGTAGACACATGCAATATGAATTAAATGATTAAAGGTGTATAGGACAAGGAAGATCCCATGCTATACTTGCCTTAAACTTAGATCCTTCTTTCAATCCAAATCTTTAAAGATCTGCTTCTTGATTCACCACGTATAGCTCACCGACTAGACAAGATCATAAAACACCACACATGCATCCATGCAATCATACACGAAGCAAACAATAGATCTAAATTAGAATAGTACACCAAACAAAATGAATCAGGTAAAAAGGTTTTAAAGATGTTCTACACGTTACTTCACTCTAATCGGAGCTATAACGAAAAAGTTATGAATTAAACAAGATTTCCTTTAATAAAATAATAGATTAAATCTAACCTTGAATTTCAAAAGTTAAAAATATATTTAACAGTAGGATGAACATGTAGATTACTCAATTACGAATCTAACGCAACTTGAATGGATCAAAACGGAGTGAAAACAAAGATTTTATGGCCTAAATAAGACTAGTGGCATAACTATAAATAGATGAAAGCGTATTTTCAATCTAATCGAAGAAACTACATTTTCAAAAGAATAAAACGTATTTTGAATCTAACAGAGGAATTTTACGCTTTCTGAAAAAGAAAACGTGTTCTGAATCTACTAGTAAGAAATTACGCTTTCGGAATAGGAAAACGTATTCTGGAAGTGCGCCATGGACTGCGGGTTATATTACGCGAAACTACCGGGGCTTTTTTGCAAATAAACCCGATGAAGGGGTACGAGCGATCTTGGACCATTGGATTGAATCTGGACAGCCCAGATTAGAAAGGAGCGGGATAGAGAGTCACCGACCAGATAGAAAAACCGATGCGGTGGAGCTCCATTACCGGCGGCGAGAAGCTCCCCGGAGCGCTTGGTTTGGGACCTAGGGGTCACGGTTGAACGAGCCGAGAGCACAGGGAATAAGAGGAGAAGACGACGAACTCACCTAGGGCCTTCTTGCGGTCAACGACGGGTCTACGGCGTCGGGTAGCGTGGCGGCGACGGCGACGGCGACAGCGACGGTGACAGAAGGAGGAGAAAAATCTAATTTACTACACAAGGGATTTCCCAAACTAGGGGCTCCCCTTACGGTAGTTTTGGTGTGCATTGCCCAAGGAGTTGGTACATATTTATAGAGAGAAAAACTCCCCACATCTACATCAACTAGCAATACGGTACTAATTGATGTTGCACCCTCCACATTTACTAATGGACCTAAATAATCATTAAAGCCCATTAGTAAATAAATTCAAGGGCCTTTAGGAGTTATTAGGATTATTGCACATGGGCTTTGAGAGTGGTTGGAAAATGAGATATATTATTTATTTTCGGAATTAATTAATTTCATGAATAAAATAATTCTAGAAAAGTCCAAAATTGGTATTTAAGTCACGAAAAATACTCCGAGACCTCTAAAAATTTGGGAAAATTCCCAGAGACACTTTGGAACATGATGAACCCAAATAAAGTATTTGGAGCAAATGAAAAGATTGTTGGGAACTTGAAACATAAAGATTAAGGTGAAGGAGGTAGGAATTAAATTCCAGAAAGAAGCTAGAAAATTCCTACAGATTGGTATTCGTCTCCTAAACGTATTTTTTAAAAAAAATCACATTTTGCACATAGAAACACAAGGTGCGACCGGCATAAATGCAACAAACATGTTTCTACCTTAAGATAAATTTTAATCTAATGAAAATTTATTATTTTCTCATATTTTTCATGAGCATAAAAATACAAAATTAAATCATTTTAGCTCTATTTCAAGAGAAGCAAATTTTAGGGTGTTACATCCCATGGGGTGACATGTCAACAACCAACAAAGGGAGGGTAATGGGGCGCGGTGGTGGCATATTCGGCATGGGAGCCTTCAACGGGGCGGGCGCGCGGGCGGGGATGGGCTGGCTGGCCAGCTGGGCCGGAAAACGGGAGCAGGGGCAACGCGGGTCAGCTGGGCTGGCTTGGGTCCGGGGCCTCTTTCCTCTTTCCCTTTTCTTTTATATTTCTATATCCTTTTCTATAACCTCCTCTATTCTTATTCCTATTCCTTAGCACTTATACTTGTATACATGTATACCTCCTCAGTGGGGTCCACCTAGGTCACCTTAGGTGTCTTTTGGGTCTAGCCAGGGCTAAGGCCCACACACACAAGCATTTATCTTAAACGTAGATCAAGTTTTAATTATCATCACATAAGATCAAGAGAAGCAACTCAAGAGTTGTGTTAATGCAAATGCTCACTCATCTAGATGTAGGTGCTAGTTGTGCAAATAGGGTGGCTTCCGAGCATGCATCACTTGTCACACAAGGGTTTTTGGAAAAAGTTTTTGAAAGTTGGTATTTCTGGGAATAGGTTTTTTCGGGTTGTTATAGCGAGCGAGCGACGACTACTCCGCTCGGCCTTGGCCAACGTCCAGGGTGGAAGCGCGCTGCAGTGCCGACCGTGGCACACTTGCTCTTCTACGCATGAAACGAGAGGGGCACGGGCCTAGGCGAACAGGCTAGACTAGCTGGTGGCGGCACCACACGGCAACCCGCATAGCCAAGGGCCAGGACGGGAACCAGGAGACTCGGCAGGCCGGCCGACAAAGGCACTGCATGACTAAGCGCCAACGACACCAGGCCGTGGCTGCAGCTCTTGGCAGGCCGTAGCTGGTGGTGATGTTTGAAATTCCAAGACCAGCAGCGTTTGACTCTATGCTCCCAGCAGCAGGCCCACACCCTAGGCCAGCTGTGGTGCATCCGCAAGAGATAAGGTGGTGGAGGTGATCGCCCAGACATCCGGCCGGTGGCGTTTTCACCCCTCCCCGACCGACGCCTGATGATGCCCTATGAGCAGAGACGCGGCGGATCCGGCACCGGCCAGTACGGCCACGACAGCAACATGCGTGGTGGCAGCGACGACGGAGCGACTCCCGCAAGGACATCGTTGAGGACGACGATGACAAGGCAACGACGGTGTGGTCTAGCAAAAATCTGTGAACAGCCGGAGGCTCAAGACGAGGGCAAAGAATACATTCCCCCATCTCCTCTCTCCATAATATGTTATGTTGTTTATGTGAAGGCCTATGAGGCACTCTTAAAACTTTAATTTATATAGAATTACTCTCTAAAAAAGAAACTTTAATGTTGAAATGAGGAAGGCAGCCAAAGTGGGCTCACTAAGATAATCATGAGCGGAGCCAGCTATCTGGCCGTACCTAAAGTACGTAGAAAATACTAAATATATGTAGTGTATATATATATGATATATGTCAAAAATACATGTGATCTGTTGTATCTGGTGGCCGGGTTGGTGATGGACCTATATAGCGATTAGCAAACCGAACAGAAAGAAGCTAATCTCCTCTAAAAAATAGAAGAAAGCTAGCTAGCTAATCTGTCCGGCAACTACTAGAATGATGTGTTCGACCAGGACATAAAGCCAATGCAAAATCGATCGACCACGGCTGTCGCCAACTCGCCGTGCATTAGGGAGTACAGTGCGTTTGGGCATGTTTCAAGGAACATAATGGGTGATGAATGGATGAATAGTAACAGGATATGCTATATTAAGCGGGATTTGCTTGTATGTGTTGAAGAGGAAAAACTCTAAAATTTCAATCCATAATATGTTATGTTGCTTATGTGAAGGACTATAAGGCCTTCTTGAAACTTTAATGTGTGTAGAATTACTCTCTAAAAAAGAAAACTTTAATGTAGAATTGAGGACGGCAGCCAAAATTGGCTCACCATGATAATCATGGGTGGAGGCAGCTATCCGGCTACCGTTGGCGACCGTCCTACCTAAAATATGTAGAAAATACTAAATATATGTCGTATATATACCACAACCAGAATTTAAAATTTCTCCTAGTGACGTGCGATGCTGTTCTATTGCATCTGGTGGCTGGGCTTGTTTAGTGACTAGTATGTTACGCGCTTCTTTGCGCGCGTCGCAAGTTAGGCGGAAGTGCATCCATCGAGCTGATATGTACATATGTTATATAGAGAAGCTGGAACGTTGGTTTGAATGACAACGTCAAGAATATTCACTTAATATTGTGCTAAACTGTTATACAACCGAGAAAGGTATCTAAATGGGAAAAGAAAGTTTCTATTTTTGCCGATGGTAAACACACGAGAACAGTATTGCTGGATTGCTTCGCGGATGTCTTCTGAAAATATATTGCAACTTTGCTTCCTTTCATCTTCAATATAAATGCGTATGCTAGCTGCATTTCCTCTCAACGTAGCATTATGACCTGCAGGGTACAGGATAGAAAGAGGAGAAAAGACAATTAGCTACACACAGAAGGCGCACATAAGCAACTCGTTTTATTTTGCACCACGCGAGGAATACACAATGCTCCCAAGGTGCCTAAACAAAATAAGCAATGGACTCCGAGACAGTTTGGCATCCTTCATGAAACCCCCTAGAGAATCACATAAGGTCATCGTTGGGGTTGATTATATATTGGAGCATCTCCGAGAGAGCTATCTAAAACCACACTAAAAATCCGAGACAGTTTGACATCCTTGCTTCCAATCTTTTCGCGCTCGATAAAATCCGAGGCAGAGGCAGAGCCCTCTTTTTTCTTTTCTTAGCAAACTGAAAAGATCGCAGAAAAATAGTTTGGCGCAAAGAGAAGAAAAAAGAAGAGGCAGGTGCTTTGATGACACACGAAACCTCTTTGGCATCAACACAACATTCTATACACATAAAACGTAAGCAGATGATTTCTCTATAGCCAAGGCGGCCATTGTCAAGTAGTCATAAATAGAGAATGTATGTATTAAAATACTAAATAAACAGGTTGACAATGAAGTACATAAATAGACTAAGAAACTTGCCTTGGGATGAGTACATGGCCGTATCATAGAAGAAGTGAGATATAGTTTGTAGCAATTCTTTGAAACCAAAGCTGGTGCAAAAATAATTAGCTACATGCTGGCAAGTATATATTTTCTTTGGTACACAGAAACAGAAGAGGGGACGAAGAAACAATAACAAAGAATTTTAGCTAATATGGGGACGACATTAGGAAATCAATTTAACAATTTGAACATATTAGTCATGCAAAGCAAGTACCTTTAGGTTTATACAGGTAAGATACACATGTTGCATACAGCGCGCGTTCATAAATACAGATAATTTTGTGTGATAGTAGAAGATGAAGATATATTTTAATTTATGGGCTCAAAAGCATCTAAGAGTTACATATAAATATATAAAGAGCTTTGTATATGCATTACAGATGGTGTGTACCACTTGGAGAATCCAAAAGTTGAGTACATTATGATACCAACACCTGCATTTACTGATGCAGCAGGGTACAAAGTGCAGTAGCTGTTAAATTCAAAGGGGGTGTGGAGCTGATTCCTGGTGTAGTACGGAAAGCACAAAGATATACATACACAAAATACACAAGAAGCTCTATTTATTCTGCATACAGCAACAACTTTTGATAAAGTCAGACATGTTACATACGCATACACGCCACACGCCGCGAGATTGAGATAGGATCCAGCTGGTCCTCCACTGAATTTGGAGTGCGCACATCTCTCCATGCCTGTGACAAGACACAGAATTAGGGACAACCTGTAGAATATAGGAAGAGTACCAAAACAATTAATTTTATTTGACATCTCCGATCTTGAACGAAAGCAGATAAATAGTATGTTGTTCTGATTGGAACATTATATGTCGAACGGTTATGTGAAAAGAAACCTATGTTCGTGTGTGTTCCCTAAACTCATAAGATATAGTTATGACAAAATAGGATAATGTAAGCCACTAATATATCCGCGAATTTACCTATGTTAGTCATACCTACAGCTGGGAATAGGGAAAAAATAAAATAGCACCTAGTTATGATAAAATAAACATTAATTAGACAGGTTATTGTAAACTATAAAAAATTGTGAACTTGTAGGAGGTTAAGGTCAGTGTCATAGGTATTATCAAATGCTGCAAGTTGACAGTAATTTGTGTATGGCATACATGTATTTGAAATCATAGATACGAATCTGGAAGGGATACCTACGTCATCACACGTGTGTAGATTTAGAGCTGCAACTATTAAGATTTTCTGTTTTTTGTTTCACGAGAGATCAATCTAGAAATAGCTAACAATTAAAAAGGAGGGTAAAAAAGATATTAGTAACAGACTAAGGAATTTAGCGGAACCAGTTAAGTAAAGCCTAAGGTGTGATCACACAATGGGTGGAGGCAGAGGATCTGTACCTTGGGCAATAAGCGCTACAAAGGTTGATGATTTTGCCATTTGATCGGAGCGCTGTCCTCAGTAAGTAGCTGTTGTTGCTCTTGGAATTTCCAGAGTTTGAAAAAGGGGTAGTAATCTGGAAACATTGATAATCGGGGGTGTAACAAAGTGTACGGTGAGATGTACTATGCGTAGTGTACGAAGAGGAAATCAGTGAATATGAGATTAGTTGTTAGTCATATAGTAGTTTCCAGGTAAGCAGCAACCAGTAAATGTAGTGTTTGACATGTAAGAAAAATATATATAACAATTGTTCTTGAGAGGTATCTACTTAGTCATTTAGCACAGATTTCTGAAGGACATAGATGGGTTGCTTCTAAATCATGCGCCTCTATAATGGTCATGGAACATCCACATAAGGATTCAGATAGTTTGCTGGTTCTGAGCTACGAAAATAAGCGGTACTTAAACAGGGGCATTCAAAGTTGTGGTGATAAGCACATTAAAAATACAGAAGAGAATTACTGTGCAAAGCTGCTAACCAAGTGGAAGCACATTTTCGAGTGTCCATTGTTATATACAGGCTGGAGGCAGTGTACAGAGCTGCTATATTTGTGAGTAAACTTACAGGGTTTTTTTTAAGCAGACAATGAACAGTATCGATGTTGAAATCCTTAGCTTGTGCACCCCCATAAGGTTACTTGGAGCTTTGTGTCCTTGCAAAATATGGGAATAGCATTTTTCCCCCATACGTCGATTTAAAAAAAACAAATTATTATGAAGATGCAAGGCGGTGACCAAGTACTGAGAGCTCTTTTTAGGTAAAAACACTTACCACAGATCCTTTATGAGCACCTCTCTAAGGGTAGTTAGCTTGTCCTTGCCTCTGGAAATTATATAGGAATTGGTGGCTGAATATCAATGATGAAACCAATGACATCTGCAAATATCTATGTTAAATAAAGAATCGATGGTGTGCATGTATAACGATAAATAAAAATAGGATGACAAATGGCATCACAGGATCAGCATACTTATCACAAGGGAGGATTGTGCATGCTGTATGTGAGTGCACCGAAATTGGCATGTCTGTGAACTGTGTTCCATGGAATTTTAGTGGTATCAGGTGCCTGCAATTAGAATAGCCATGTTTTGATTAGGAAGGAAAAGATGAGAAGAGGAAGCAGGCATAAACAGGTGCAGCTAATGCGAAAATATTTTTGAATTGGTAGCAGAGGCTATATCGAGTCACGGTCTCATCGCATTGCACAAGCGAGAGTAAGGCTTACCACTGACACAATTCCCCAGACCCCGCACAGAGCGGGAGCTCTCTACACTGGGTACACCCTTTTAGAAGAGGCTATATGAAATTTCTAGATCATGTTTGTGCTGTGATATAATAATTCAGGGCATAATTTCCAGAGGCTATATTTACAGGTTTCAGATTATAGCAGAGGCATAATTTTCAAAACCTCTATGCTACCCCAAAGCATACATGAAAATTTCCCCTGAACCTCTGTGCTACCCCAACCCTTCTTTCAATGGGGGCACCTATCATGATATATCAAATTTGCAAAACTATAAACTGTATATATTAAATAAATGTGGTGATAACAATTAATACTCAATTGAAGATGTTATAAAAGGAAAAGGGAAAAACACACATAGAATTCCCATGACTTAAATGGTCCCATTTTTTTATCCATAAAAAAATGGCAAACATCTTACTTTTGAGGATGACAGCTGCAGCTTCACCTGTTAGGATAGTAGGTGTATACTGCGTTTTGATTTTTTGCTTTAATTAGCATGATCTCTCCCTCAATGCAGAGAAATTAAGACTCGGCCATGACCTGCAACAAAGAAACTGTAACAGAGACACATGGTGTGGTAGAACAAAAGACAAATGGAACAAGGTCAAGTCATAGCACTGAAGAATCACAAGTGCCATGGGATACCGGTGGTTTGACATTTTTGCATCGACCTGAGGGCAAGTCAATTTTTATGGAGAGGAGAATGTGAGGAATCATCCTAGGTATGAACTGGAGTTGTGCCATGGGCCATGTTGCCTACTGGACCAACCAGCTGAAGGGCAACACCACAAGAAGAGCAACTGCATCAGAAAGGAAAATTCAATGAATTGAATACAGAGACATGTCTTGTTCATCTCCTCCTCCGGTTCCTCTCCTTCTAGCCCTTCTCCCTAGGTTCAGAGCTATCTTCCTTCCGCAATTCCGATTCTCCATTCCTCCATCCAAATTGCTTGCTAAACTCGAGACATCCCTCTTCCAAGAGGTTGTCTAATCCAGTTTGTACCCAAACTGTTATGCCATCAATGGAGGGGTACGCTAACACATAACTCCCAATCTCAGATCAGAATCACCCAATCCACGAATTAATCATAGGTTGAAGTGGTTAAAGGAGAAAAGAAGGAATGAAACGTACTATTCTTGGCCTGCAGCAAGCTCCTCCCTGTAGATCTGGAGCTCGGATGGAAGACGCTATCTGCTCATGCAGAGCAAACAGAAGTACAGAACCAGCCCATCAGCTACGAGACCGGAAAGCGAAACAGACAGCAAGAAACACCGGAGCAAAGAGGTCGTACCGGACAGGAAAGGACCATTCGCCGCAGAGGTGAGCCCAGCCACCACGGCGGTCGAGATGAAGAGGACCAAGAGCCGACGGCCGGCCACCGCCATGCGCCCAGACACAGCAAGCAAGAACTCGCCGCCGCTGTTGATGAGACACCGGGATGGCTGGCCTAGAGGAAATGGAGCTCGTGAGGCTGTCGGATCTAGGACGACGACGGCAGCGGCGGTGGCGGTGTCTATGACGACATGCGCACTACGACGTCTTGGCTGGCGGTGACTCCTTGCAGCTGGAATTAATTAGCGTGGTGGGGCGGAGTGGAGGAGCTGCACGGGTAGCTTGGAGACGCGAGACGCCAGAGCCGGGGACAGCCGAGAGACTCGACGCGGACGCGGTTTGTTTGGTGACGAGGATATCGATGGCGCAGCTAGGGTTTGGTCGGTCACGCCATCAAAAGGAAAGGAGAGAGAGAAAGGGGAGGGGAAAATGGAGGTGAGAGGCAGCCGAGGTTGGACGGAGGAGGAGGAGGCGAAGGAGGGCGGCGCCCGCCGCCGCACAGCAGTCGCATCCGGCGGCGCCGACATGCCGTTGTCGCCCCTCCGTGCGTCGGGACAGAGAGAGACCGATGGGGAGAGAGGAGGAAGCCAGGAGAAGAATCTGGAATGAGAAGCGGGAGCCAGCTATATATTTAGCGGTTGGGGTCCTGACGAGAAGCTGCAAAAGCTAGGCAGAGCAACTGTGACGACGAAGAGTTATAAGAAGTTGATTCTAACGGAAGCGGCTATAAGCAATCTTGGCCATACGATGACAGATCGGACGGTGGTGGGAATTTCGGCGACGTGGACGTCGCTCCTGTCGGAGGAGCATGTCCGCCTTGTTTGGGTAAATTAGCAAACCCAACGGAAAGAAGCTAAAAAACACTGTCCGACAACCACTAGAATGATATGTCCCAATCTTTTTTCTCGTAAAAGTGGGTTCTGAGGCAACAACAGGTGAAACAACTACTGCGGATACTATATTTGCGAGTTTATCATGGCGTACGCAAAAAGAACTCCTGAAGAGATCCTCAAAGTACGTTATATAAATATATTCATATATTCACAATTTCTTTTGTTGCTCATATACATAAGTAATCACGTGACCACAACACACACACAAACACACACACACACACACACACACACACATATATATATATATATATATATATATATATATATATATATATATATATATATATATATATATATATATATATTAATACTTTTCCTTTAACTTTTATTGAAGACTCTATGGTTGACGGAAAAAGTCATACAACGTGACCAACTGAAAGCAATTCAAGAGACCATAGCAGGATTTCTTAATGACCAGGTCCTCAACCCCGCCGGCGAGTTCTACAATGACATCAACGAAACATGGAAGCCAAACCAGATGGAGTGAATTTGTTATCCCAAAGATATGATAGAATATACAATGCAAGCTTTATTTGTAATATATATATATTATATGTACATAAAATAACGTACAATATATGTATATGCATGTAATATATATGTTAGTTTCATACTTTAGTTTGTACAAAATGTTCGAACATTATAAACATGTAGAATACGTATATTACTAGCAGCGTAGAATGCATATTCGAAAACCTATCCGAAAACCAAAACGAATCATCAATTGAAAATAGAAACAAAAAGAAAAAAAGGAAACCTTTAATCCCGATTGGTAATACCAACCGAGATTAAAGGGCCGCCCCACGTGGCCAGACTGGGAGGCCTCTTTAGTCCCAGTTGGTCTTACCAACCGGGACTAAAGGTGCACCTTTAGTCCTGAATTCGTGCTTCCGGTTGGGAAACCGAGACTGAAGAGGTTTCCCAACTAGGAGTAAAGCCCGTTTCTGTACTAGCGTTGCCAACAGAAACAAGCTAATCTGTCCGGCAACCACTAGAATCTAGAATTGAGGATGGCAGCCAAAGCAATGAAGGCTGTCACCAACTCGCCAAGCATTGGGGTACAGTGCGTTTGGGGATGTTTCAAGGAAGCTCTGCCTGGCATTGGATTGGAGCTATCAATAAGCAAGCCATGGCTCGCATTGGTTCTACCAAGCAAACGTATATAACCTTATGTATGGCGCCGTATTGGCTACCTATATATATGTAAAAAGGCACACCCTTGAGGTGGATATATCAGCCGCAGATCATATCGATCGAAAGCTCAGGCGCACACCATTCCGAGCGGTCAAGACCACGACGACATCGACATGGCTGGCAAGAGGGTGATCCTTGCGCTCTTCATCTGGGCCATGGCCCTGCTGCCTATTTTCATGCCTCACGGTACGTGAATCCACTCTGTGCGCGTATATGTATATATAGTCTTCTTCGCTGTGCTACGGCTGTGTGCACCAAATCTGATCATATCCGATCCCTAGTGTTGTTGTAGACGTACGCTGGAAGTTAGTATATATTTTGAATAGTGAATAGTAACTCAAATTTCAAAAGTTATTTGAATGAAACGTCTTTCGGACCTCGCGTTTCCTTAGCGTTTTTATAGTGGTACCAAATTAAACCTGACCTGGGTATCAAAATAATAGTATAGAATTGTTGTTGGCAAAACAATTTGATAAATAGATGTATATATGTATAAGTCCATTAAGTTTTATTGGTGCATTAAACGAAGTATGTGATGATATGGAAAGGTTAGAAAAAATGATCGATGTGTTGGTGTAATCCTGGTCACACTGATTGGGAACACCTGGAGCACCAACGTGGCATGGAGCAGTTGGTCAAGCAAGGCGCCAAGACTCAGTTTGAATCAAGGTGCAGCGGGAGGCTAGCGGTGACCGCGCCCACGACACTGCAGTTATCTGCATAGTGTGTTTTTAGTCATGTTCAAAGTGTGTTTAAGCAGTTGTTGCTTTTATAATCGTGTGCATTAGCTACGGTATAAGTAGCTGGGTCATTGAGGTGTCGAGTTATGCATTATAAGAAAGCCGGTTAGGTTCAGTGTTGAAAACCATTAAAAGCGAAAAGGGGCGCTGTCACCCTGGCGCCATCGTTGCGGTTGCCCATTTGTTCTTTGTGTTCATTGATTTCTTTCATTCGATCCAGCCACATACAGTGCGTGATTGATCCGAGACTATCATATGGTATCGGAGCCTTGATCACGCGTGGAGACACTCCAGATTAGGTCCATGTCGATCGTCGCTAGCGGGCAAGCGGCGGCGGGGATGGGGCGCGAGGCGGCGGGGGAAGCACGCCAGGTTTACCCAACCCTGACGAGCTCGAATTACACCAGTTGGTGCATTTGAGTTCAGGCGATCATGGAGGATTGGGAGGAGTGGGAGGTGGTTGAGCCAGATCTGGAAGCTGCGGCGTCGACCGCGGCAGAGAAGGTGAAGCTAGACGCGAAGGATCGGAAGGTGAAGGCGCACCTTCTTCAGTGCATTCCTGACGACATCTTGATGCAAGTTGCGAAGAAGAAGTCGGGGAAGGAGGGTGTGGGACTCCCTGAAGGCGCGTTTCGTCAGTGCAGATCGAGTCAGAGATGCTCGGCTGCAGACTTTGAAGAGCGAATTCGATGCAGTCGAGATGAAGGATGATGATCCACTGGATCAAGTTGTGGGGAGACTGACGGCACTGTCAGTCAAGAGTAGCAGCATGGGGGGGAACATCACCGACACAGATCTGGTGAAGAAACTATTTGACATCGTGCCTGATCGGTACCTCACCGTCGTGGCAGGAATCGAACAGTTCTTTGATCTGAAGACTCTTGCATTCGATGAAGCAGTAGGGCGCCTGAAGGCCTTCGAGAGCAGACGCGGCGGGGCAGCAGTGGTGCTCGTCCAGTGAAAGGCCAGGTCCTCCTAACTCAGGCTGAGTGGGAGGCGAGGCAGAAGCAATCTAATGGTGATTCCTTCGGGAAGGGGAAGAGAGGAGGAAAGCAGTTGGCATGGGCGAGGCCGTGGGCGCGGCGGAGGCAGTAGTGGCCATGGCGGGGCAGCTGATGCCGAGAAGGATGGCAATGGGAAGCATGACAAGAGTCACATCAAATGCTTCAAATGCCATGCCTATGGGCATTACGCCAATCGATGCCCGGGTGAGAAGAAGGAGGAAGCTCACCTTGTCAAGGTGGAGAGGGAGCCTGCAGTTCTGTTGGCAGAAACTGTATTGCCAGATCGGCTACAGTGTTCTTCAGAGGACAGGATTCAGAAATTGTTTCTGAATGAAGCCAAAGTATAGCCTGGACTTCATCTGACTGGTGGAGGTGATCCATCAAGCAATGAGTGGTACATGGATAATGGAGCAAGCAACCACATGACTGGTGATCACAAGAAATTCAGAGATCTAAACAGTGTTGTTTCTGGCAAGGTAAGATTTGGGGATGGTTCTACAGTAGAAATCATGGGTAAAGGTACTGTAGTGTTCCAAGGGAAGAAGGATGATCAATGGGTGTTATCTGATGTTTACTACATTCCAAAGTTAAGAAGCAATTTAATCAGTCTAGGTCAGTTAACTGAGTTAGGACATAGAGTTATGCTTGATGAAAATGTGCTAGAAGTTTCAGAGAAACATCCTGACAGATTGATCATGAGTGTACCTAGGACATAGAATAGACTTTACAAGATTGAGCTTGAAACTGTAGAACCTGAAAGCTTACTAGCATGCATTGATGATTTGGCTTGGCTCTGGCATGGGAGGTTAGGCCATGTGAATTTCAGATCTTTGAAATAGCTGGTTAGTAAGAAAATGGCAGTTGGGGTGCCTGAGATCAGTCATCCTGAACAAGTTTGTAGTGATTGCATTTCAGCAAAACAAACTAGGAGTCCATTTCCTAAGGCCTCACAGTGGCAGTCAACTGAGAAGCTTATGCTGGTTCATGTTGACATGTGTGGGCCTATATCACTAGAGACAGTAGGAGGAAACAAATATTTTATGCTATTGGTTGATGACCATTCTAGGTGGATGCAAGCTTACATGTTGTAGAGCAAGGATCAAGCTTGTGATGTATTTGTCAAGTATAAAGCAAAGGTAGAGAATTTCACTGGGTGCAAGGTGAAAGTTCTTAGATCTGACAGGGGTGGGGAATTTCTGTCAGGTGTCTTGGCAAAGGTTTGTGAACAAGCTGGGATCAAAAGGCAGCTCACAGCACCTTACACTCCTCAACAAAATGGAGTGGTGGAGAGGAGGAACAGGTCTGTGATGGAGATGGCTTGGGCTCTGCTTAAGAGCATGAAAATACGAGGAAGGTATTGGGGAGAAGCTGTCAGGCAAGCAGTTTATCTGCTGAATAGGTTGCCAACCAAGAAACTGGGTGACATGACTCCATATGAGGCTTGGACAGGGAGGAAGCCTAGTTTAGGTCATTTGAGAGTGTTTGGGTGTGTTGGTCACACAAAAATATCAACACCCCATCTGAAGAAACTTGATGGTAGAAGTAAGTAGTTGGTTTATTTGGGGTTGAAGAAGGAAGCAAAGCACACAGAATGTATGATCCTGAAAACAACAAGATTGTTGTCAATAGGGATGTTTTGTTTGAAGAAAAGAAAGTGTGGAACTGGGAATCAACTATGGGCCAAATGTGTCTAGTGAAGTCATAGTTGAAAATGATTTGAATATGACTATGTTGACTTTGGTGTCAATGATGCAGTAGCACAAGAAGAAGAGGCAGATGATGCAGCTGTCAGTGTTGACAGTGGAGCTGAATTACCACAGTCACCTGCACAGCAAGGAGAACAGATGGTTTAGGAGCCTGTTGATTTCAGTGATGGCATGGTGACACCACAACATAGTGCTGTTCATGGAGACAATTCCACTCCTACGTCAACTGATGATAGTGGTCCCATCAGATTCAGAAACTTAGAGGAAATATATGATGATACCTTAGAAATAGAGTTGATGGACTCTGATGTGGAAGCCTTGTTGGTGGAGACAGGAGAACCAACTAGATATGCAGAAGCTGCTGGTCTTCAAGAGTGGATTGAAGCAATGGATAGAGAAATGGAATCCAATTGAAAAGAATAGGACATGGGAACTGGTCAAGTTACCTGTGGGAAAGAAACCCATTGGCCTCAAGTGGGTTTATAAGTTGAAAGGAATTCGGATGGTGAGGTGGTGAAGTACAAGGCTAGGCTAGTGCAAAGGGTTATGTGCAAAAGTATGGCATTGACTTTGAGGAGGTGTTTGCTCCGGTTGCCAGACTAGATACAGTCAGAACTGTGCTTGCAATTTGCAGCTAACAATGGTTGGAAGATTCATCATCTTGATGTGAAATCTGCATTCTTACATGGAGATCTAGAGGAAGAAGTTTATGTGTCACAACCTGAAGGGTATGAGGTGAAAGGGAAAGGAAATGAGGTATTCAGGTTGAGCAAAGCTCTCTATGGTCTCAAGCAAGCTCCTAGGCTTGGAATGTCAAACTTGACAAAAGCCTAAGGAAGTTGAATTTCAGAAGATGTCTAAGTGAACAGGCAGTGTATACCAGGGGTACTGGTGTTGATGCAATCATTTTGGGTGTCTATGTAGATGACCTAATCGTGACTGGAGGAAATCCAGATGAGATCAACCTGTTCAAGAGATAGATGATGAATGAATTTGAAATGACTGATTTGGGGCTGCTAAGCTACTACCTTGGGATTGAGGTGGAGCAGAGGGAAGATTTCATCACTGTGAAACAGAGTGGATATGCTAGAAAGGTGTTGGATCAATTTGGTATGAGTGCTGTAACTCAACTAATTCCCAATGGAACCTGGATGCAAGCTTAATGTTGACAAAGGTGGACAACTAGTGGACTCAACAGAGTATAGAAGGATGATTGGGTGCCTAAGATACTTACTACACAGTAGGCCTGATCTGTCTTACTCTGTGGGAGGTTGCTAGCAGGTCATGGAAAAAACCCACAGTGATGCATGCCAAAGCTGTCAAATAGATCTTGAGATACTTGAAAGGCATAGTGGACTTTGGGTTGGTGTATGTCCAAGGTGGGAGTGCAGACAAGCTCATTGGTTACTCTGATAGTGATCATGGGGGTGATACAGTGGAGAGAAGAAGCACTGGAGGAATGGCATTCTATTTGAATGAGAACTTGATCACTTGGTGCTCTCAGAAACAAAAAACAGTGTCACTTTCTTCTTGTGAATCAGAGTTTATGGCAGCCACTACAGCAGCCAAGCAAGCACTATGGCTTAGAAACCTGATCAGTGAGATTACAAAGCAAGATCCTAAGCCTGTTACTTTATTTGTGGACAACAATTCAGCAATAGCCCTCATGGAAAATCCAGTGTTTCATGGGAGGAGTAAGCACATTGATTTGAAGTATCACTTCATTAGAGAATGTGTTGAAAGAGGGCAGATTGTGGTGAAGAGGGTGGGAACTGAGGAGCAGAAAGCAGACATTCTGACCAAGGCCATGCCCGCTGTGAAGCTGTCAGTCCATGAGCCATCTGATTGGGATCAGAAACCTCAGTGTGCCTCAGGCTTAGGGGGACTTGTTGGTGTAATCCCTGGTCACACTGATTGGGAACACCTGGAGCAGCGACGTGGATGGCGCAGTTGGTCAAGCAAGGTTGCCAAGACTCAGTTTGAATCAAGGTGCAGCGGGAGGCTAGCGGTGGACCGCGCCCACGGACACTGCAGTTATCTGCATAGTGTGTTTTTAGTCATGTTCAGAGTGTTGTTAAGTAGTTGTTGCTTTTATCAATCGTGTACATAGCTACGGTATAAGTAGCTAGGTTCATTGAGGTGGGAGTTATGCATTATAAGACAACTCAGTTAGGTTCAGTGTTGAAAACATTAAAAGCGAAAAGGGGCGCCGTCACCCTGGCCGCCATCGTGGCGGTTGCCCATCTGTTCTTTGTGTTCATTGATTTCTTTCATTCGATCCAGCCACATACAGTGCGTGATTGAGATCCGAGACTATCACGATGTAGAAAGATATCTTGAAAGATATCAGAAATATACTTTTAAAAATATGGCCTCAACAAATATATCAAAAATTAAGTGTATTAATTAAGAGAACCTGTTCAACTGAGAATTGTTCTTGACAAAACAAATTGGTAAATAGATGTATATATGTCTCTTTCTCTTTATATAATTTAATTAATATGTATGGTTTCAACCTTTCATTGGAAAGAATAATTAATCAATCGCTATCTTTTCTTTTTTATTTCACGCTTGGCTTTAATTTGCAGTAGTTCTGGCGGAAGACCGCTCACTCATCTCAAAATTCGGTGTTGTCTAGCTTACTGATGTTTATGATGTCTTTTTTTCGGAATTTACCGAAGGTAGTATTAGAAACAATTGATTGTGTCAGGTCTCGTTTCTATTGGCAAAATGACCATCATAAAAGGAAGTATAGATTATGTCAAATGAGAAATTATGTGTCAGCCTAAGGACCAGGGAGGTCTTGGATACAAAATTTAGAGGTCCAAACAAATGTTTGCTTAGTAAGTGGCTGTTTAAGTTATTAAATGAGGACGGATTATGGCAAGAGTTATTAAGAAATAAGTATATTAAGAATAAGACACTAGGAAGTTGTGAAAAGAAACCAAGGGACTCGCATTTCTGGAAAAGCCTCATGAATATTAAAGATACTTTCTTGAAGTTAGGACATTTTAATGTCCAAAGATGGGTCCACAGATTAGATTTTGGGTTGATACTTGGCTGGGCAATAAACATCTCAAGGATAAATTTCCGGCGTTGTTTAATATTGTAAGAAGAAAACAGGACCACTATGCTACAGTTTTGAGTTCCCCCGAAACTAAATATCTCTTTTCGTAGAAATTTGGTGGGTGTGAACTTATTAAACTGGAATAGAATAGCTTGCTTCTTTACAAACAAATTAACTTACTGCAGGAAAGGGATTGTGTTTGTATGGGGCTTCAAGGCTTCTGGATTTTTTTACAGTCAAGTCTATGTATGCTGCATTAATGAACAATGGGGGTGAGAGTATCACAAGATATTGACAAACGAAGCTCCCATGAAACTAAAAATTTGCATGGTGGTATTTAAAAGATGAGTGATTCTAACCAAAGATAACTTAGTTAGGAGAAATTGGGCTGGAGACAAGTCGTTGTTGTTTCTGCTATTTCTCAGAGTCAATTCACCATCTCTTTTTTTTATTGCTTTTATGCCAAATTTTTGTGGCGCTCTATACATATTCTTTTTTGGAATTTCACCTCCCACGAAACATAGATGATCTGTTTGTTAATTGGTCTAAATTGGGTAACAAAAGTATAACACATTGTTATTAACAGCAGCTGCAGTACTACTGTGGGCAATATGGCTAACAAGGAATGAGGTAGTTCTTGACAAATGCAAACCCAAATCTCTTTTGTAGGTACTGTTTCCAAGGGACACACGGCTACGTCAATGGGCCAACTTGCAGCGGCATGAAGATCTAAGATAAATGATCTCTGTGGCTCAACACTTGAGAAGTCGGCTCTACAATTCTTTGGTTCTAATGGATGGCTTTCACAAAGACATGTTGGTTTTTGTTTAGTCCAAGAACTTTTTACTTGTTCTGTTGGTTGCGAGACTGGTGGTTTTGCCTACAACCGTACTTTGTGAACGCGTCTGGAGTTTGTAATTAATAATTAGCCTAATTTCTATCCTTGGATAGATGAAGTCGGATATTTTATCCTTATCTAAAAAAATGTTAAAAGGCACACCCTTGAGGTGGATATATCAGCCGCAGATCATATCGATCGAAAGTCAGGCGCACGCCATTCCGAGCTGTCAAGACCACGACATCGACAGGCTGGCAAGATGGTGATCCTTGCGCTCTTCATCTGGGCCATGGCCCTGCTGCCTATTTTCATGCCTCACAGTACGTGAATCCACTCTGTGCGCGTATATGTATGTATAATCTTCTTCGCTGTGCTACGGATGTGTGCACAAATCTGATCATACTCCGATCCCTAGTGTTGTTGTAGACGTACGCTGGAAGTTAGTATATATTTCGAATAGGTGCCAATATTTTTGAATAGTGAATAGTAACTCAAATTTCAAAAGTATTTGAATGAAACGTCTTTGGGACCTCGCGGTTCCTCAGCGTTTTGTTAGTGGTACCAAATTAAGCCTGACCGGGTATCAAAATAATAGTATAGAATTGTTGTTGGCAAAATAATTTGATAAATAGAAGTATATATGTATAAGTCCATTAAGTTTTATGGATGCATTGAACGAAGTATGTGATGATATGGAAAGGTTAGAAAAAATGATCGATGTAGAAAGATATCAGAAATATACTTTAAAAATAAGGCCTCAAAAAATATATCATAAATTAAGTGTATTAATTAAGAAAACCTGTTCAACTGAGAATTGTTCTTGACAAAACAATTTGGTAAATAGATGTATATATGTCTCTTTCTCTTTATATAATTAATTAATACGTATGGTTTCAACCTTTCATTGGAAAGAATAATTAATCAATCGCTTTTTTTTTTTATTCCACGCTGGCTTTAATTTGCAGTTCTGGCGGAAGACCGCTCAATCATCTGCTATTGCTGCCCCGAGGGCCAGTGGACTGCGGGCAAGTGTGATTTGCTAAGTGCGGTTGCAAAGTGCGATTGCAGCAGCCTGACTCTGTCTGTGGCTGCTTCTTAATTCGATCTCTCTACGTCTTTCAACTTGAGCAGCCTGACTACGGATATGTATGAATAAATGAGTCGGACTCATTAGCTCTTCCTTGAATAAATGAATGAATGACGAGCCTATGCATGTGTTTCAACTTCAACGATTGATGAATGAATGAATGAATAAAAGAAGGCAACGGCCCATGCATGTGTGAAAACTATGGTTTCCATAAAAAAATCATAATAAAGCCATAAGTACCACGATTTTACACTGCATTAGCTCTTCCATCTATGAGGCGTGGAAAGCGACTCGAGCAATGAGTTGTCAACTCATAGAGAACACAGAACTCCTATGCTATGCTAGAAACATGTGAAGAAGACACTATATCAGAGACAGACCACTATTGCATGTCTCTAATAACTAATTCACCGGTAGAGAATAGATCTTCCGTATTTACCTTAGTCCCAGCCAGAAGGGGCCCGGGGAATAAAGGGAGCATTAATCCCGGTTTGAGACACTAACCCGGACTAAAATCCCGAGCCCAACGGTTTTGCAGGAGGAGACTTTAGTCCCGGATGCACGTCTAATAGGATTCTACGAGGTTGTATGGGACGTGGCACCTGCTGGCTAGTTGTGTTCAAGCTCCTCCGTGTAGTCATTGTCCTCCTCAAGCTGCTCCTCCAGGGCTATCCTATAGATGATCACAAAGAAGCAACAGAAATCCAAAAGATCCAAACGTACAATACACAATCCTATGACGTAGAGCTCAATTTTAGAAAAATTTGGACACTGGTTTCATATCTTTTTGAGGTCCGATGAATTTACTACGAGTTTCCTAAGTTTAATTCATTTTCTAAAAAAGAAAAGGCAGGGGTGAACAAGGGGGTGACAAGTGTCAGGCGATGATTGGGCAGCTGTGCCGGAATCATTGACAAGTGGGGTCTAGGGGTCAACAAAGATTGATGTGTGGGACTAGGTCAATGGTCTGTGTTGAACGGTCAACAATCAACGTTGACCGGGCCCTCACTAGGCCTAGCGGGCCAGATCATGGGCCGCGCCAGCCCAGACACATGTCGGCTTATCATGAAGCCACATGGCGGACTAGGTATGATGTGGGCTACGTCTATCGGTGGACCAGGGCTTCACTGCATCGTGGTCCCATCTCTCAGTTTACGATGGACCAGATCTACGTGGGGGCTTGCGCGAGGGGTGCATGGTGGACCAGATCTCTCAGTTTACGATGGACAAGGCGCTCGGCTCCATGTTGGTGCTTTGACGCGAGTCCCCAATTGGACTTCACCGGTAATAAGAGCTCGGCGAGGCTACGTGGTGGTCGGCGTGGGCATCTATTGCCTCCTAGGGCTCCATGGTGCTCTAGCGGACATGACAAGGCCAAAAGTGGCAACTTGGTGCTCGACGCAACTGACCTGTGTGGAATACGGTGGGTCCGACGAGCATGGCGGCCTCCGCAGCGTGCGACTAGCGCTTGACAAGGCGTTCACGGCCTCTCGAAGCTTCAAGGCACTCTAGGGAACGTGGCTAAGGGAAAAGGTGGCGCTTTGGTGGTCTGTTGGCGTTGGTCATGGTGATGGAGGCGTGGCGGACACAGCGGCACGGTGGCTCGCATGGCCAGATCTCAAGGTTGCCCTTTAACACGCAAAGATGTCATATGTGAGCTATGGAGGGCTACGACGGCGACCATTTGGCATGGTGGAGTCCGCATCGTGGTTGAGGCCACAGCGGTGCTCCGTGAGGTCTCGGCTCCGGTGATCTAGGGGCTATGGTTGGCTATCGGGCAAACCAACTTTGTGGCTAGATGCGTGGTGCTATGGTGGACACCATCAGCCCTTCCTTGACCATCGAGGTGGCCGGTATCAGTTGGAAAGCCTTCGAAACGGCGATGGCAAGGGGGCGTGATGGCTCCAGCAAGGCAGACAAGGCCGGTGGGTCCTGGGGTCTTTCCTCCTTCAATAGCTAGCACAAGATGTGTTGCTCACCGAGGAATCTCGTCATGGTAGGCTCCTTATCCCTATTGGCTTGGTGTGGGTGGAACGACCTCGCCGTGGCTGTGCTTTGGCCATGGCGAGCGTCCTCAGGTGCTTGTGAAAGGCACTAATGTTTTCAGAGGCTCAGCAAGGTCATGGCTTGCTCAGGTATGCGCTGGTGAGAGTGCTGCACTATATGGTGGCCAAAGGCACTTCCTTTTGGCCTCCCAGGTTGGAAGATCACATCGGCGACCATGGAAAGCGCACGACGGTGAGCAGAGGGGCTGGCAAGGCTCAGCATGGGCTTGGGGCAGTAGTAGGATGGCGTTGCAGTGGTGAGTCGGTGAAGTTGGGAGGCGAAGCAGTGCCGTGTCGAACCACTATGGCAATGAAGACGATTGAGGAAATGTCCTTGCCTTCGGCGGCGGCTCCACAACAGTGCTCTCTGGCCTCCTTCTCCTACCTTCTCGGCCCTTCTCTCGGACATGGTGAGTGATTGTGATGCCACCAGAGCGGCGGAGTGGGTTAGGTGTTTGTGGAGAATGGGGCTTGGCTTTTATAGCCATTGGCCGGCCACGTGGGCGGTAGAAGGTGGGGAAGGGGCAAGGGCCACATGTAGGGTGATCTAAGGATCTAGGCTAGGGTTTTGGGGTGAGCGAGAAGCTCATGCAGGCACTGATGCTCCAAATTTCGAAAGGTGATGGTCAAGTGTGGTTGGAGAGGTGACGCCAACATCGCACGATGGGACCACGTGCGCGGACGTCAAGGCGGCAGCTAGCGCAGGCGAGGAAGGTGTCGTGGATCATGACCGTGGCATTCATCCGGTGGGGGTGTGCTAGGCCGGTGGGGTGCGGACGACTGAGATGGCCCTAGGCCTCAGTGCTCGCCAACGAGAAAAGCAGAGGGAAGAAGAAAAGCAGAGGTAGAGGGAAAATACAGAGGATGACTAGCGGGTCCTATGTAGCACCCAGTTTTAAGAACAAAACCATATACGCACTATATGTGAGCCCAGGAAGTCAAATATCACATATAGCTACAAATAAGGGTAATATCAAAAGACAATGCTCAATATATAACATACTTAGTATAAAGGATATAACCTTAGACAACCAACAATGGAAAGACAACTCTGATCTTCGGGTGAAGACTCCAATCTACAGGAACAACTAACTGGTTGATCACAAGCCTAATTCCTCCAAACTCTAGCAATCTGGTACCCATCCGGTGTTTTTTTCCAAATATGTGAAAAATAAAGCAAGCATAAGTACATATCGTACACAACAAATATAACATGGGGTTCATGAAGCTCAAAAGGTTGACACTGGTTTAACTACGATTAGCTTTTATTGAGTCATGATTTTAGCAATAGGGTGGCAACAAAGTTATCATAAGCCCATTAACACATGATCAGGTAAACATGAATAATGAATAACATAAATAGTATTCATTAGTGAGCATCTTTATCATCAGTATCATCAGTGTTCTTCATCATTAACCATTAATGATCATCTATTCCATAAATGTTCCAAGGCCGCTCATGGCCATCAGAACACCTGATATACCAGTTTTACACTCTGTAGAGGTTGTACACTTTCACTGTGAGTCATGATTTACCCTTTCGCCTGAGGTAGCTAATCTCTTGACCCACTTTCAAGAAAGGTCGGCAGGGTTCACTATGAAGCCTTTCAAAGGTTCATCTAACAAGTTAGGACCATTAGATTCACTCGGCAAACAGATGTAGGAACCCTCCTTCCCGATGGCATAATGACACGCAGCCTATACACAAGGGGACAGAGGTTGTCCTATACCTGATTTGGCAAGCCATTCTTACTCCAATAAAGGTAACATATAACAAAGTAGAAAAGGTCCTCATACTGAGGTAAAGCCAGAGCCATAGAGCCCTCATAGTTGTACTATAAGTCCTGGATGATCACTTACAGATAAATCCTTAGGAACAGGAATCTAGAGCACCATAAAAACAACCCAATGCTCTAGCCCCCTGATTCAATGTTGCTAAAAAATCATCTTTTAGTGTTTATTGCATATACCATTAGTCAAGTTACAAGATCATGGTTTCAGTTGAGCACTAGCATCATACTAACCAATGCAATACACCATAGGTGACAAGGAATCCAGGATATTAAATAGCTAGGAAAATTACTACAGTTGCCAAGGTAGACACATGCAATATGAATTAAATGATTAAAGGTGTATAGGACAAGGAAGATCCCATGCTATACTTGCCTTAAACTTAGATCCTTCTTTCAATCCAAATCTTTAAAGATCTGCTTCTTGATTCACCACGTATAGCTCACCGACTAGACAAGATCATAAAACACCACACATGCATCCATGCAATCATACACGAAGCAAACAATAGATCTAAATTAGAATAGTACACCAAACAAAATGAATCAGGTAAAAAGGTTTTAAAGATGTTCTACACGTTACTTCACTCTAATCGGAGCTATAACGAAAAAGTTATGAATTAAACAAGATTTCCTTTAATAAAATAATAGATTAAATCTAACCTTGAATTTCAAAAGTTAAAAATATATTTAACAGTAGGATGAACATGTAGATTACTCAATTACGAATCTAACGCAACTTGAATGGATCAAAACGGAGTGAAAACAAAGATTTTATGGCCTAAATAAGACTAGTGGCATAACTATAAATAGATGAAAGCGTATTTTCAATCTAATCGAAGAAACTACATTTTCAAAAGAATAAAACGTATTTTGAATCTAACAGAGGAATTTTACGCTTTCTGAAAAAGAAAACGTGTTCTGAATCTACTAGTAAGAAATTACGCTTTCGGAATAGGAAAACGTATTCTGGAAGTGCGCCATGGACTGCGGGTTATATTACGCGAAACTACGGGGCTTTTTTGCAAATAAACCCGATGAAGGGGTACGAGCGATCTTGGACCATTGGATTGAATCTGGACAGCCCAGATTAGAAAGGAGCGGGATAGAGAGTCACCGACCAGATAGAAAAACCGATGCGGTGGAGCTCCATTACCGGCGGCGAGAAGCTCCCCGGAGCGCTTGGTTTGGGACCTAGGGGTCACGGTTGAACGAGCCGAGAGCACAGGGAATAAGAGGAGAAGACGACGAACTCACCTAGGGCCTTCTTGCGGTCAACGACGGGTCTACGGCGTCGGGTAGCGTGGCGGCGACGGCGACGGCGACAGCGACGGTGACAGAAGGAGGAGAAAAATCTAATTTACTACACAAGGGATTTCCCAAACTAGGGGCTCCCCTTACGGTAGTTTTGGTGTGCATTGCCCAAGGAGTTGGTACATATTTATAGAGAGAAAAACTCCCCACATCTACATCAACTAGCAATACGGTACTAATTGATGTTGCACCCTCCACATTTACTAATGGACCTAAATAATCATTAAAGCCCATTAGTAAATAAATTCAAGGGCCTTTAGGAGTTATTAGGATTATTGCACATGGGCTTTGAGAGTGGTTGGAAAATGAGATATATTATTTATTTTCGGAATTAATTAATTTCATGAATAAAATAATTCTAGAAAAGTCCAAAATTGGTATTTAAGTCACGAAAAATACTCCGAGACCTCTAAAAATTTGGGAAAATTCCCAGAGACACTTTGGAACATGATGAACCCAAATAAAGTATTTGGAGCAAATGAAAAGATTGTTGGGAACTTGAAACATAAAGATTAAGGTGAAGGAGGTAGGAATTAAATTCCAGAAAGAAGCTAGAAAATTCCTACAGATTGGTATTCGTCTCCTAAACGTATTTTTTAAAAAAAATCACATTTTGCACATAGAAACACAAGGTGCGACCGGCATAAATGCAACAAACATGTTTCTACCTTAAGATAAATTTTAATCTAATGAAAATTTATTATTTTCTCATATTTTTCATGAGCATAAAAATACAAAATTAAATCATTTTAGCTCTATTTCAAGAGAAGCAAATTTTAGGGTGTTACATCCCATGGGGTGACATGTCAACAACCAACAAAGGGAGGGTAATGGGGCGCGGTGGTGGCATATTCGGCATGGGAGCCTTCAACGGGGCGGGCGCGCGGGCGGGGATGGGCTGGCTGGCCAGCTGGGCCGGAAAACGGGAGCAGGGGCAACGCGGGTCAGCTGGGCTGGCTTGGGTCCGGGGCCTCTTTCCTCTTTCCCTTTTCTTTTATATTTCTATATCCTTTTCTATAACCTCCTCTATTCTTATTCCTATTCCTTAGCACTTATACTTGTATACATGTATACCTCCTCAGTGGGGTCCACCTAGGACCTTAGGTGTCTTTTGGGTCTAGCCAGGGCTAAGGCCCACACACACAAGCATTTATCTTAAACGTAGATCAAGTTTTAATTATCATCACATAAGATCAAGAGAAGCAACTCAAGAGTTGTGTTAATGCAAATGCTCACTCATCTAGATGTAGGTGCTAGTTGTGCAAATAGGGTGGCTTCCGAGCATGCATCACTTGTCACACAAGGGTTTTTGGAAAAAGTTTTTGAAAGTTGGTATTTCTGGGAATAGGTTTTTTCGGGTTGTTATAGCGAGCGAGCGACGACTACTCCGCTCGGCCTTGGCCAACGTCCAGGGTGGAAGCGCGCTGCAGTGCCGACCGTGGCACACTTGCTCTTCTACGCATGAAACGAGAGGGGCACGGGCCTAGGCGAACAGGCTAGACTAGCTGGTGGCGGCACCACACGGCAACCCGCATAGCCAAGGGCCAGGACGGGAACCAGGAGACTCGGCAGGCCGGCCGACAAAGGCACTGCATGACTAAGCGCCAACGACACCAGGCCGTGGCTGCAGCTCTTGGCAGGCCGTAGCTGGTGGTGATGTTTGAAATTCCAAGACCAGCAGCGTTTGACTCTATGCTCCAGCAGCAGGCCCACACCCTAGGCCAGCTGTGGTGCATCCGCAAGAGATAAGGTGGTGGAGGTGATCGCCCAGACATCCGGCCGGTGGCGTTTTCACCCTCCCCCGACCGACGCCTGATGATGCCCTATGAGCAGAGACGCGGCGGATCCGGCACCGGCCAGTACGGCCACGACAGCAACATGCGTGGTGGCAGCGACGACGGAGCGACTCCCGCAAGGACATCGTTGAGGACGACGATGACAAGGCAACGACGGTGTGGTCTAGCAAAAATCTGTGAACGCCGGAGGCTCAAGACGAGGGCAAAGAATACATTCCCCCATCTCCTCTCTCCATAATATGTTATGTGTTTATGTGAAGGCCTATGAGGCACTCTTAAAACTTTAATTTATATAGAATTACTCTCTAAAAAGAAACTTTAATGTGAAATGAGGAAGGCAGCCAAAGTGGGCTCACTAAGATAATCATGAGCGGAGCCAGCTATCTGGCCGTACCTAAAGTACGTAGAAAATACTAAATATAGGTAGTGTATATATATATGATATATGTCAAAAATACATGTGATCTGTTGTATCTGGTGGCCGGGTTGGTGATGGACCTATATAGCGATTAGCAAACCGAACAGAAAGAAGCTAATCTCCTCTAAAAAATAGAAGAAAGCTAGCTAGCTAATCTGTCCGGCAACTACTAGAATGATGTGTTCGCACCGGACATAAAGCCAATGCAAAATCGATCGACCACGGCTGTCGCCAACTCGCCGTGCATTAGGGAGTACAGTGCGTTTGGGCTGTTTCAAGGAACATAATGGGTGATGAATGGATGAATAGTAACAGGATATGCTATATTAAGCGGGATTTGCTTGTATGTGTTGAAGAGGAAAAACTCTAAAATTTCAATCCATAATATGTTATGTTGCTTATGTGAAGGACTATAAGGCCTTCTTGAAACTTTAATGTGTAGAATTACTCTCTAAAAAGAAAACTTTAATGTAGAATTGAGGACGGCAGCAAAATTGGCTCACCATGATAATCAGGGGTGGAGGCAGCTATCCGGCTACCGTTGGCGACCGTCCTCCTAAAATATGTAGAAAATACTAAATATATGTCGTATATATACCACAACCAGAATTTAAAATTTCTCCTAGTGACGTGCGATGCTGTTTCTATTGCATCTGGTGGCTGGGCTTGTTTAGTGACTAGTATGTTACGCGCGCCTTTGCGCGCGTCGCAAGTTAGGCGGAAGTGCATCCATCGAGCTGATATGTACATATGTTATATAGAGAAGCTGGAACGTTGGTTTGAATGACAACGTCAAGAATATTCACTTAATATTGTGCTAAACTGTTATACAACCGAGAAAGGTATCTAAATGGGAAAAGAAAGTTTCTACTTTTGCCGATGGTAAACACACGAGAACAGTATTGCTGGATTGCTTCGCGGATGTCTTCTGAAAATATATTGCAACTTTGCTTCCTTTCATCTTCAATATAAATGCGTATGCTAGCTGCATTTCCCCTCAACGTAGCATTATGACCTGCAGGGTACAGGATAGAAAGAGGAGGAAAAGACAATTAGCTACACACAGAAGGCGCACATAAGCAACTCGTTTTATTTTGCACCACGCGAGGAATACACAATGCTCCCAAGGTGCCTAAACAAAATAAGCAATGGACTCCGAGACAGTTTAACATCCTTCATGAAACCCCCTAGAGAATCACAGAAGGTCATCGTTGGGGTTGATTATATATTAGAGCATCTCCGAGAGAGCTATCTAAAACCACACTAAAAATCCGAGACAGTTTGACATCCTTGCTTCCAATCTTTTCGCGCTCGATAAAATCCGAGGCAGAGGCAGAGCCCTCTTTTTTCTTTTCTTAGCAAACTGAAAAGATCGTAGAAAAAATAGTTTGGCGCAAAGAGAAGAAAAAAGAAGAGGCAGGTGCTTTGATGACACACGAAACCTCTTTGGCATCAACACAACATTCTATACACATAAAACGTAAGCAGATGATTTCTCTATAGCCAAGGCGGCCATTGTCAAGTAGTCATAAATAGAGAATGTATGTATTAAAATACTAAATAAACAGGTTGAGAATGAAGTACATAAATAGACTAAGAAACTTGCCTTGGGATGAGTATATGGCCGTATCATAGAAGAAGTGAGATATAGTTTATAGCAATTCTTTGAAACCAAAGCTGGTGCAAAAATAATTAGCTACATGCTGGCAAGTATATATTTTCTTTGGTACACAAAAACAGAAGAGGGGACGAAGAAACAATAACAAAGAATTTTAGCTAATATGGGGACGACATTAGGAAATCAATTTAACAATTTGAACATATTATTCATGCAAAGCAAGTACCTTTAGGTTTATACAGGTAAGATACACATGTTGCATGCAGCGCGCGTTCATAAATATAGATAATTTTGTGTGATAGTAGAAGATGAAGATATATTTTAATTTATGGGCTCAAAAGCATCTAAGAGTTACATATAAATATATAAAGAGCTTTGCATATGCATTACAGATGGTGTGTACCACTTGGAGAATCCAAAAGCTGAGTACATTATGATACGAACACCTGCATTTACTGATGCAGCAGGGTACAAAGCGCAGTAGCTGTTAAATTCAAAGGGGGTGTGGAGCTGATTCCTGGTGTAGTATGGAAAGCACAAAGATATACATACACAAAATACACAAGAAGCTCTATTTATTCTGCATACAGCAACAACTTTTGATAAAGTCAGACATGTTACATACGCATACACGCCACACGCCGCGAGATTGAGATAGGATCCAGCTGGTCCTCCACTGAATTTGGAGTGTGCACATCTCTCCATGCCTGTGACAAGACACAGAATTAGGGACAACCTGTAGAATATAGGAAGAGTACCAAAACAATTAATTTTATTTGACATCTCCGATCTTGAACGAAAGCAGATAAATAGTATGTTGTTCTGATTGGAACATTATATGTCGAACGGTTATGTGAAAAGAAACCTATGTTCGTGTGTGTTCCCTAAACTCATAAGATATAGTTATGACAAAATAGGATAATGTAAGCCACTAATATATCCGCGAATTTACCTGTGTTAGTCATACCTACAGCTGGGAATAGGGAAAAAATAAAATAGCACCTAGTTATGATAAAATAAACATTAATTAGACAGGTTATTGTAAACTATAAAAAATTGTGAACTTGTAGGAGGTTAAGGTCAGTGTCATAGGTATTATCAAATGCTGCAAGTTGACAGTAATTTGTGTATGGCATACATGTATTTGAAATCATAGATACGAATCTGGAAGGGATACCTACGTCATCACACGTGTGTAGGTTTAGAGCTGCAACTATTAAGATTTTCTGTTTTTTTGTTTCACGAGAGATCAATCTAGAAATAGCTAGCAATTAAAAAAGGAGGGTAAAAAAGATATTAGTAACAGACTAAGGAATTTAGCGGAACCAGTTAGGTAAAGCCTAAGGTGTGATCACACAATGGGTGGAGGCAGAGGATCTGTACCTTGGGCAATAAGCGCTACAAAGGTTGATGATTTTGCCATTTGATCGGAGCGCTGTCCTCAGTAAGTAGCTGTTGTTGCTCTTGGAATTTCCAGAGCTTGAAAAAAGGAGTAAGTAATCTGGAAACATTGATAATCGGGGGTGTAACAAAGTGTACGTTGAGATGTACTATGCGTAGTGTACGAAGAGGAAATCGGTGAATATGAGATTAGTTGTTAGTCATATAGTAGTTTCCAGGTAAGCAGCAACCAGTAAATGTAGTGTTTGACATGTAAGAAAAATATATATAACAATTGTTCTTGAGAGGTATCTACTTAGTCATTTAGCACAGATTTCTGAAGGACATAGATGGGTTGCTTCTAAATCATGCGCCTCTATAATGGTCATGGAACATCCACATAAGGATTCAGATAGTTTGCTGGTTCTGAGCTACGAAAATAAGCGGGTACTTAAACAGGGGCATTCCAAGTTGTGGTGATAAGCACATTAAAAATACAGAAGAGAATTACTGTGCAAAGCTGCTAACCAAGTGGAAGCACATTTTCGAGTGTCCATTGTTATATACAGGCTGGAGGCAGTGTACAGAGCTGCTATATTTGTGAGTAAACTTACAGGGTTTTTTTTAAGCAGACAACGAACAGTATCAATGTTGAAATCCTTAGCTTGTGCACCCCCATAAGGTTACTTGGAGCTTTGTGTCCTTGCAAAATATGGGAATAGCATTTTTCCCCCATACGTCGATTTAAAAAAAAAACAAATTATTATGAAGATGCAAGGCGGTGACCAAGTACCGAGAGCTCTTTTTAGGTAAAAACACTTACCACAGATCCTTTATGAGCACCTCTCTAAGGGTAGTTAGCTTGTCCTTGCCTCTGGAAATTATATAGGAATTGGTGGCTGAATATCAATGATGAAACCAATGACATCTGCAAATATCTATGTTAAATAAAGAATCGGTGGTGTGCATGTATAATGATAAATAAAAATAGGATGACAAATGGCATCACAGGAACATACTTATCACAAGGGAGGATTGTGCATGCTGTATGTGAGTGCACCGAAATTGGCATGTCTGTGAACTGTGTTCCATGGAATTTTAGTGGTATCAGGTGCCTGCAATTAGAATAGGCATGTTTTGATTAGGAAGGAAAAGATGAGAAGAGGAAGCAGGCATAAACAGGTGCAGCTAATGCGTAAATATTTTTGAATTGGTAGCAGAGGCTATATCGAGTCGTGGTCTCATCGCATTGCACAAGCGAGGGTAAGGCTTACCACTGACACAATTCCCCAGACCCCGCACAGAGCGGGAGCTCTCTACACTGGGTACACCCTTTTAGAAGAGGCTATATGAAATTTCTAGATCATGTTTGTGCTGTGATATAATAATTCAGGGCATAATTTCCAGAGGCTATATTTACAAGTTTCAGATTATAGTAGAGGCATAATTTTCAAAACCTCTATGCTACCCCAAAGCATACATGAAAATTTCCCCTGAACCTCTATGCTACCCCAACCCTTCTTTCAATGGGGGCACCTATCATGATATATCAAATTTGCAAAACTATAAACCGTATATATTAAATAAATGCGGTGATAACAATTAATACTCAATTGAAGATGTTATAAAAGGAAAAAGGGAAAAACACACATAGAATTCCCATGACTTAAATGGTCCCATTTTTTTTATCCATAAAAAATGGCAAACATCTTACTTTTGAGGATGACAGCTGCAGCTTCACCTGTTAGGATAGTAGGTGTATACTGCGTTTTGATTTTTTGCTTTAATTAGCATGATCTCTCCCTCAATGCAGAGAAATTAAGACTCGGCCATGACCTGCAACAAAGAAACTGTAACAGAGACACATGGTGTGGTAGAACAAAAGACAAATGGAACAAGGTCAAGTCATAGCACTGAAGAATCACAAGTGCCATGGGATACCGGTGGTTTGACATTTTTGCATCGACCTGAGGCAAGTCAATTTTTATGGAGAGGAGAATGTGAGGAATCATCCTAGGTATGAACTGGAGTTGTGCCATGGGCCATGTTGCCTACTGGACCAACCAGCTGAAGGGCAACACCACAAGAAGAGCAGCTGCATCAGAAAGGAAAATTCAATGAATTGAATACAGAGACATGTCTTGTTCATCTCCTCCTCCGGTTCCTCTCCTTCTAGCCCTTCTCCCTAGGTTCAGAGCTATCTTCCTTCCGCAATTCCGATTCTCCATTCCTCCATCCAAATTGCTTGCTAAACTCGAGACATCCCTCTTCCAAGAGGTTGTCTAATCCAGTTTGTACCCAAACTGTTATGCCATCAATGGAGGGGTACGCTAACACATAACTCCCAATCTCAGATCAGAATCACCCAATCCACGAATTAATCACAGGTTGAAGTGGTTAAAGGAGAAAAGAAGGAATGAAACGTACTATTCTTGGCCTGCAGCAAGCTCCTCCCTGTAGATCTGGAGCTCGGATGGAAGACGCTATCTGCTCATGCAGAGCAAACAGAAGTACAGAACCAGCCCATCAGCTACGAGACCGGAAAGCGAAACAGACAGCAAGAAACACCGGAGCAAAGAGGTCGTACCGGATAGGAAAGGACCATTCGCCGCAGAGGTGAGCCCAGCCACCACGGCGGTCGAGATGAAGAGGACCAAGAGCCGACGGCCGGCCATCGCCATGCGCCCGGACACAGCAAGCAAGAACTCACCGCCGCTGTTGATGAGACACCGGGATGGCTGGTCTAGAGGAAATGGAGCTCGTGAGGCTGTCGGATCTAGGACGACGACGGCAGCGGCGGCGGTGGTGTCTACGACGACATGCGCACTACGACGTCTTGGCTGGCGGTGACTCCTTGCAGCTGGAATTAATTAGCGTGGCGGGGCAGAGTGGAGGAGCTGCACGGGTAGCTTGGAGACGCGAGACGCCAGAGCCGGGGACAGCCGAGAGACTCGACGCGGACGCGGTTTGTTTGGTGACGAGGATATCGATGGCACAGCTAGGGTTTGGTCGGTCACGCCATCAAAAGGAAAGGAGAGAGAGAAAGGGGAGGGGAAAACGGAGGTGAGAGGCAGCCGAGGTTGGACGGAGGAGGAGGAGGAGGCGAAGGAGGGCGGCGCCCGCCGCCGCACAGCAGTCGCATCCGGCGGCGCCGACATGCCGTTGTCGCCCCTCCGTGCGTCGGGACAGAGAGAGACCGATGGGGAGAGAGGAGGAAGCCAGGAGAAGAATCTGGAATGAGAAGCGGGAGCCAGCTATATATTTAGCGGTTAGGGTCCTGACGAGAAGCTGCAGAAGCTAGGCAGAGCAACTGTGACGACGAAGAGTTATAAGAAGCTGATTCTAACGGAAGCGGCTATAAGCAATCTTGGCCATACGATGACAGATCGGACGGTGGTGGGAATTTCGGCGACGTGGACGTCGCTCCTGTCGGAGGAGCATGTCCGCCTTGTTTGGGTAAATTAGCAAACCCACGGAAAGAAGCTAAAAAACCACTGTCCGCCAACCAACTAGAATGATATGTCCCAATCTTTTTTCTCGTAAAAGTGGGTTCTGGAGGCCAAACACCAGGGGAACAAACTACTGCGGATACTATATTTGCGAGTTTATCATGGCGTACGCAAAAAGAAAACTCCTGAGAGATCCTCGAAAGTACGTTATATAAATATATTCATATATTCACAATTTCTTTTGTTGCCTCATATACATAAGTAATCACGTGACCACAAACACACCACACAAACACACACACACAACCACACACCCACCCACACACATATAATATATATATATATATATATATATATATATATATATATATATATATATATATATATATATATATTAATACTTTTACCTTTAACTTTTATTGAAGACTCTATGGTTGACGGAAAAAGTCATACAACGTGACCAACTGAAAGCAATTCAAGAGACCATAGCAGGATTTCTTAATGACCAGGTCCTCAACCCCCGCCGGCGAGTTCTACAATGACATCAACGAAACATGGAAGCCAAACCAGATGGAGTGAATTTGTTTATCCCAAAGATATGATAGAATATACAATGCAAGCTTTATTTGTAATATATATATTATATGTACATAAAATAACGTACAATATATGTATATGCATGTAATATATATGTTAGTTTCATACTTTAGTTTGTACAAAATGTTCGAACATTATAAACATGTAGAATACGTTATATTACTAGCAGCGTAGAATGCATATTCGAAAACCTATCCGAAAACCAAAACGAATCATCAATTGAAAATAGAAACAAAAAGAAAAAAAGGAAACCTTTATCCCGATTGGTAATACCAACCGAGATTAAAGGGCCGCCCCACGTGGCCAGACTGGGAGGCCTCTTTAGTCCAGTTGGTCTTACCAACCGGGACTAAAGGTGCACCTTTAGTCCTGAATTCGTGCTTCCGGTTGGGAAACCGAGACTGAAGAGGTTTCCCAACTAGGAGTAAAGCCCGTTTCTGTACTAGCGGTTGCCAACAGAAACAAGCTAATCTGTCCGGCAACCACTAGAATCTAGAATTGAGGATGGCAGCCAAAGCAATGAAGTCTGTCACCAACTCGCCAAGCATTGGGGTAACAGTGCGTTGGGGAATGTTTCAAGGAAGCTCTGCCTGGCATTGGATTGGAGCTATCAATAAGCAAGCCATGGCTCGCATTGGTTTCTACCAAGCAAACGTATATAACCTTATGTATGGCGCGCGTATTGGCTACCTATATATATGTAAAAAGGCACACCCTTGAGGTGGATATATCAGCCGCAGATCATATCGATCGAAAGCTCAGGCGCACACCATTCCGAGCGGTCAAGACCACGACGACATCGACATGGCTGGCAAGAGGGTGATCCTTGCGCTCTTCATCTGGGCCATGGCCCTGCTGCCTATTTTCATGCCTCACGGTACGTGAATCCACTCTGTGCGCGTATATGTATATATAGTCTTCTTCGCTGTGCTACGGCTGTGTGCACCAAATCTGATCATATCCTATCCCTAGTGTTGTTGTAGACGTACGCTGGAAGTTAGTATATATTTTGAATAGTGAATAGTAACTCAAATTTCAAAAGTTATTGAATGAAACGTCTTTCGGACCTCGCGTTTTCCTTAGCGTTTTTATAGTGGTACCAATTAAACCTGACCTGGGTATCAAAATAAAGTATAGAATTGTTGTTGGCAAACAATTTGATAAATAGATGTATATATGTATAAGTCCATTAAGTTTTATGGTGCATTAAACGAAGTATGTGATGATATGGAAAGGTTAGAAAAAATGATCGATGTGTGGTGTAATCCTGGTCACACTGATGGGAACACCTGGAGCACCAACGTGGCATGGAGCAGTTTGGTCAAGCAAGGCGCCAAGACTCAGTTTGAATCAAGGTGCAGCGGGAGGCTAGCGGTGACCGCGCCCCACGACACTGCAGTTATCTGCATAGTGTGTTTTTAGTCATGTTCAAAGTGTGTTTAAGCAGTTGTTGCTTTTATAATCGTGTGCATTAGCTACGGTATAAGTAGCTGGTCATTGAGGTGTCGAGTTATGCATTATAAGAAAGCGGTTAGGTTCAGTGTTGAAAACCATTAAAAGCGAAAAGGGGCGCTGTCACCCTGCGCCACTCGTTGCGGTTGCCCATTTGTTCTTTGTGTTCATTGATTTCTTTTCATTCGATCCAGCCACATACAGTGCGTGATTGATCCGAGACTATCATATGGTATCGGAGCCTTGATCACGCGTGGAGACACTCCAGATTAGGTCCATGTCGATCGTCGCTAGCGGCAGCGGGCGGCGGGGATGGGGCGCGAGGCGGCGGGGAAGCACGCCAGGGTTTAACCCAACCCTGACGCGCTCGAATTACACAGTTGGTGCATTTGAGTTCAGGCGATCATGGAGGATTGGGAGGAGTGGGAGGTGGTTGAGCCAGATCTGGAAGCTGCGGCGTCGACCGCGGCAGAGAAGGTGAAGCTAGACGCGAAGGATCGGACAGTGTGAAGGCGCAACCTTCTTCAGTGCATTCCTGACGACATCTTGATGCAAGTTGCGAAGAAGAAGTCGGGGGAAGGAGGTGTGGGACTCCCTGAAGGCGCGTTTCGTCAGTGCAGATCGAGTCAGAGATGCTCGGCTGCAGACTTTGAAGAGCGAATTCGATGCAGTCGAGATGAAGGATGATGATCCACTGATCAAGTTGTGGGGAGACTGACGGGCCACTGTCAGTCAAGAGTAGCAGCATGGGGGGAACATCACCGACACAGATCTGGTGAAGAAACTATTTGACATCGTGCCTGATCGGTACCTCACCGTCCGTGGCAGGAATCGAACAGTTCTTTGATCTGAAGACTCTTGCATTCGATGAAGCAGTAGGGCGCCTGAAGGCCTTCGAAGAGCAGACGCGGCGGCGGGCAGCAGTGGTGCTCGTCCAGTGAAAGGCCAGGTCCTCCTAACTCAGGCTGAGTGGGAGGCGAGGCAGAAGCAATCTAATGGTGATTCCTTCGGGAAGGGGAAGAGAGGAGAAAGCAGTTGGCATGGGCGAGGCCGTGGGCGCGGCGGAGGCAGTAGTGGCCATGGCGTGGGCAGCTGATGCCGAGAAGGATGGCAATGGGAAGCATGACAAGAGTTCACATCAAATGCTTCAAATGCCATGCCTATGGGCATTACGCCAATCGATGCCCGGGTGAGAAGAAGGAGGAAGCTCACCTTGTCAAGGTGGAGAGGGAGCCTGCAGTTCTGTTGGCAGAAACTGTATTGCCAGATCGGCTACAGTGTTCTTCAGAGGACAGGATTCAGAAATTGTTTCGAATGAAGCCAAAGTATAGCCTGGACTTCATCTGACTGGTGGAGGTGATCCATCAAGCAATGAGTGGTACATGGATAATGGAGCAAGCAACCACATGACTGGTGATCACAAGAAATTCAGAGATCTAAACAGTGTTGTTTCTGGCAAGGTAAGATTTGGGGATGGTTCTACAGTAGAAATCATGGGTAAAGGTACTGTAGTGTTCCAAGGGAAGAAGGATGATCAATGGGTGTTATCTGATGTTTACTACATTCCAAAGTTAAGAAGCAATTTAATCAGTCTAGGTCAGTTAACTGAGTTAGGACATAGAGTTATGCTTGATGAAAATGTGCTAGAAGTTTCAGAGAAACATCCTGACAGATTGATCATGAGTGTACCTAGGACATAGAATAGACTTTACAAGATTGAGCTTGAAACTGTAGAACCTGAAAGCTTACTAGCATGCATTGATGATTTGGCTTGGCTCTGGCATGGGAGGTTAGGCCATGTGAATTTCAGATCTTTGAAATAGCTGGTTAGTAAGAAAATGGCAGTTGGGGTGCCTGAGATCAGTCATCCTGAACAAGTTTGTAGTGATTGCATTTCAGCAAAACAAACTAGGAGTCCATTTCCTAAGGCCTCACAGTGGCAGTCAACTGAGAAGCTTATGCTGGTTCATGTTGACATGTGTGGGCCTATATCACTAGAGACAGTAGGAGGAAACAAATATTTTATGCTATTGGTTGATGACCATTCTAGGTGGATGCAAGCTTACATGTTGTAGAGCAAGGATCAAGCTTGTGATTGTATTTGTCAAGTATAAAGCAAAGGTAGAGAATTTCACTGGGTGCAAGGTGAAAGTTCTTAGATCTGACAGGGGTGGGGAATTTCTGTCAGGTGTCTTGGCAAAGGTTTGTGAACAAGCTGGGATCAAAAGGCAGCTCACAGCACCTTACACTCCTCAACAAAATGGAGTGGTGGAGAGGAGGAACAGGTCTGTGATGGAGATGGCTTGGGCTCTGCTTAAGAGCATGAAAATACGAGGAAGGTATTGGGGAGAAGCTGTCAGGCAAGCAGTTTATCTGCTGAATAGGTTGCCAACCAAGAAACTGGGTGACATGACTCCATATGAGGCTTGGACAGGGAGGAAGCCTAGTTTAGGTCATTTGAGAGTGTTTTGGGGTGTTGGTCACACAAAAATATCAACACCCCATCTGAAGAAACTTGATGGTAGAAGTAAGTAGTTGGTTTATTTTGGGGTTGAAGAAGGAAGCAAAGCACACAGAATGTATGATCCTGAAAACAACAAGATTGTTGTCAATAGGGATGTTTTGTTGAAGAAAAGAAAGTGTGGAACTGGGAATCAACTATGGGCCAAAATGTGTCTAGTGAAGTCATAGTTGAAAATGATTTTGAATATGACTATGTTGACTTTGGTGTCAATGATGCAGTAGCACAAGAAGAAGAGGCAGATGATGCAGCTGTCAGTGTTGACAGTGGAGCTGAATTACCACAGTCACCTGCACAGCAAGGAGAACAGATTGTTTAGGAGCCTGTTGATTTCAGTGATGGCATGGTGACACCACAACATAGTGCTGTTCATGGAGACAATTCCACTCCTACGTCAACTGATGATAGTGGTCCCATCAGATTCAGAAACTTAGAGGAAATATATGATGATACCTTAGAAATAGAGTTGATGGACTCTGATGTGGAAGCCTTGTTGGTGGAGACAGGAGAACCAACTAGATATGCAGAAGCTGCTGGTCTTCAAGAGTGGATTGAAGCAATGGATAGAGAAATGGAATCCATTGAAAAGAATAGGACATGGGAACTGGTCAAGTTACCTGTGGGAAAGAAACCCATTGGCCTCAAGTGGGTTTATAAGTTGAAAAGGAATTCGGATGGTGAGGTGGTGAAGTACAAGGCTAGGCTAGTTGCAAAGGGTTATGTGCAAAAGTATGGCATTGACTTTGAGGAGGTGTTTGCTCCGGTTGCCAGACTAGATACAGTCAGAACTGTGCTTGCATTTGCAGCTAACAATGGTTTGGAAGATTCATCATCTTGATGTGAAATCTGCATTCTTACATGGAGATCTAGAGGAAGAAGTTTATGTGTCACAACCTGAAGGGTATGAGGTGAAAGGGAAAGAAAATGAGGTATTCAGGTTGAGCAAAGCTCTCTATGGTCTCAAGCAAGCTCCTAGGGCTTGGAATGTCAAACTTGACAAAAGCCTAAGGAAGTTGAATTTCAGAAGATGTCTAAGTGAACAGGCAGTGTATACCAGGGGTACTGGTGTTGATGCAATCATTTTGGGTGTCTATGTAGATGACCTAATCGTGACTGGAGGAAATCCAGATGAGATCAACCTGTTCAAGAGATAGATGATGAATGAATTTGAAATGACTGATTTGGGGCTGCTAAGCTACTACCTTGGGATTGAGGTGGAGCAGAGGGAAGATTTCATCACTGTGAAACAGAGTGGATATGCTAGAAAGGTGTTGGATCAATTTGGTATGAGTGACTGTAACTCAACTAAATTCCCAATGGAACCTGGATGCAAGCTTAATGTTGACAAAGGTGGACAACTAGTGGACTCAACAGAGTATAGAAGGATGATTGGGTGCCTAAGATACTTACTACACAGTAGGCCTGATCTGTCTTACTCTGTGGGAGTTGCTAGCAGGTTCATGGAAAAAACCCACAGTGATGCATGCCAAAGCTGTCAAATAGATCTTGAGATACTTGAAAGGCATAGTGGACTTTGGGTTGGTGTATGTCCAAGGTGGGAGTGCAGACAAGCTCATTGGTTACTCTGATAGTGATCATGGGGGTGATACAGTGGAGAGAAGAAGCACTGGAGGAATGGCATTCTATTTGAATGAGAACTTGATCACTTGGTGCTCTCAGAAACAAAAAACAGTGTCACTTTCTTCTTGTGAATCAGAGTTTATGGCAGCCACTACAGCAGCCAAGCAAGCACTATGGCTTAGAAACCTGATCAGTGAGATTACAAAGCAAGATCCTAAGCCTGTTACTTTATTTGTGGACAACAATTCAGCAATAGCCCTCATGAAAATCCAGTGTTTCATGGGAGGAGTAAGCACATTGATTTGAAGTATCACTTCATTAGAGAATGTGTTGAAAGAGGGCAGATTGTGGTGAAGAGGGTGGGAACTGAGGAGCAGAAAGCAGACATTCTGACCAAGGCCATGCCCGCTGTGAAGCTGTCAGTCATGAGCCATCTGATTGGGATCAGAAACCTCAGTGTGCCTCAGGCTTAGGGGGGACTTGTTGGTGTAATCCTGGTCACACTGATTGGGAACACCTGGAGCAGCGACGTGGCATGGAGCAGTTGGTCAAGCAAGGTGCCAAGACTCAGTTTGAATCAAGGTGCAGCGGGAGGCTAGCGGTGACCGCGCCCACGACACTGCAGTTATCTGCATAGTGTGTTTTTAGTCATGTTCAGAGTGTGTTTAAGTAGTTGTTGCTTTTATAATCGTGTACATTAGCTACGGTATAAGTAGCTAGGTCATTGAGGTGGGAGTTATGCATTATAAGAAACTCAGTTAGGTTCAGTGTTGAAAACCATTAAAAGCGAAAAGGGGCGCCGTCACCCTGGCGCCATCGTGGCGGTTGCCCATCTGTTCTTTGTGTTCATTGATTTCTTTCATTCGATCCAGCCACATACAGTGCGTGATTGAGATCCGAGACTATCACGATGTAGAAAGATATCTTGAAAGATATCAGAAATATACTTTAAAAATATGGCCTCAACAAATATATCAAAAATTAAGTGTATTAATTAAGAGAACCTGTTCAACTGAGAATTGTTCTTGACAAAACAAATTGGTAAATAGATGTATATATGTCTCTTTCTCTTTATATAATTAATTAATATGTATGGTTTCAACCTTTCATTGGAAAGAATAATTAATCAATCGCTATCTTTTCTTTTTATTTCACGCTGGCTTTAATTTGCAGTTCTGGCGGAAGACCGCTCAATCATCTCAAAATTCGGTGTTGTCTAGCTTACTGATGTTTATGATGTCTTTTTTTCGAATTACCGAAAGGAGTATTAGAAACAATTGATTGTTTCAGGTCTCGTTTCTATTGGCAAAATGACCATCATAAAAGGAAGTATAGATTAGTCAAATGAGAAATTATGTGTCAGCCTAAGGACCAGGGAGGTCTTGGATACAAAATTTAGAGGTCCAAAACAAATGTTTGCTTAGTAAGTGGCTGTTTAAGTTATTAAATGAGGACGGATTATGGCAAGAGTTATTAAGAAATAAGTATATTAAGAATAAGACACTAGGAAGTTGTGAAAAGAAACCAAGGGACTCGCATTTCTGGAAAAGCCTCATGAATATTAAAGATACTTTCTTGAAGTTAGGACATTTTAATGTCAAAGATGGGTCACAGATTAGATTTTGGGTTGATACTTGGCTGGGCAATAAACATCTCAAGGATAAATTTCCGGCGTTGTTTAATATTGTAAGAAGAAAACAGGACACTATTGCTACAGTTTTGAGTTCCCCCGAACTAAATATCTCTTTTCGTAGAAATTTGGTGGGTGTGAACTTATTAAACTGGAATAGAATAGCTGCTTCTTTACAACAAATTAACTTACTGCAGGAAAGGGATGTGTTTGTATGGGGCTTCAAGGCTTCTGGATTTTTTACAGTCAAGTCTATGTATGCTGCATTAATGAACAATGGGGTGAGAGTATCACAAGATATTTGACAAACGAAGCTCCCCATGAAACTAAAAATTTGCATGTGGTATTTAAAAAGATGAGTGATTCTAACCAAAGATAACTTAGTTAGGAGAAATTGGGCTGGAGACAAGTCGTGTTGTTTCTGCTATTTCTCAGAGTCAATTCACCATCTCTTTTTTTATTGCTTTTATGCCAAATTTTTGTGGCGCTCTATACATATTCTTTTTGGAATTTCACCTCCCACGAACATAGATGATCTGTTTGTTAATTGGTCTAAATTGGGTAACAAAAAGTATAACACATTGTTATTAACAGCAGCTGCAGTACTACTGTGGGCAATATGGCTAACAAGGAATGAGGTAGTTCTTGACAAATGCAAACCCAAATCTCTTTTGTAGGTACTGTTCCAAGGGACACACTGGCTACGTCAATGGGCCAACTTGCAGCGGCATGAAGATCTAAAAGATCAAATGATCTCTGTGGCTCAACACCTTGAGAAGTCGGCTCTACAATTCTTTGGTTCTAATGGATGGCTTTCACAAAGACATGTTGGTTTTGTTTAGTCAAGAACTTTTTACTTGTTCTGTTGGTTGCGAGACTGGTGGTTTTGCCTACAACCGTACTTTGTGAACGCGTCTGGAGTTTGTAATAATTAGCCTAATTCTATCCTTGGATAGATGAAGTCGGATATTTTATCCTTTATCTAAAAAAAATGTAAAAAGGCACACCCTTGAGGTGGATATATCAGCCGCAGATCATATCGATCGAAAGTTCAGGCGCACGCCATTCCGAGCTGTCAAGACCACGACATCGACATGGCTGGCAAGATGGTGATCCTTGCGCTCTTCATCTGGGCCATGGCCCTGCTGCCTATTTTCATGCCTCACAGTACGTGAATCCACTCTGTGCGCGTATATGTATGTATAATCTTCTTCGCTGTGCTACGGCTGTGTGCACCAAATCTGATCCTATCCGATCCCTAGTGTTGTTGTAGACGTACGCTGGAAGTTAGTATATATTTCGAATAGTGTGCCACATATTGTGAATAGTGAATAGTAACTCAAATTTCAAAAGTTATTTGAATGAAACGTCTTTGGGACCTCGCGTTTCCTCAGCGTTTTTGTAGTGGTACCAAATTAAGCCTGACCTGGGTATCAAAATAATAGTATAGAATTGTTGTTGGCAAAATAATTTGATAAATAGAAGTATATATGTATAAGTCCATTAGTTTTATGGATGCATTGAACGAAGTATGTGATGATATGGAAAGGTTAGAAAAAAATGATCGATGTAGAAAGATATCAGAAATATACTTTAAAAATAAGGCCTCAAAAAATATATCATAAATTAAGTGTATTAATTAAGAAAACCTGTTCAACTGAGAATTGTTCTTGACAAAACAATTTGGTAAATAGATGTATATATGTCTCTTTCTCTTTATATAATTAATTAATACGTATGGTTTCAACCTTTCATTGGAAAGAATAATTAATCAATCGCTTTCTTTTCTTTTTATTCCACGCTGGCTTTAATTTGCAGTTCTGGCGGAAGACCGCTCAATCATCTGCTATTGCTGCCCCGAGGGCCAGTGGACTGCGGGCAAGTGTGATTTGCTAAGTGCGGTTGCAAAGTGCGATTGCAGCAGCCTGACTCTGTCTGTGGCTGCTTCTTAATTCGATCTCTCTACGTCTTTCAACTTGAGCAGCCTGACTACGGATATGTATGAATAAATGAGTCGGACTCATTAGCTCTTCCTTGAATAAATGAATGAATGACGAGCCTATGCATGTGTTTCAACTTCAACGATTGATGAATGAATGAATGAATAAAAGAAGGCAACGGCCCATGCATGTGTGAAAACTATGGTTTCCATAAAAAAAATCATAATAAAGCCATAAGTACCACGATTTTACACTGCATTAGCTCTTCCATCTATGAGGCGTGGAAAGCGACTCGAGCAATGAGTTGTCAACTCATAGAGAACACAGAACTCCTATGCTATGCTAGAAACATGTGAAGAAGACACTATATCAGAGACAGACCACTATTGCATGTCTCTAATAACTAATTCACCGGTAGAGAATAGATCTTCCGTATTTACCTTTAGTCCCAGCCAGAATTGGGCCCGGGACTAAAGGGAGCATTAATCCCGGTTTGAGACACTAACCCGGACTAAAATCCCGAGCCCAACGGTTTTGCAGGAGGAGACTTTAGTCCCGGATGCACGTCTAATAGGATTCTACGAGGTTGTATGGGACGTGGCACCTGCTGGCTAGTTGTGTTCAAGCTCCTCCGTGTAGTCATTGTCCTCCTCAAGCTGCTCCTCCAGGGCTATCCTATAGATGATCACAAAGAAGCAACAGAAATCCAAAAGATCCAAACGTACAATACACAATCCTATGACGTAGAGCTCAATTTTAGAAAAATTTGGACACTGGTTTCATATCTTTTTGAGGTCCGATGAATTTACTACGAGTTTCCTAAGTTTAATTCATTTTCTAAAAAAGAAAAGGCAGGGGTGAACAAGGGGGGTGACAAGTGTCAGGCGATGATTGGGCAGCTGTGCCGGAATCATTGACAAGTGGGGTCTAGGGGTCAACAAAGATTGATGTGTGGGACTAGGTCAATGGTCTGTGTTGAACGGTCAACAATCAACGTTGACCGGGCCCTCACTAGGCCTAGCGGGCCAGATCATGGGCCGCGCCAGCCCAGACACATGTCGGCTTATCATGAAGCCACATGGCGGACTAGGTATGATGTGGGCTACGTCTATCGGTGGACCAGGGCTTCACTGCATCGTGGTCCCATCTCTCAGTTTACGATGGACCAGATCTACGTGGGGGCTTGCGCGAGGGGTGCATGGTGGACCAGATCTCTCAGTTTACGATGGACAAGGCGCTCGGCTCCATGTTGGTGCTTTGACGCGAGTCCCCAATTGGACTTCACCGGTAATAAGAGCTCGGCGAGGCTACGTGGTGGTCGGCGTGGGCATCTATTGCCTCCTAGGGCTCCATGGTGCTCTAGCGGACATGACAAGGCCAAAAGTGGCAACTTGGTGCTCGACGCAACTGACCTGTGTGGAATACGGTGGGTCCGACGAGCATGGCGGCCTCCGCAGCGTGCGACTAGCGCTTGACAAGGCGTTCACGGCCTCTCGAAGCTTCAAGGCACTCTAGGGAACGTGGCTAAGGGAAAAGGTGGCGCTTTGGTGGTCTGTTGGCGTTGGTCATGGTGATGGAGGCGTGGCGGACACAGCGGCACGGTGGCTCGCATGGCCAGATCTCAAGGTTGCCCTTTAACACGCAAAAGATGTCATATGTGAGCTATGGAGGGCTACGACGGCGACCATTTGGCATGGTGGAGTCCGCATCGTGGTTGAGGCCACAGCGGTGCTCCGTGAGGTCTCGGCTCCGGTGATCTAGGGGCTATGGTTGGCTATCGGGCAAACCAACTTTGTGGCTAGATGCGTGGTGCTATGGTGGACACCATCAGCCCTTCCTTGACCATCGAGGTGGCCGGTATCAGTTGGAAAGCCTTCGAAACGGCGATGGCAAGGGGGCGTGATGGCTCCAGCAAGGCAGACAAGGCCGGTGGGTCCTGGGGTCTTTCCTCCTTCAATAGCTAGCACAAGATGTGTTGCTCACCGAGGGAATCTCGTCATGGTAGGCTCCTTATCCCTATTGGCTTGGTGTGGGTGGAACGACCTCGCCGTGGCTGTGCTTTGGCCATGGCGAGCGTCCTCAGGTGCTTGTGAAAGGCACTAATGTTTTCAGAGGCTCAGCAAGGTCATGGCTTGCTCAGGTATGCGCTGGTGAGAGTGCTGCACTATATGGTGGCCAAAGGCACTTCCTTTTGGCCTCCCAGGTTGGAAGATCACATCGGCGACCATGGAAAGCGCACGACGGTGAGCAGAGGGGCTGGCAAGGCTCAGCATGGGCTTGGGGCAGTAGGATGGCGTTGCAGTGGTGAGTCGGTGAAGTTGGGAGGCGAAGCAGTGCCGTGTCGAACCACTATGGCAATGAAGACGATTGAGGAAATGTCCTTGCCTTCGGCGGCGGCTCCACAACAGTGCTCTCTGGCCTCCTTCTCCTACCTTCTCGGCCCTTCTCTCGGACATGGTGAGTGATTGTGATGCCACCAGAGCGGCGGAGTGGGTTAGGTGTTTGTGGAGAATGGGGCTTGGCTTTTATAGCCATTGGCCGGCCACAGTGGGCGGTAGAAGGTGGGGAAGGGGCAAGGGCCACATGTAGGGTGATCTAAGGATCTAGGCTAGGGTTTTGGGGTGAGCGAGAAGCTCATGCAGGCACTGATGCTCCAAATTTCGAAGGTGATGGTCAAGTGTGGTTGGAGAGGTGACGCCAACATCGCACGATGGGACCACGTGCGCGGACGTCAAGGCGGCAGCTAGCGCAGGCGAGGAAGGTGTCGTGGATCATGACCGTGGCATTCATCCGGTGGGGGTGTGCTAGGCCGGTGGGGTGCGGACGACTGAGATGGCCCTAGGCCTCAGTGCTCGCCAACGAGAAAAGCAGAGGGAAGAAGAAAAGCAGAGGTAGAGGGAAAATACAGAGGATGACTAGCGGGTCCTATGTAGCACCCAGTTTTAAGAACAAAACCATATACGCACTATATGTGAGCCCAGGAAGTCAAATATCACATATAGCTACAAATAAGGGTAATATCAAAAGACAATGCTCAATATATAACATACTTAGTATAAAGGATATAACCTTAGACAACCAACAATGGAAAGACAACTCTGATCTTCGGGTGAAGACTCCAATCTACAGGAACAACTAACTGGTTGATCACAAGCCTAATTCCTCCAAACTCTAGCAATCTGGTACCCATCCGGTGTTTTTTTCCAAATATGTGAAAAATAAAGCAAGCATAAGTACATATCGTACACAACAAATATAACATGGGGTTCATGAAGCTCAAAAGGTTGACACTGGTTTAACTACGATTAGCTTTTATTGAGTCATGATTTTAGCAATAGGGTGGCAACAAAGTTATCATAAGCCCATTAACACATGATCAGGTAAACATGAATAATGAATAACATAAATAGTATTCATTAGTGAGCATCTTTATCATCAGTATCATCAGTGTTCTTCATCATTAACCATTAATGATCATCTATTCCATAAATGTTCCAAGGCCGCTCATGGCCATCAGAACACCTGATATACCAGTTTTACACTCTGTAGAGGTTGTACACTTTCACTGTGAGTCATGATTTACCCTTTCGCCTGAGGTAGCTAATCTCTTGACCCACTTTCAAGAAAGGTCGGCAGGGTTCACTATGAAGCCTTTCAAAGGTTCATCTAACAAGTTAGGACCATTAGATTCACTCGGCAAACAGATGTAGGAACCCTCCTTCCCGATGGCATAATGACACGCAGCCTATACACAAGGGGACAGAGGTTGTCCTATACCTGATTTGGCAAGCCATTCTTACTCCAATAAAGGTAACATATAACAAAGTAGAAAAGGTCCTCATACTGAGGTAAAGCCAGAGCCATAGAGCCCTCATAGTTGTACTATAAGTCCTGGATGATCACTTACAGATAAATCCTTAGGAACAGGAATCTAGAGCACCATAAAAACAACCCAATGCTCTAGCCCCCTGATTCAATGTTGCTAAAAAATCATCTTTTAGTGTTTATTGCATATACCATTAGTCAAGTTACAAGATCATGGTTTCAGTTGAGCACTAGCATCATACTAACCAATGCAATACACCATAGGTGACAAGGAATCCAGGATATTAAATAGCTAGGAAAATTACTACAGTTGCCAAGGTAGACACATGCAATATGAATTAAATGATTAAAGGTGTATAGGACAAGGAAGATCCCATGCTATACTTGCCTTAAACTTAGATCCTTCTTTCAATCCAAATCTTTAAAGATCTGCTTCTTGATTCACCACGTATAGCTCACCGACTAGACAAGATCATAAAACACCACACATGCATCCATGCAATCATACACGAAGCAAACAATAGATCTAAATTAGAATAGTACACCAAACAAAATGAATCAGGTAAAAAGGTTTTAAAGATGTTCTACACGTTACTTCACTCTAATCGGAGCTATAACGAAAAAGTTATGAATTAAACAAGATTTCCTTTAATAAAATAATAGATTAAATCTAACCTTGAATTTCAAAAGTTAAAAATATATTTAACAGTAGGATGAACATGTAGATTACTCAATTACGAATCTAACGCAACTTGAATGGATCAAAACGGAGTGAAAACAAAGATTTTATGGCCTAAATAAGACTAGTGGCATAACTATAAATAGATGAAAGCGTATTTTCAATCTAATCGAAGAAACTACATTTTCAAAAGAATAAAACGTATTTTGAATCTAACAGAGGAATTTTACGCTTTCTGAAAAAGAAAACGTGTTCTGAATCTACTAGTAAGAAATTACGCTTTCGGAATAGGAAAACGTATTCTGGAAGTGCGCCATGGACTGCGGGTTATATTACGCGAAACTACCGGGGCTTTTTTGCAAATAAACCCGATGAAGGGGTACGAGCGATCTTGGACCATTGGATTGAATCTGGACAGCCCAGATTAGAAAGGAGCGGGATAGAGAGTCACCGACCAGATAGAAAAACCGATGCGGTGGAGCTCCATTACCGGCGGCGAGAAGCTCCCCGGAGCGCTTGGTTTGGGACCTAGGGGTCACGGTTGAACGAGCCGAGAGCACAGGGAATAAGAGGAGAAGACGACGAACTCACCTAGGGCCTTCTTGCGGTCAACGACGGGTCTACGGCGTCGGGTAGCGTGGCGGCGACGGCGACGGCGACAGCGACGGTGACAGAAGGAGGAGAAAAATCTAATTTACTACACAAGGGATTTCCCAAACTAGGGGCTCCCCTTACGGTAGTTTTGGTGTGCATTGCCCAAGGAGTTGGTACATATTTATAGAGAGAAAAACTCCCCACATCTACATCAACTAGCAATACGGTACTAATTGATGTTGCACCCTCCACATTTACTAATGGACCTAAATAATCATTAAAGCCCATTAGTAAATAAATTCAAGGGCCTTTAGGAGTTATTAGGATTATTGCACATGGGCTTTGAGAGTGGTTGGAAAATGAGATATATTATTTATTTTCGGAATTAATTAATTTCATGAATAAAATAATTCTAGAAAAGTCCAAAATTGGTATTTAAGTCACGAAAAATACTCCGAGACCTCTAAAAATTTGGGAAAATTCCCAGAGACACTTTGGAACATGATGAACCCAAATAAAGTATTTGGAGCAAATGAAAAGATTGTTGGGAACTTGAAACATAAAGATTAAGGTGAAGGAGGTAGGAATTAAATTCCAGAAAGAAGCTAGAAAATTCCTACAGATTGGTATTCGTCTCCTAAACGTATTTTTTAAAAAAAATCACATTTTGCACATAGAAACACAAGGTGCGACCGGCATAAATGCAACAAACATGTTTCTACCTTAAGATAAATTTTAATCTAATGAAAATTTATTATTTTCTCATATTTTTCATGAGCATAAAAATACAAAATTAAATCATTTTAGCTCTATTTCAAGAGAAGCAAATTTTAGGGTGTTACATCCCATGGGGTGACATGTCAACAACCAACAAAGGGAGGGTAATGGGGCGCGGTGGTGGCATATTCGGCATGGGAGCCTTCAACGGGGCGGGCGCGCGGGCGGGGATGGGCTGGCTGGCCAGCTGGGCCGGAAAACGGGAGCAGGGGCAACGCGGGTCAGCTGGGCTGGCTTGGGTCCGGGGCCTCTTTCCTCTTTCCCTTTTCTTTTATATTTCTATATCCTTTTCTATAACCTCCTCTATTCTTATTCCTATTCCTTAGCACTTATACTTGTATACATGTATACCTCCTCAGTGGGGTCCACCTAGGTCACCTTAGGTGTCTTTTGGGTCTAGCCAGGGCTAAGGCCCACACACACAAGCATTTATCTTAAACGTAGATCAAGTTTTAATTATCATCACATAAGATCAAGAGAAGCAACTCAAGAGTTGTGTTAATGCAAATGCTCACTCATCTAGATGTAGGTGCTAGTTGTGCAAATAGGGTGGCTTCCGAGCATGCATCACTTGTCACACAAGGGTTTTTGGAAAAAGTTTTTGAAAGTTGGTATTTCTGGGAATAGGTTTTTTCGGGTTGTTATAGCGAGCGAGCGACGACTACTCCGCTCGGCCTTGGCCAACGTCCAGGGTGGAAGCGCGCTGCAGTGCCGACCGTGGCACACTTGCTCTTCTACGCATGAAACGAGAGGGGCACGGGCCTAGGCGAACAGGCTAGACTAGCTGGTGGCGGCACCACACGGCAACCCGCATAGCCAAGGGCCAGGACGGGAACCAGGAGACTCGGCAGGCCGGCCGACAAAGGCACTGCATGACTAAGCGCCAACGACACCAGGCCGTGGCTGCAGCTCTTGGCAGGCCGTAGCTGGTGGTGATGTTTGAAATTCCAAGACCAGCAGCGTTTGACTCTATGCTCCCAGCAGCAGGCCCACACCCTAGGCCAGCTGTGGTGCATCCGCAAGAGATAAGGTGGTGGAGGTGATCGCCCAGACATCCGGCCGGTGGCGTTTTCACCCCTCCCCGACCGACGCCTGATGATGCCCTATGAGCAGAGACGCGGCGGATCCGGCACCGGCCAGTACGGCCACGACAGCAACATGCGTGGTGGCAGCGACGACGGAGCGACTCCCGCAAGGACATCGTTGAGGACGACGATGACAAGGCAACGACGGTGTGGTCTAGCAAAAATCTTTGAACAGCCGGAGGCTCAAGATGAGGGCAAAGAATACATTCCCCCATCTCCTCTCTCCATAATATGTTATGTTGTTTATGTGAAGGACTATGAGGCACTCTTGAAACTTTAATTTATATAGAATTACTCTCTAAAAAAGAAACTTTAATGTTGAAATGAGGATGGCAGCCAAAGTGGGCTCACAAAGATAATCATGAGCGGAGCCAGCTATCTGGCTAGCTTTGGCGACCGCCGTACCTAAAGTACGTAGAAAATACTAAATATATGTAGTGTATATATATATATATATATATATATATATATATATATATATATATATATATATATATATATATATATATATATATAGAACTACTATCATGTAGCTGGCTACAGAATAACTTATTTTGTAGCCACTTTGAGTTACGATAATTACTATGTTATTTTACGAGATTATAGTAACTCCTTACTAAGTGGTTTAATATAACGTTATGGTAAATATCCCCATGTGTTATAGTAACCCAACTATCGTAAATATGTATTTATATTATGGTAAATTAGTATATAAAATTATAGTAAATGAAGGTGGCTACAGAATAACTTATTTTGTAGCCGGCTACTGAATAGCCTCTCCCTATATATATATATATATATATATATATATATATATATATATATATATATATATATATATATGTCAAAAATACATGTGATCTGTTGTATTGTATCTGGTGGCCGGGCTGGTGATGGACCTATATAGCGATGAGCAAACCGAACAGAAAGAAGCTAATCTCCTCTAAAAAAAATAGAAAAAAGCTAGCTAGCTAATCTGTCCGGCAACTACTAGAATGACGTGTTCGGCCAGGACAGTAAAGCCAATGCAAAATCGATCGACCACGGCTGTCGCCAACTCGCCGTGCATTAGGGAGTACAGTGCGTTTGGGCATGTTTCAAGGAACATAATGGGTGATGAATGGATGAATAGTAACAGGATATGCTATATTAAGCGGGATTTGCTTGTATGTGTTGAAGAGGAAAAACTCTAGAATTTCAATCCATAATATGTTATGTTGTTTATGTGAAGGACTATGAGGCCTTCTTGAAACTTTAATGTGTGTAGAATTACTCTCTAAAAAAGGAAACTTTAATGTAGAATTGAGGATGGCAGCCAAAATTGGCTCACCATGATAATCATGGGTGGAGGCAGCTATCCGTCCTACCTAAAATATGTAGAAAATACTAAATATATGTTGTATATATACCACAACCAGAATTTAAAATTTCTCCAGGTGATGTGCGATGCTGTTCTATTGTATCTGGTGCCTGGGCTGGTGATGGGCTTGTATAGTGATTAGCAAACCCAACGGAAAGAAGCTAAAAAACACTGTCCGACAACCACTAGAATGATACGTCCGGTTCTTTGCCAACAGAAACAAGCTAATCTGTCCGGCAACCACTAGAATCTAGAATTGAGGATGGCAGCCAAAGCAATGAAGGCTGTCACCAACTCGCCAAGCATTGGGGTACAGTGCGTTTGGGGATGTTTCAAGGAAGCTCTGCCTGGCATTGGATTGGAGCTATCAATAAGCAAGCCATGGCTCGCATTGGTTCTACCAAGCAAACGTATATAACCTTATGTATGGCGCCGTATTGGCTACCTATATATATGTAAAAAGGCACACCCTTGAGGTGGATATATCAGCCGCAGATCATATCGATCGAAAGCTCAGGCGCACGCCATTCCGAGCGGTCAAAACCACGACGACATCGACATGGCCGGCAAGAGGGTGATCCTTGCGCTCTTCATCTGGGCCATGGCCCTGCTGCTAATTTTCATGCCTCACGGTACGTGAATCCACTCTGTGCGCGTATATGTATGTATAATCTTCTTCGCTGTGCTACGGCTGTGTGCACCAAATCTGATCCTATCCGATCCCTAGTGTTGTTGTAGACGTACGCTGGAAGTTAGTATATATTTTGAATAGTGTGCCACATATTGTGAATAGTGAATAGTAACTCAAATTTCAAAAGTTATTTGAATGAAACGTCTTTCGGACCTCGCGTTTCCTTAGCTTTTTTATAGTGGTACCAAATTAAACCTGACCTGGGTATCAAAATAATAGTAAACAATTGTTGTTGGCAAAACAATTTGATATATATATATATATATATATATATATATATATATATATATATATATATATATATCAAAGTATTTTGGCAACAACATTTCTTTACTATATATATAGACGTACGGTTCTGTAGCTAGCCGTAGAATAAGTTATTCTGTGGCCACTTCGAGTTACAATAATTATTATACTAATTTACGAGATTATGTTAACTTTCTCATAAGTGATTTACTATAGCTTTATGGTAAGTATCGTCTTGAATTATAGTAACCCATGTATCATAAATGTGTATTGTCATTATCGTAAATTGGTACAAACATTATCGTAAATCAAGGTGGCCATAGAATAAGATATTCTGTGGCCAGCTACAGAATATCCTTACCGTATATATAGACGTATATATACTAATTTACGAGATTATGTTAACTCTCTCATAAATGATTTACTATAGCATTATGGTAAGTATCGTCTTGAATTATAGTAACCCATGTATCGTAAATGTGTATTGTCATTATCGTAAATTGGTATAAACATTATCGTAAATCAAGGTGGCCACAGAATAGTCTTACCGTATATATATATATATATATATATATATATATATATATATATATATATATATATATATATATATATATATATATATATTCTGCAGCTGGCCACAGGCCACCTTGATTTACAATAATGTTTGTACCAATTTACGATAATGACAATACACATTTAAGATACATGTGTTACTATAATTCAAGACGATACTTACCATAATGCTATAGTAAATCACTTATGAGAGAGTTAACATAATCTCGTAAATTAGTATAGTAATTATCGTAACTCGAAGTGGTCACAGAATAACTTATTCTGCGGCCAGCTACAGAACAATATGTGTGTGTGTGTATATATATATATATATATATATATATATATATATATATATATATATATATATATATATATATATATATGTATGTATGTATGTATGTATGTATGTATGTATGTATAAGTCCATTAAGTTTTATGGATGCATTAAAGGAAGTATGTGATGATATTGAAATGTTAGAAGAAATGATCGATGTAGAAAGATATCTTGAAAGATATCAGAAATATACTTCAAAAATAAGGCCTCAACAAATATATCAAAAATTAAGTGTATTAATTAAGAGAACCTGTTCTGCTGAGAATTGTTCTTGGCAAAACAATTTGATAAATAGATGTATATATGTCTCTTTCTCTTTATATAATTAATTAATACATATGCTTTCAACCTTTCATTGGAAAGAATAATTAATCAATCGCTTCCTTTTCTTTTTTTCACGCTGGCTTTAATTTGCAGTTCTGGCGGTAGACAGCTCCACCATCTGCTATTGCTGCCCTGAGGACACGTGCACATTGTGCGATTGCAGCACCGTCATCAACGGTTAATATCCTAGCTACGTATACGGGCGTACGGCCGGACTCTGTCTGTGGCTGCTTCTTAATTCTCTCTACGTGTTTCAACTTGAGCAGCCTGACTACGGATATGTATGAATAAATGAGTCGGACTCATTAGCTCTTCCATGAATAAATGAATGAATGAATGACGAGCCTATGCATGTGTTTCAACTTCAACGATTGATGAATGAATGAATGAATAAAAGAAGGCAACGGCCCATGTATGTGTGAAAACTGAAAACTATGGTTTCCATAAAAAAAATCATAATAAAGCGATAAGTACCACGATTTTACACTACATTACTACTACAAAACATACATATTGTAACATATTCTTGTAAGACATTCATCAACGTGTTCCAAAGAAATTCTGTAGTAACACAAAACAATGTGTTTCAAACTATATTTGTAACACAATGTGTTTGTTTTATAAAAATGTGTTACTAACCGTGATTATAGTAACACAAAATTAATGTTCCCAGTAAAATGTTACAAAGTGGAACATTTAAAATGTGTGAGAAATACATACCCTATAGTAAAACAAAATAATGTTACAACTAAAGTGTTACAAAGAAACAAATGCATGTTGACCTATAAATTTGTGGCGGATAAGATCACACTAGGTATCATCCTGGCCGATTGACAATCACATCATCATCCTAAATGACACCTAAGCAACAAGTAGGCATTTAAAAAGGTTGTGCCCATACTAAAGTCTACTTTCAAACTATTTGGATCAACTCAAGACGCTATAGATGTTGTGACATTAAAAGTAAAACATGTACGACGGGGAAACAAAACTGAAAAATAAAAAACTACTTAAATTTAAATGGGAGAATATTACAATTCTTATAATGCTATCGGTCGAACCCACTACTTATCTCAACTCTACAATCATATAAAGTGGTGTAGAATTTGAATTTTTTGGTTATTAAGAAAGCCGATCATATTACAACTCATTTTCACATGATTTTGCTTCCTATATACTCAAAATCCAAGTGAAAACATTTCTCCGTTTCGAATCTAACAAAAAACCTTGCAAAGAAATCAATTCCCTTTGCTTATTTCGAGCACTGAGAAAAGAATAAATTATCTTATCTTTTTAACTCAGTCGCAATCCCACCTCTAACATTTATTCTTGTATAACAACAATCCTACCTTGAATTTCAAATGAAATATTCTTCATCCACATACTTTTCTGATATACTAGATCAACCAACCTAACTTGGTTATTTAAATAAAAAAGATATGATAAATACCAGCAGGCATGGTCGCCAAAAAAAAGTAGATAAATCAAATAAGTAATCGTCATACAAAAAATTGACTAATGACCTATACTTTAAGAACACTATTTGAAGCAATTTTTAAAAACTGCCTTCATAACAGAGTTAGATGATATGGAAACCACATCCAAGGTGTTTTCAAGGAGATATCTAGAATAGGACCAACCATCATCATGATCATTTTACATATAACATATGAAATTCACAGAGAGTTTGACAATTAAAAATCAGCCATATATGCTCTCCAACTTCTTGACCATGCATCCATCATACTCTGGCCATGTAACAAGCTGACTCAGGGTGCCACAAACAATAGTAACCTGCAATGCCAGAAAAAGAAAAATAATCTAAGAATGTGGCTATACTATGTTTGGAAAATGATATAGGATCTAAAACCAAGACAATTTCGATATATGTTGCATCAGACTTATTTTGAATAATTATGTTAATATAGTTGCAATGACTGACCTGAATTGAAGCTAGAGTCTGTATCAACACTGGAAAATTGCCTCTAATGCTTCTTTTGTCCAGCCATATGCCCATTCAAACCTATAATAAAGAAACATGGTTAAGGATCAAATAACCTACAAATTGTAAGTTCTCATGTACATACTTGGCCTGCACGAAACCTCTATACCTACTACATATGGAGAAGCCATTCCAGAACCAATCTTACAAGCAGTTATGTTCTGGTCTGGTCTCCTACATGGTTGTTCCATAGGTGGTATACTGTGCGGACCTCTATCCTACAAGGATGTTGCAAGTTGTGCAGGTCAGTCTGCTTCCTATTTCTTTAACTAGCAATTGATACACAAGATTTCATAGCCAAGCAAAGGTTGAATTAGTTTCGTTTACCAGCCTGCTAGACATTCACACCTTCCTAGCAAGAGAATTTAATTGCATTGAACTACTAAAGTGCATTATTAAATTAAGCTATGAACTTAGCTACACATTTGAGATTAGCATGTACTTGGTCTCTTAGAAACAAGATAGCACATAAGGGTAGTTCTGAACTTACTAAATTGTAGAGTAGCTTCTGAATTTAGCATAGTTTTGTCAGAAGTAGAGCATGCCATGGTCTGCAGCTAAGCAACAACAGATCGTAACACTAACAAATCAATCAGTTCGAGATCAAGATTTGTCAGCTACACAATTTTCACACAACAAATTATTCAGAGCAATTTTTACCAAAATAATTATTCAGAGTAAGCAATCATCATCAAAGGAAGTAATTGTAAATTAAGGGCACAAGGTCTCTTTGTAGTCTTGTACAGTCCAGAAATGAATCAACGTAAGCCATTAGCCTAATTCGGTATTAGTAAGCTACTGTGTCTATTTATGTAGCATGAACTATGTATCAGTTTGGGAAAAAAACTCTGTACCTTTTCCAAGAAAAATAGCAAGGTTGTGTTACACTACAAAAAATGTTTATGCATCAGATGCGTTGTCTGAACTAAAGAGGTCTATTGTACTAACAAAGTTAAATAGCGAAGTAGCTGCTACAGCATAAGGTATAGGCAGCACAAAGTGAAATAACATTATGTGAATGTGAATGATGTGTCATGGTGATGTTGGCAATGACCAGGCTGCTGCTAACACATAAATCCTCTGAATGTGCTTGGAGTTTTGCTATATCTAGTTTATCTGAAAGGATATAGAACTATGCTCCCAGACTATCATGTTTTATGTTTTGCCTCATGCTTGCTATTTTGCGAACTGATGTTTGCAACTAACTTTAATGTGACTATCTACCTTATAAAAAAATTATATATCCCCCCTAAACCCAAATGTACCTTGATGAGCAGATGAAAGGCGAGTGCACAGTAGTTCAACACCTGTTAAAAGGAGTGTAGTAGCACGGCAGATTGGCAGGTAATACCAGCAGCTCTTTAAACCTGAAAGACAGATAAAAGGGAACATGTTAGAACCAATTATCGCAAGAAGATACTAAAGCACCATTTGTCAAAAATTTGTCGATCTTTACCTAGAATATGTATTAATAAGATATTATTCATCCTGGGAAGGGTGCAGACTCATTGATCCAATCTAAACTGTATGTGTTGAAAATATTGTGCAGGGAGACGTGCCACTGTGCCAGTGTAGACTAAATTTGACACTGCATCTATTAACAAGTAAAATTGGAGAATAAAAATAAGTCAGCAGGTCTAAACTAACGAGAAAATAAGAATCCATACACCAAAACACCTAAACTAACGAGAAAGTCAGAATCTTTGACCTAGTCTTCCATGCTTCATACAAATGCTTTTAATTCTAATGAGGACACGGTAACTAACAAAACTCCAAATAGATCAAAAGGCTAGTATCTACAGGGTTAGTTAGTTGTAGTGTACCTTGTGTGCATTTCCTCGAGCAGTTGTTGGGTGTCGTCAATGTAAATGTTGCCCGAAGCTGCCGATGCCCTGTCCGGCCACCTTGCCGCAGGCGCAGGGTGACTAGCCGGCCACGCCTGCTAGCACCCCAGGACGGGACATTGCTAATCTGGAGGAGCCGCAGTAGAACAAAAACTCACCGTTGCTTGTCAAGCCTTCACGCCATGGGCAGGACCTCGAATCAGAATTGGTGGAACTACCGTGCGCTTGACCGTGACAGCAGGAGATGCCGCGTCTGGAGTAGCCGCAGCCTGTACGCCGTAGCCGATCGAGGCGCCGCCGGGCGGGTGGGGTTTGGGTGTCACGAGTCGAGGACTATACGTTCATGAGACTTTTCCCTACGTGCCCTTATAAAAGATCGTAATCCCCTCTGTGCCCCTGGAAAAATTCAGCGGTCTTCAATGCCACTACTTCAACTTTTTCGGGTCCTCCATGCCACTTCCGTCAGTTCAGGCTCTAACGCCGTCAAACTACAGGTGTGAAAAGACGAAAATGCCCTTAAGTTCAAATATGTTATTAATTTTTTTTGAGCATCTTAACGACTTCAAATGAAAAAACTCAAAACTAGAAAGTTGTAGATCTCGTCGAGATCTATAATTTTCATATAAAAATTATTTTCATTTAATTTCGCAAAAAAAATATGATTTGATATGATTAATATATCTTAGAAAAATCATCATAGTTTTTTTGTGAAATTAAATGAAAATAATTTTTATATGAAAATTACAGATCTCGACGAGATCTACAACTTTCTAGTTTTGAGTTTTTTCATTTGAAGTCGTTAAGATGCTCAAAAAAAATTAATAACATATTTGAACTTAAGGGTATTTTCGTCTTTTCACACCAGCAGTTTGACGGCGTTAGAGCCTGAACTAACGGAAGTGGCATGGAGGACCCGAAAAAGTTGAAGTAGTGGCGCTGAAGACCGCTGAATTTTTCCAGGGGCACAGAGGGGATTACGATCTTTTATAAGGGCACACAGGGAAAAGTCTCTACGTTCATAGTGTCGCGGATTCTTGAGAATTTTTTATGCGGCAACTAGAGAAGTGAATGGGATTGGGCTTTAGGACCAGGCGGGGACGGGAATAGGGGGTGGGCGCAGTTGCACGCGCAGCGGTGCAGGATGCTTTTCGTTTTCACGCGCGCGTGGTGGCGCGCGCTGGCAGGCCGGCAGGCCGGCGGGGAGGGGCCTCAAAATTTTGCTGCTCATCTCACACGGACGAAGGATGAGGTTTCACTTTCGGATCTGAATAAAATTCGGGTATCTGAATCTTAAAAAAGCACATTTTTACCAGATTTTTATTTCTTTTCATGAAGAAACGTATGAATTTTTCTATAGAAATTTACATGTGATCTTGAAATTTATTTGTGTATTCATATGTAGTTTCTTGTAATTTAAAAATCTTTTTGTAGTAAATGCGCACTTGAAACTTTGATTAATTTCAACAAATTGGCAGCAATATATTTCAAATCAGCATATGTTTTCACAAACTTGCTAACAAGAAAAGAGATGTGTCGGTGTTTCGAGGAAGCACCGGCTAGTAAATTTATATATTGCGCGTCTGACCCGGATGGTGTGCTAAGAGGACACAAAGATTATATTGGTTCGGGCCGAATGTCCCTACGTCCAGTTTTGAGCTACTCGTGTTAATAGCACTGAGTTTGTAGTAGGGGGTTACAAACTGGCGAGAGAGGGAGGTGGCTCCCAAGTCTTTAGTGTGGTGCGGTGTGTTTGTTCGATGAATCGATGTGTAATTAGTCGATCACCGAGTAGAACGTCATGCTTTCCCTTTTATAGGTCAAGGAAAAGCAGAGATTATCATCGAAGGGAAGAGGAGAAAAAGAAAGAGAAATAAGGCTTTCGGAGGTGCACCGTCCTCCTCTTTGCGTGGGTTCCGTTGACCCTATAGATCGTGGTGGTAGCGACGTCGTACCGGGATCCTATTGGCCGCTGCAGTTTACGTGCGAGCGTCGCGCACGCCTTTCTTGTCTTCTGTTCCATCTGAGCAGACGGAATGGTCAAAGGGTCCCCTGACAGAAGCTGTGCGGGGGGTTAGCGATACAGTGCTAGTCAACTGACACCGATTGACTGACGTTGGACGGTGGTCAGGCAGAGAGTTGGCAGCACAGTGCCGGCCGGTTGACGCGATGGGCGACGCGAGTTTCCCAGAATGGCCCAATACAACCACTAGTCGCATCAGGACACGTCCGAGATGTGCTCCCAGGCGTGCGCTTCCATGCCGTAGTGGTTGACGCAGTGCGAGCCCTACCCTGGGACCACTGCTTTGGTCCGGTAGCAGATCCGATCCCCTAAGGATCGGGCAAGGCGGGAATCTATCCCTGGGAGCCGGGCGAGACGGAATCGGACCCCTGGGGGTCGGACGAGGTGGGGTCCTCACCATGGGACCGGACGAGGTGTGTCCCGGCTCCTGGGGTCGGACGATGTGGAAACATCATCCTCGGCGTTGGACAAGACGTGGCCCGACCCTCGGGGGTCGGACGAGGCGGAAACCTCATCCTCGGAGTTGGACGAGACGTGGCTCGGCCCCTAGGGGTCGGACAAGGCGGAAACATTGTCCTCAGAGCCGAACGAGGCCGTAGTTGCGTCTTTAACCATCGGATGAGGCGACGTGATGCTTTTTAGTCCTTTGGCTCAGATACCCGGGTATAGATATCCGACAGTAGCCCCCGAGCCTTCGGAGAAGTAAGACACTCCTACAAAGTCTTTTTCGCGATTTGTTGCTCCTGTGGCCGTTGTGCCATGGAGGCAGGTCGTTATTGGAACTTCGACGTTTTTCCCCTTGGTTCGTTATACTGCGTAGGGTAACCGAGTAGGATTTAGATACCAAGCCTCAACGTGGGAGATTGGCAAAAGTGGACATTGGTGATCAGCCCCTGGGGAGGAGACGCGCCGGTAAATCATTTTCCACTAGGTGCGCGCGAGCGCACCTGGTGGGTGTAGCCCCCGAGCCTTTGGAGGAGTGAGACACTCCTACAAAGGCTTTTTGCGGTCCGTTGCCTGAGGGCGCACGGGATTACTATTTGTTATTGTCGTTTTGCAGGATGGCAAGTTGCGTATGACGCTCACCATTTTTCTGCGACCACGTGTTCGGTCTCCTTGCGATGCCGAGCACCTGAGCCCCCGCACGTAGCAGGGGCCCGGTCAGGGGGTCGGTTCGTCTTGTGATCGTCACTCCTCATGCGTTCATTCGCTAAAACGAATGGGCTGAGCCAGGCCATGCTTTCCTCGCTGGATGGAGCATGGTGCTCAGTGAGTTGTTAACGGGCTTGTTCGAGTGGAGCCCCGACATCCCCTTCACGGGGCCTGGTTCGAGGTCAGCTGGTGACTGACTCTAGATTCTTGGTGGCTAGTTCATATAGTTCCCGGATCCATTCGACCGGTCCGAGGGCTCGTTGCCTTTCTTTTAGGGAAAACCCATGGACCTTGGATCATCCAATACTCAAAACGAGGGTCGGGACGCCCGTGGCACTTCGCGTGCTTTGGGTACTGGCCGCTAGCGGGCCCATCCTTAACCTGCCCTCACTCTAAGGTGCCCTAGAGCAGCCATGATCCCACTAGTGGGCCAAGCTTTGAACTCCTTGGTGTTAACGGGTCGTAGGAGCGCTTTTAGCTCAGTATCCCTTTTACCCGCGGTGGCCCGTGGCTTTGAAGTTGAACTGTCGCTCGGCGGATCCTTCACAAGGAAGATTGGGATAGGCATGTGCTCGTCTCTCGAGGCGGCCAGGCGACTGAAGCTACGAGAAATAATGGGGGCTCGGGTCCCGAAGGAAATGGATCTGGTGGGGCATGTGGCGCGTTAATTTAGGCGGATGGTTCGCCCCTTGCCCGTTCCGCCCTTACCTTATAAACGAAGCGGTTTCTCCCCAGCCTCTATACGCGCAGCCGCATCCTTTGCCCTTCCAATCTCTCTGCCTTTTGCTCCCCAGTCCTAGTCTTTGTTACCCTATTTCCACTCCGCCGCCGGCGAAGTTCTCGCTCTCCATCCTTATGTCGCCGCTGAATCTTCTGCATTGCCATCCTCGTTCCTCGATGGAGCCGTGGCCTTGCTCCAATGTTCTCCGCGTGTGCATGGAGGGTCTAGTCAAGAAGGGCCTTCTCTACACAAGGACCACGGTGAATGAGTGGATCGTACCTTGAGGCAAGGACGTGCCATCGCAGCATGATGGCTACGTCATCTCCTTCATCCCCTTCCACAAAGGGGGGTTTGTGACTCCTCCCCACTGATTCCTCTGAGGGCTACTGCACCACTACAGGCTAGAGCTATAGCATCTGAATCCCAATGGGATTCAGCACATCTCGGCCTTCATCATGTTGTGCGAGGGGTATCTAGGGATCGAGCCCCACTTCGAGCTATAGAAGTACTTCTTCATCGTCGAGCTGTAGAAGAAGAAGGAGAAGAAGAAGCCGGACCTAGCGGTGTCGATGGGGTGCACGAGCATCCGTCTGCGGGGCAGTCGGGCATCAGAGTATATGTCCATCCCCTTGTCAAAGTCCAACAAGGGGTGGCACAAGCTCTAGTTCTACCTGAAGAATGACGACGCCGCCCCCTGCCGCCTGATCGAGGAGGTGCTGGGGGCATGGAGATACGGGCCCATCGAGAAGGAGCAGAAGAGGCTCGGTGGCCTGCTCAAGGCCCTCACAACTCTGAAGCGCCGCGGCCTTCGCGGGACTGGCATCATTGGAGCACACCACATCAAGAGGCTGGCACCGCTGATGGCGCGCGCCTTTTCGATGTATAAGATGACGCTAGATTCTACACCCAAAGGGATGGTGATGGTCACTGACGAGGCCCTCAGCGTTGGCAAAGTGGCACAACGCCTCAAGGAGGCGATGGAGGTCTCGACGGATCCATCGGTGGATCTCGCCCTAGTGTACCCGGTCCCAGGGCATCCCGCAAAGCGGTCGGATGCGGGTTTTGTCAAACTGGTAAGCCTTCTTCGAGTTTCTTTTGTTGGCCGACCCTCCTCTGTTCTCAAATTCTAACCACCGGAATTTACAGCCCGGCCACATCGCCCATGATTCTGATCCACCACTGCCAGAGGTCGTGACACGAAGGGCAGTGAACTGTGCCGTGGCTGAGGCAGTGAAGGCGAGGAAGGATCGGAAGAAGGCGAGGAAGGAGCGAGGGAGGCTCCAGCGTGGTGGGCATCGGCAAGGCTCGGAGGAGAGCGATGACAACAAGGAGGAGGAAGAGGAGGACCTCAACATTCTGTGGGGCATGCTGGCGCTCGAGGACGAGCAGGTCGACGTGGGCTAGGTCGACTTCACCCTGATTCCGCAGCACGCCTCGACGTGAACCAAGGAGGGTGTGCCTCCAAGATCGGCGGGAGAGGACGCGCCCCTGAGGTTGGCGGAGCAAGTCCACCCTGCTCCGACTGACCCCGATGTGCCTCCTAGATCGGTGGGGGAGGAAGCACCCCTGAGGTTGGTGGAGCAAGCCTGCCCCGCTCCGACCAACCCTACTAAGGGATCAAAGCGGCCAATCGCCAATGTGGCAGAGTCAAAGTAGAGTGGCCAGCCCCCGAAACGATCTCGAGTAATGGCGTCGAGGTGAGTTAATGACTTCTTCATCCTTTCGCTGTGTTCCTGGACTTCATTGTGTGACATTGGTGCTTTCCATAGGATCGGCCCCTGCAGACCCCTAACGTTGGCACCGTAGAAGATCCTGGTGTGTCGGCCAACCCCCTAGGAGCCGACTAGTGTGGTGCCAGGGGCATGCCGTGATGGCGCCGAGGTGGATACGGCGTGCCTGAGGAAGCGGGGGAGGCAGAGGCTTCGACTATCCCAGGGGAGGCGCTTGTGGAATCGGTGCCCACACTGGTCGATGCGCCCAAGGTGGGGCAGATAGGAGGAGGCGTGACCGATGCGTCCCCTACGGGAGCAGCGATGGCTCGGACTTCGAAGCCCGAGCTGCTAGCCTCCTCAGCCATCGGAGGGTCCATGCCTGAGGGAGCGCTGGTGACGGAGGGGGTGCCATCGGCCCTCGTCAAGCTAACACTGATGGTTACCATGGCTGACCCCTCAGTTGGGGCTGGGTCCTCTTGATCCCTTGTCTGGCTAGGCAACGATCTGCTCGTGTGGGGAAGAGGCCAGCTCTGATGGGCTAGGCGGCTGGTCCCAAGCGACTCGGTGTTCACCCTCGATGACCCGGCAGAGGAGGAGGACTAGACAAGCATACGCTCAGGACTGGAGTCCGTAGTCCACTCCCTAATCGACGTGTTGGGGTTGCTGAAGGATGACATCACCCTAGCCGGCCAGGTTTGCCTTGTCTTCATGTTTCCTACTTTTGAGCTTTGTTTATATGATTCTAACCTGACTTTTTCATAGTCCCTTGCGATGCATAGCCGAGAGAAGTCACTATTCCTCCGTCGCGAGAGGGAGGTTTGGGGGCTTGCTGTGGAAGTGCCATGGCTACAGGAGGAAGTGGTGAGCCTCCAGACGAAGGAACAGGAAGCCTGTCAACACGCCGACGAGACCGAGGACAAGCTAAAGGCTGTGGTCACCAAGGCCAGGGAAGATGCCATGGAGCTTGGACGACTCCACCCGACCCTTGTCTCTGCTCGGCGCGTGCTCAAAAATGAGCAGAAGTCGAAGGAAGAAGCCGAGGGCCTAGCCACCGCCTTGGCTGGGGATGTTGGCATGCTCCAAAGGGAGAAGACGGTCCTCGAGGAGCAAGTGAATGGTGAGGCTTTGGTTACCTTTTTGGTTGTCGTTCAAAGTCAATTTTCTGACACTCTTTGGTGTTTGGCTTGGGCAGCCCTTCAGAGGCAACTCTCTGAGGTGCGGGGTCAACTCTAGTCAGAGAGCGACGACCACGAGGCCCTACATGCTGCCGTCCGGTTGGTCTTTGATGACCTCAGGGTTGCCCCGGCCATGGAGATGTGCTCGCTCGTAGTCCGGGTTACCTAGATCCCGGACCGGGCACTCGCGCTCGCAAGGGAGGCCCTACACACCGGCGTCCATTGCGTGTTCATCGTCGCCCGCTCCCACTACATCAACATCGACCTGCTGGTGATCAGTGAGGGCTTCACGCCTGGCTACACTGATGCCGAGCTGGACGAAGTTGAGGCGGAAGCGGAGCTCCCGGCACGGGGCCTGGTGGAGAAGTTCGAAGAAGACATCCTGCCCAAGAATGTTTAATTAGACAGGCGAGTCTGGAGTGGTCTATCTGTAAAGACTTTTATTATGGCTGGAAATGTTGTTTGGCCCCTCTCTCTCTATATATATAAAGTTCATTGCGATCTGACCCTTGTTTTATGTTAAGGCATTAGAAACTTAGGTTGCGAGCAACTAAGTAATGATCATGCTAGTGAGCAAGCGATGTCGTAGCCATCGGGGTGTAGGCTTTTTGCATTCCAACCAGTTTTACTCATCGTTAGTTTTTGGCTATTCTTATTTCTAAGTCTCGTCATAAAAAAGAAGGGTTGGATGAGGAAATGTTACTGAGTATATGTACTCCTATCAGCCCCCAAGTAAAACCTGACCCCGAGTAGTTCCCGGGGTTGGGTATTACTGCAGTCCGATCAGATCAGAAGCGAACCCGATAGGAGGTAACATTTTTTGGTTTTTGCAGAAACATCACTTAGTTTGATTGGAACTTGGAAGACTAAGGGTAGAAATGACATAGTTGTTTGATGTTCTAGGCATTGGCAATGGCTTTGCCATCCTCAGTCTTGAGCTTGTAGGTGCCAAGTTAGAGTTCCTCTACGATGATGTACGGTCCTTCCCATGGCGCTAAAAGCTTGTGGCGATTTTTGTTGCTCTAGATGCGGTGAAGGACTAAATCACCTACACCGAAGGCGCGACCCCACACGCGTCGGCTATGGTGCCATCGCAGCACCTGCTGGTATTTGGTCGAACGGAGCAGGGTGATGTCACGCGATTCGTCAAGTAGGTCCATGGCGTTTTCCAAAGATGCTTCGTTTCCCTACTCGTTGTAGGCCTTGACCCTCGACGCTCCGTAGTTGAGGTTGGTTGGGAGGATGGCTTTGGAGCCATATACCATGAAAAACGGCATGTAACCGATTCCCCGGCTGCTGGACATCCTTAGGCTCTAGAGTACCGCGGGAAGCTCGGCGACCCATTGTCCGCCAAACTTGTTCAAACAGTTGAAGATCCTAGGCTTGAGGCCTTGTAGGACCATGCTATTTGTGCACTTGACCTGCCCGTTTGTGTGGGGGTGTGCCACAGTAGCCCAATCAACGCGGATGTGATGGTCATTGTAGAACCGAAGGAATCTCTTCCCCATGAACTGTGTGCCGTTGTCGGTTATGATGGAGTTCGGGACTCTGAATTGGTGGATGATGCCCGTGAAGAACAACACGGCCTGCTCGGATTTGATCATGGTGATCGATCGAGCCTCTATCCACTTCATGAACTTGTCCACGGCGACAAGCAAGTGCGTGAAGCCCTCGGGTGCCCTCTTGAGGGGCCCTACCAGGTCGAGGCCCTAGACCATGAATGACCACGTGATGGGGATTGTCTAGAGCACTTGAGACAGTAGGTGAGTTTGCCGAGCATAGTACTGGCATCCTTTGTAGGTGCGTACAACCTGCTCGGCGTCGGCCACCGTGGTTGGCCAGTAGAAACCTTGCCGGAATGCATTTCTGACCAAGGTTCTAGGTGCGGCATGATGTCCGTAGACCCCTCCATGGATGTCTTCTAGCAGGTCCTTCCCCTGCTCGGTCGGGATGTAGTGCTGCAGGATTCCGGTGGGGCTACGCTTGTAGAGCTCCCCTTCGATGACGATGAAGGACTTGGCGCAACGCATGAGCCGTCAGGCCTCCGTCTTGTCGGTAGGGAGCACCCTGTGGAGGAGGCAATCAAGATAAGGCGTTCTCCAGTCGGTTAGGGGGTCAGCCTCCACCACTGGGTCTTCGACGAGCTCCATGACCTTTGGGTCAGATGGAACTGAGGGTCGGTCAGCCCCTGAGCCTAGAACTGGTGGCTCATTGCTGGTCTATTCTAGTTCCTCATATCAGACCAAGGGTTTGTGTAGGTCGCTAGCAAAGATGTCGGTGGGGACTGGCTCTTAGCTCGATGCCATCTTCGCTAATGTGTCAGCTACTTCATTGAGCCGCCTTGGGATATGGTTGAGTTTGAGGCCGTCGAACTAGTCCTCCAACTGCCGGACTTCATGACAATACACGGCCATCTTGGCATTGTGATAGCTCGACTCCTTCATGACTTGGTCGATGACCAGTTGCGAGTTGCCTCGGACGTCGAGCCATCGGATGCCTAACTCAATGGTGATGCGCAAGCCATTGATAAGTGCCTCATACTCAGCCACATTGTTTGAAACTGGGAAGTGGATGCGAATTGTGTACCTCATGGGCACCTTGAGGGGGGGGGACAAAAACTAGCTCGACGCCGGTGCCCTTCTTCATCAGTGATCCATTGAAGTACATCATCTAGTACTCCTAATCAACGACCATCGGTGGCATCTGGATCTTGGTCCATTCGGACACAAAGTCAGCCAGTACCTGAGACTTGATGGTCGTTCATGGGGCATACATGAGGCCCTAATCCATCAGCTTGAGCGCCCATTTGTGATTCTCCCCATGGCCTCCTGGTTCTAGATAACCTCACTGAGGGGGAAGGATGACACGACGGTCACTTGGTGTGAGTCGAAGTAGTGGCACAACTTCCTCTTAGTGATCAGGATGGCGTAAAGGAGCTTCTAGATCTAGGGGTAGCGTGTCTTGGAGTCAGACAAGACTTCTCTAATGAAGTACATAGGGTGCTGTACCTTGAGGGCATGTCCCTCTTCTCCCCGCTCTACAACCAAGGCTGCACTGACCACCTGAGTCATAGCTGCAACATAGAGTAGGAGTGGCTCTCCCTCAGCCAGTAGGACTAGAATTGGGGCCTTCATCAGGAGCACTTCGAGTTTGTCAAGCGCCTCCTGAGCCTTAGGCATCCATGCGAATCGGTCGATTTTCTTCAAGAGCCGGTAAAGGGGGAGCCCCCGCTCGCCGAGGCTTGAAATGAAGCGACTAAGCGTTGCGAGGCACCCGGTAATCTTCTAAACTCCCTTTAGGCTCGGAATCGGGCCCATCTTCATGATGGCTGAGATTTTTACCGGGTTGGCTTTGATGCCACGCTCGAAGACGATGAATCCAAGCAGCATGCCCCTTGGGACCCCAAAGACGTATTTCTTGGGGTTGAGCTTGATGCCATTCTCCTAGAGCTTCCTGAAGGTCTGCTCTAGGTCAACCACAAGCTGGTCGGTATGCTTGGACTTGACTATGATGTCATCCATGTAAGCCTCAACGGTCCTCCCGATGAGGTCTCCAAAGCATTTGGTCATGCAGCGCTAGTATGTAGCCCTAGCGTCCTTGAGTCCGAACATCATCATAACATAGCAGAACGACCCAAACAGGGTGATGAAAGAGGTCGCGAGTTCGTCAGACTCTTTCATAGCGATCTGATGATACCCGAAGTATGCATCAAGGAAGCATAGGGCTTCGCACCCTGAGGTTGAGTCAACTACCTAATCTATGTGTGCCAAAGGAAATGAATCCTTCAGGCATGCCTTATTAAGGCTCGTGTAGTTGACACACATTCTCCATTTCCCACTTTTCTTTTTTACAAGAATGGGATTGGATAACCACTCTAGATGGTATACTTCCTTGATAAAACCGGTCGCCAAGAGCTTAGCGATTTCTTCGCCGATGAGCCTTCACTTCTCCTCGTTGAAGTGGTGAAGGCGTTGTTTGACTAGCCTAGAGCCTAGCCTAATCTTCAACGCATGCTCGGTGACTTCCCTCAGAATTCCTAGCATATCCGAGGGTTGCCACGCGAAGATATCTTGATTGACATGGAGAAAGTCGATGAGCGCGCCTTCCTACATGTGGGAGAGAGTGGTGCCGATGCGCACTATCTTGTCGGTGGAGTTGTCGGGGTCGACGAGGACCTCCTTGACGTTCTCTGCGGGCTCAAAGGATCCGGCTGCCTGCTTCGCGTCGGGCGCTCCTTCGTCGATGTCCTTTCCGATGGCTACGATGTCCTCGGAAGCTAGGGTTGCCGAAGCGAGTTCGCAGCTTTCGACCTCGCACTCATAGGCCCTCTGGAAGGAAGTGCTGACGGTGATGACCCCGCGTGGGCCTAGCATCTTGAGCTTGAGGTAGGTGTAGTTGTGGACGACCATGAACTTCGTGTAACATGGTCGCCCCAAAATGGCATGGTAGACCCAGGGAACCTGACTACCTCGAAGGTGAGGGTCTCAGTTCTATAGTTGGATGGATTCCCGAAGGTGATGGGCAGGTCGATCTGCCCAATCGGTATGGCCTACTTTCCCAACATGATGCCATGGAAAGGCGCCCTGGTCCATCGGATGCACGATCGGTCGATGCCCATGGCATCAAGAGTCTTAGCGTACATGATGTTGAGGTTGCTGCCCCTGTCCATTAGTACCTTGGTGAGCCTCTTCATGCCAACGATAGGGTCGACCACAAGCGGGTACCTACCTAGTTGTGTGACGCTATCTAGGTGGTCGGATTGGTCGAAGGTTATGGGAGACCCTGACCATTTGAGGAAAACGGGCGTGACGGGCTCAGCTTCATAGACCTCTAGGTGTGTGAGCTTCTGTCGGCGCTTGGAGCCATATGCCTTTGGCTCACCGAAGATCATGAGGCAGCCATCCGGCGATGGAAAGCCACCATCCTTTTCTTCGGTGTCGTCGGCTTCCGCCTCAGGCTTCTTCTTCTACTCCCATTTCTTGGAGTCGTCGATGAAGAAATGCTTCATGAGGGAGTAGTCCTTATACATGTGCTTGATGGGGAAGGCATGGTTCGGGCATGGCCCCATGAGCAGCTTGTCGAAGTGATCGGGGGTGCCCTCAACCATCACCCGACCAGCTTTTCGCTCAGTGGTGGCCACAAATGAGCCCCCATGCCCTTTTTGGTTCTTCATCTTATTGGAGCGATCGGAGGGGCCTTTGTCGACGTCCTCATCATGCTTTGCCTTGCCTCTGGAGTGATCGAAAATTGCTCCAACCGCCTCCTAGCCGAAAGCGTGGCTAGTGGCGATGTCGAGGAGTTCCTTGGTAGTCCATGGGCCCTTACGTCCCAACTTGTGGACTAGGGACTTGCAGGTGGTCCTTGACAAGAAGGCTCCGATGATGTCAGCATCGGCGACATTGGGAAGCTCGTTGCACTATCGGGAGAAGCATCGAATGTACTCGCAGAGAGTCTCACCCAATTTCTATCGAAAGTTCTTCAAGTCCTAGGGGTTTCTAGGGCACGTGTAGGTGCCCTGAAAGTTCCCTATGAAGATTTGTTTTAGGTCCACCCAACTCTGAACACGGTTGGGCGGAAGGTGCTCCAGCCATGTTCGCACTGAGTTGGCTAGGAACAGGGGGAGATTGTGGATGACAAAGTCGTCACTAACTGCACCGCCGGCTCGGTAGGCGAGCCGGTAATCCTCGAGCCACAAGCCGAGGTTTGTTTCCTCGGAGTATTTTGGGACATTAGTCGGTGGGCGGTATCAGGGTGGGGGTACCACCTTGAGGATATGCCAACCGAAAGCCTAGGGCCCCATTGGCTCAGGGCTATTACTTCGGTCCTCCTTGCGGTCATATCATCTGCCCTGTCGAGGGTGGTAACCATGACTGGCTCCCTCCCCCACATCGTTGTGGGTACGTCGGCGTGCGTCGAGGGTGTCACGTGCATCACGGTTGCGGCCGAGGAGCTCCTACACCAGAACCGTGATGCGTGGTCTGCCACCATGCGTCGCTTGATGGACTAATATGTCCCTATCGGGCCACACGGAGGGTGAGCGTTGGCTGGTGTCGAGCTCCCATCATCGAGACATCAAGCTCTCAGCCTATTGCATAGCCGCCAGCTCGAGCAGCGTTCGAACCTCGTGGTGGGCCCATCGATCCTCAGGCATCGTGGGCTCTAGAAGCCCCCTAAGCAAGGCTGCTACAACAGCAAAGTTCTGGCTTGCTCATGCAAAGTGCGGGAGCTCCTAATCATCCTTGACAATCCTCCAGTTCATGTCATGGGCCATGGTGTAGGCATGTCCTCCGTCTCCGTGGCGCTTGATCTCGCGATCGAGCTCCATGTGTTCCTGCTCGAGCTAGAGTCACGCTTCCTCAAGCTCCAGGTGTCGGGCCTTCAGCTGCTCCACCCACAAGCAAGGTGGGGCTCTTGCATCCCCCTTGACCTCGTCATTGAGGTTGTTGGCCAGGGTAGCCTCCTCCTCACGGATGCTTTAGACATGTCCCTCAAGGGTACCTATCATGAAGCATTCACGAGAGGGGTGATGGCTCCCCCTGCTGGAGTCAGAGCCAAAGAGCAACTCTAGTTCCTCTATGAGGAGGTCATGGAAAGATTCTGTGATGTGTTCGATCACCCCCATGAACTCGTTGCTCGCGGGGGATGGTATCATGCGTTGCGCCACAAGGTGGCCAACGGTCTCTGCGACATTACGGAGACCAAATGGGAGCACTATCGAGGCACTCCGAATGAGGTATTCTGGGCAGAGCGGCTCTCCCCCGGTATGCTATGTCATGACGTTGGTGAACAAGAAGGTGAGGTGGTGCAAGTCTTCCTAGGATAGTTGGGGTCCTAGGAAGACGCCAAGCTGACGTTCCAACCTCCCATAGTCAAAGTTGAGGAGCTAGCCGCTCTCAGGGGCACGGGCCTCCGTCGCATGCAGCCGTAGCTCCTCGAGCGCCTCGACGATCATGTCGAGGCTAGCGGAGTGGAGGGGTTGGGCGACGATAGCTCTCCCTCCGCCATGATGATGAAGTCCAGGTCCCCAAAGTGCACATGTGCCCCCGGGACCCAGCTAATGTTGTGACTAGCCATCCAAGGCCTGGTGTTGATGTCGAAACACGCAAAAGGCCCCTACCTAGCGCGCCAACTATCAGTGTTTCGAGTAAGCACCAGCTAGTAAATTTGTATATTGCGCATCTGACCCGGATGGTGTGCTAAGAGGACATAAGGATTATACTGGTTCGGGCCGAATATCCCTTCATCCAGTTTCAAGCTGCTCGTGTTACTAGCACTGAGTTTGTAGTAGGGGGTTACAAACTGGCGAGAGAGGGAGATAGCTCCCAAGTCTCTGGTGTGGTGCGGTGTGTTTGTTCGATGAATCGATGTGTGATCAGTCGATCCCCTAGTAGGACGCCCTGCTTTCCCTTTTATAGGTCAAGGGAAAGCAGGGGTTACCACCGAAGGGAAGAGGAGAAAAAGAAAGAGAAATAAGGCTCCCGGAGGTGCATCGTCCTCCTCTTTGCATGGGTTCCGCTGACCCTGTAGATCATGGTGGCAACGACGTCGTATCAGGATCCAGTTGGCCGCTGCAGCTTACGTGCGGGCGTTGCGCACGCTTTTCTTGTCTTCTGTTCCATCTGAGCAGACGGAATGGTCAAAGGGTCCCCTGGCAGAAGCCATGCGGGGGGTTAGCGGTACAGTGCCAGTCAACTGACGCCAATTGACTAATGTTGGACGGTGGTCAGGTAGAGAGTTGGTAGAATAGTGTCGGCCTATTGACGTGATGGACAACGTGAGTTTCCCAGCATGGCCCAATACAACCACCAGTCACATCAGGACACGTCCGAGATGTGCTCCTGGGCATGTGCTTCCATGCAGTAGTAGTTGAAGCGGTGCGAGCCCTACCCTGGGACCACTGCTTTGGTCCGGTAGCAGATCGGATCCCCTAAGGATCGAGCGAGGCGGAAATCTCTCCCTGGGAGCCGGGTGAGACGGAATCCGACCCCCGAGGGTCGGACAAGGCGGGGTCCTCCCCGTGGGACCGGACGAGGCGTGTCCTAGCTCCTGGGGGTCGGACGATGCGAAAACCTCGTCCTCAGCATCGGATGAGACGTGGCCCGGCCCCCGAGGGTCGGATGAGGCGGAAACCTCCTCCTCGGAGTCGGACGAGGCCGTAGTTGCTTCTTTAACCATCGGATGAGGCGACGTGATGCTTTTTAATCCTTTGGCTCGGATACCCGGGTATAGATATCCAACAAGATGACTATAATGATCGTTTTTACAGGACACCTAGTTCAAATGCAAAGTAATTCTAACAAACAGGCATAAACATATTAAAATTATTAAATAAATTATAATTACGTCAATTTGACTAAACATTAATCACCATATTTTGCTAGAGAGGAAAGAGTTGACAAGAAAGAAGAGCTTTGAAACAAGACCTTGGTCTATTTCATTTAGTCTTCATTCCAGAGCATACGAAAACAATCCTTTAATTTTTCTAGGCTTTTCAAAATCCATACATTCCTTTTTTTGTTTTTCCAAAGTTATATGAGTCCTACTTAACTTCTACATTTATGGGACTTTGCCATTTCTCACATTTTTAAATTATTTGTTTCCATTTAGTTATATGAGTTGTTTTCTCGAGTCATATGAACCCTCTAACCTTTGAATTTCGATTCATACACACCAAATGGAACAAATAATTTAGTATATTTGTTCATCAAAGTAATTAATTTGTATTTCTTGGCATTAATAAAATAATTTTATATGATCCAAAAATATTTTTGTTGCTTTATTAGAATTACTTTTTTATTTAAATTGCCTGTGTTGTACAAATGATCTCTAAATTGCAAACAAACGTATATGTGAGTACATTAATGCATTTAATACCACATCCAAACTCTAGTTTTCTTAGTCACTTTATATTTAATAATATTATTCAGAACTTCTTGAAAAATACATAAAAAATTGTCTATGAACCAAAACACAACATTCCTAAAAAAAGTGTCATCAAGAAATCAGAAATGAGTCAGATATTCTTGGCTGTACAGTAGGAGAGAACATGATGGAAATAGGAAAGTACTGGCTTAGTAATAAAAAGCACTGCCTTGTGAATATCATCACCTCTGCTGTTATTTGGTCTATCTGGAAACTTAGGAATGATCTTTGTTTTTAGAAAATTGGTTGGAGAAACATGGAAATGCTCCTTTTTAGGATAACTAGGCTGTTACTGAATTGGAAAATTCTCTGTCCTCCCGACAAGAAAGATCTACTGGAACTTTATATCAACAGGATCAAGGCAGAAGCGGGCAAGATTCTGTGGCTTCCATTTGGGCACCTAAACACCACCTGAAGTTTCATAAAGGTGATGAAGGAGTGACCTGGAGTAAGGAGTATGAAGAACTGATGACGAACCTGAAACTTCCATGGTGGAGCGCGCTGAACATCTCTCCCAACCTTGCCTAAAGTCGTGATCCTGATGCTTCGTCTTTTTTGTTCCAGTTGTCTCGTTATATGGATGTTTAGTCGGTTTTTCTTTTCAGTGATCTTAGTCCTGGTGGACGATTACTGCAGTTCAAACCCTGTGCTGTAATAACTCTCGGTCTTTTTTATTTTAATTGAAAGGCCGGGGCGTATGCCCTTGAACTCTAAAAAATCAGAAATGAGGTAAAGCTTTTGTTTCATTTGGTGTTCATTTCAGAACACACTTGTTTATGGTCAAACTCTTTCATTTATTGCATGTCTCATGCTGATTAATCTTTAAATTTAACTTTTTAACATGTATATTTAATACAACCTTGACTTCATATATTTACATATGTAAAAAGTTTGGTTATTTTCAGATAATTTTATTGTTATTTAGGATTCAAATAAAAACATTAAACTCAAGACAACTCCAGTTTAATACAACTCCAGTTTAACACAAGCTTAAATTCATATATTCACATATGTAAAGAATCTAGTTATAATTTGTAACACCCTAAAATTTGCAACATTTTGAAAATAGGTGACTTGGATTTATTTATGCCATAGTGTGTGCATGCAACATAGGAAAATAATAAATTTTATCAAATTAAAATCAAATATAAGGTTTACCTACATGTTTATGCATTCATGCTGCTGCATATTATTTTTATACTGTGTGGTTTGAAATCAGATTTCAAATTGATTTGAATTTGCATTTAAAATTTGGTTGGAAATTGGTTTAGAAATAGGAAAGGATTTCATTTCCCTCTGTTGACTTCGGGCCAGCACAGCTAGCTCGGCCTACCTCGGCACCCATGGCCCATTCCAGTTCCCCGCGGCCAGCCTAGCGCAACGCCTTTCCCTTTTCTCTCATGCGGCCCGCGTAAGCAGGCCGGCCCAAAAGCCAGCCGAGCCGCTCTCCCTCTCCTCCTATCTCACTGGCAGCCGGTCCCGTGCCTTTTCTCTCACCGACAGGTGGGCCTGCCTTGTCAGGGTCACCTTCTTCCCCTCGCTCGTGTACAAGCCGGACACCACCGCCGTTGCCCGACTCCACTCCGGCCACGCCCTATCTGTTGTCTTGCGCGCCATGCCGCCTTGCCTCATAAAAGACGAGCCCTGCGCCATGCTGCTACCCTGCTTAACCTTCTGAACCGCTGCAGCCTCACCGAATCACCGAGCCACCGCAAAACTCTAGCCACCGACGAAGCCGCCCACTTCACCATGCACTACGCTGCCCTCCGTCGCTCAGCACTATGGTAAGCCAGCTAGCCGACCTCACCGTTTCTTTTTCTATCTTCCGGAGTCTTTGGTTCGTTCCGCCATAGCCCGTAGGCCTAGATGCCACTAAGCCGGCGAGCCTGCTCGATTTTCGGTCATGGCGCCACCGCGTTGGTGCTGTTCCGGCCGACCGGCCACGCCAGCCCTCTCCCATCCGTCCAATCTAAGATCATGGGCCAGGATGAGAACATGCCCTTTCGCTTATACTTTTGCAAAAAGGCCATTACAACTATTCAGATCTTAACCCGCCGTCCCTATGTTTTTTTCTAAAGAAACCCTCGGCTTTTAAATAACCTAACCCGCAGTCCATAGCACCTTCCCAGAATACGTTTTCTTCTTTAGAAAGCGTAGTTTCTTCGGTTTAGATCCAAAATACATTTTCACCTATTTATAGTTTTGCCACAAATCTTGTTCTAGCCATAAAATCTTTGTTTTGACTCTGATTTGATCCGTTCAAGTTGCGTTAGGTTCGTAATTCCATAATCTACATGTTCATACTAATGTTAGGTATGTTTTCACTTTTAAAATTTGAGGTTAGATTTAATCTATTATTTTACTAAAGGAAATCTTGTTTAAATCATAACTTCTTTGTTTTAGCTCTGATTTTTGTGATCTTCACGTTTGTGGGATCGTAGCGAGACGTAGATTTATTTTACAAACTTTTCATCTTGATTTTATGATAATTGGTGTACTATTCTAATCTATAGCTTTTGTTTGCTATGCATGATTGCTTCTGGATGCTTATATGTTGTTGTGATTATCGAGTATAGACGGTGAGCAATTCATGGGGGACCAAGTGTATTACTTTGGTGAGCAGGATCAGTAGGAGTATTTTGTTCAAGGCAAGTATAGCATGGGATCATCCTTATTTCCTATTCACCTTAATACATTTAATTTATGTTGCATGTGTCACCTTGATAGGGATTACCCTAGAATTGAACTTATACCTTGTCACCTACGGGATATTCATTAGATAGCTTTGCTAGTGCTCACTTAAACCATGATCTTGTAACTTGACTAATGGTATATGCAATAAAGATTAAAATATGACTTTTTAGCAACTTGGAAACAGGGGGCTGGAGTATTTAGCTACTTTCTAAATGCTTCAGATTCCTCTCGCTAAGGACTTATCTGTAAGCGAACATTTGGAACTTACAGTACAACTGTGGGGGCTACATGGCTCTGGCTTTAGCTCAGTATGAGGACCTTTACTGGCTTGTTAGAGGTTACCTTTATTGGCGTAAGAATGGCTTGAAGAATCGGGTATAGTGCGGCCTCTGTCCCCTTGAGTATAGGTTGCGCGTCATTGTGCCACTGGGAAGGGGGGCTCTACATCTATTTGCTGAGTGAATCTAATGGCCCTAACGGGTTAGACGAACCTTTGAATGGCTTCATAGTGACCCTTGCCTGCTCACCTTGGAAGTGTTTTCGGAGTAATTAACCCAAGCATATGGGTATCATAACTCATAGTGAAAGTGTACAACCTCTGCAGAGTGTAAAACTGGTATATCAGCTGTGCTCACGGTCACGAGCGGCCTTGGACCCTTATGGAATAGATGATCACAAAGAATTATTGGTTTATGCTATTCATTATTCATGTTTACATTGATCATGTGTTCTACTTTGGGAATTAAGACAACTTGTTGATACTCTTATGCTAAAATTGAGACAACTAAAAGCTGAATGCTATTCAACCCATGTTAAGCCTTTTGAGCCTCATGAACCCCATGTTACACTTGTTGAGTACAACATGTACTTACGCTTGTTTATTTTCATTATTTGGATAAAAATCCTAGATGGTAACAGATGGCTATGGTAGTGACGATTTTCCTGAGGAATACTAGACTTGTGGTCAACCAGATGACATCCCTGTGATATGGAGCTTCCACGAGAGATCTTTTCTTTATATTTCCGCTATATTTATGTGAAGACTCTGTCTTATTATTTGTGATGTAATAAACACTTGTGATGATACTATTCATGATTTGTCGGCTTATGTGTGTGACTGATCTCTGGGCGCACATAAGATTTTGCATCCCATTTTATCCTTAAAATCGGGTGTGACAGATTGGTATCAAAGCCGTGTTGACTGTAGGATGCAAGCCTAGTTAGCAAAGGTCGTTTTAGCTTCTTTTGCTTCACTCATTTCATGCTTTCTATCTCACCCTTGTTATTTGCTAAAGTTTTATGCTCCACCTGCCTCACTCTGTTATGAAAATTATTGCTTCTAATCTGACTAAATCTAATTCTGTAGATGTCTCGTGCCAATAAGACCGCTCACATCAGCACCGGAGGCTACTACCCACCTCGTGGCCTGTCCATTGAGCCATATGAGGAGGAGGAACCCCAGGAACAAGAACTTGATTCGCCAACACCTGTACCTACGCCGGAGTCATTCCAGGAAGAGCCTGAAGAAGAAGAACCCAAAAAAGTAGAGGTCATCTTATTGTCTGATGATGATGAGGAGGAGGAAGATGTCGTTCAAGAGGATGAGCCAATCCCTCCCCTGGGATGGACTACGAAGGTCTGGTACAAGCCAGGGTGTGAAACCTCCGTCTCATAGCACTGACTATAGTGATTGGGGTGTAGCTATGGAGTACGTCTGCACCGAGCGTACGCACCCTCTAGAGGACACCTATTGGAAGACCAGGGTGTGCATCTCCATTAGGGATGAACAGAAGGACGCATACCAGCTGGACTCAAACTATGCGCATCATGCTCACTGTGCCACCATGGAAGATAGTATAGAAGATGTAGCCGCTGTAGCTTGCATGGGTCTTCGTGGTCGTCGATTTGAGGATATGAAGGAATACCAATACCGATTCCTCCCTCGCCAACACCCTAAATTGGAATGGGCAATGATGGACTGTTAGGGCACGGATCCAACTACCAAGTCATGGTACACTTTGGCTGTGAGTCAGTAGTCAAAATTCGGCGGTAGTAAGATCAGTTGAAGGCACAGCAGGAAGCCCTTAAGAAATACCAACAAGTGATAGATGAGCAAAGGGTGTGCCACAACCTGCCAAGAATGTACGAGGAGCTTCCCCATAAATTTCGCCCATAGGTGTTGGAGTCCCTTTTATGTAATAAGATGTTAGTAGAACGGGTCAAGTTGAGTCAAGTCGAGTCTAGTAGTGTGGTGTGAACATTGGTGTGCCTAGTTAGTTTTTTTATTATGTTTATGTGTGAGTTAGATTTTTTTAATGAGTGCTGGAACCTTGTGGGCATGTTCGCAAGTTCCATAATTAAGAATATTAAAGTTGAGTCCATAAATAAATAGTTGGGTTTGGTACATCTTGTTCTCTCAGATCTGTTTTTCTGAGCAGTCTGTACTTATCTCAATGTTAATCTAAGTATACATGACCAAAAATTATGAATTTTTTATGGGAACAACTAGACTTAAGTATCTTTCCAACGCCTCTAGAATCACCCCTATATCTGATCTGGTTTGTGAGATATGGCTGTTTCAAGTTAAAGTTTCTGCGTAGTCTGGAATCTAGAACAGTTTTGGTTGTATCCTATTTTTTAGTAACCTAACGACATAATCTGGGAATGCGGTTTGAATAAAAGTTGTAGATAATTTCTTAATATTTCCAACCATATAAATAACATCTCTTTTGGATATCTGTAACTCAAGATATGACTGTTTTACCGAGCGGCTAATGTTGGAACTCGTCCAGAAAATTTTAGAATGTATTCTAACTTGGAAATCTCTAAAATTTGAATATTTCTGTTGGATGTCAAATGTCTGGAAGAGGAAGAGGTCGAGGTCATGGAGGTGTTCCCCCACACCCACCACACCACCACAACCTACTATTGAGCAACTTCTGGTAGTGCAGACAAAGCTTATGCAAGCTCTGGTGCAGAATCAGCAGAACCATCCAATTGGTGGAGCACCATGTGACAAGCATGGTGAATTCTTGAAGGGCCATCCCCCAGTGTTTTCTCATGCCACTGATCCACAGAAACCAGATGATTAGCTTCGTGCAGTGGAAAAGCAACTCCACATAGCGCAGTGCGATAACCAACATAAGTTGTTGTATGCTTTAGGACAACTTTAGGGAGAAGCTCAAGACTGGTGGGAGTCATTCGAGTATGGATGTCCCGCTAATGCTCCTCCTATCACCTGGTAGGAGTTTAGAGAGAATTTCAGATCCTACCACATACCTAAAGGATTGATAGAGCTCAAGCAGGAGGAATTCAGAGCTCTGAAGTAGGGATCTATGTCCGTAGCTGAGTATCATGACAAGTTTGCTCAGCTATCACGTTACGCTCCGAATGAGGTGGCTGATGATGCTGATAAGCAACACCGCTTTTCTCAAGGGTCTATATGACGGGTTACAACTCTAGCTTATGTCCAATACAAACCCCAATTTCCAAACACTAGTGAATCATGCCAATGTTATTGACAATAAGAGCAAAGAGATGGAGGCCAAGAAGAGGAGGCTTCAGGGATAGGCCTCTAGAAGCAATACTCGTCCACGTACCAATCCTCAGCATGGTTTCCAACAGAGGTACCAGGGACAACCCAATCAATGGAATCACAACTAGAACCAGCAACGTCCACCTTACCCGCAGCCAAATGGCAATCAACATCCCCAGCAGCAAAGTGGTTAGTAGACACCACGACAGGGAGCGCCTAACAATACTCCCATGAAGACCAGTGTCCCTAGCACTCCCAACAAGTGTTTCCGCTATGGTAAAGAGGGTCACCTATTTTATAATTGCCCTGAGAAGCCAAACCAGCAGACCCCACAGAGGCAGAATAGTTATCAAAAGCCAGCGCCCAACATAGGCAAGGTGAATCATGTGTCTACAGAGATGGCGCTTGTGGAACCAGAAGTCATGCTCGGTATGTTCGATGTCAACTCAACTCCCGCCACTATTCTTTTCGATTCTGGAGCTTCGCATTCATTCATATCACAAGCATTTGTTAGAAATAATAGCATCCCTTTATGTGTCATGCCAAATCCCATATTAGTAAACTCACCAGGAGGTAGTATGCAAGCTTCTTATCATTGTCTTCCAACCAGTCTATCCTTAATGGGGTTAGAGTTCAAAGTGAGTCTCATTGCATTGAGAACATCTGGCATTGATGTGATTCTGGGAATGGATTAGATGATGCAACAACAAGAAGTGATCCAGTGTAAAGAGAAGGTAGTTGTTGTGACCGCACCGAATGGGGATAGAATTAGTGTTGATGTTGTAGTACAAGCACAGCCGACCGCCATAGTGAACCAGCTTGATGATAGCGTCAACAAGGAGGACCATGTGGTGGATGAGTTTCTAGATGTGTTCCCTGATGACTTGCCAGGTATGCCACCTGACTGTGACATTGAGTTTATTATTGAATTATTACCTGGAACTACACCTATAGTTAAGCATCCATATAGAATGGGGGGTGAATGAACTAGAGGAACTTAAGAAACAAATAAAGAAGTTATAGGAGAAAGGTTTCATTCATCCTAGTTCATCACCTTGGGGAGCACCAGTTATATTTGTTGACAAGAAGGATGATACTCAGAGAATGTGTGGGGATTATCGGTCACTAAATGAGGTTACTATCAAGAACAAGTACCCGCTACCTAGAATTGATGACTTGTTTGATCAATTGAGAGGTGCCTGTGTTTTCTCTAAGATTGATCTTCGTTCTGGTTATCATCAGTTGAAGATTCGTGCAACTGACATACCCAAGACAGCTTTTACTACAAGGTATGGTTTGTATGAGTACACTGTTATGTCCTTTGGGTTGACCAATGCACCTACATACTTTATGTACTTGATGAATAAGGTGTTCATGGAGTTTTTGGATAAGTTTGTGGTGGTGTTTATCGATGATATATTAGTGTTTTCCAAAATAGAAGAAGAGCACGCTGAACATCTAAGGTTGGTCTTGCAAAAGCTCAGAGAATACAAGTTGTATGCTAAGCGAAGCAAGTGTGAGTTTTGGTTGAAGGAAGTTTCTTTCCTAGGCCATGTTGTCTCTAATGGTGGAATAGCAGTAGATCCAAGCAAGGTGGAAGATGTATTGAATTAGAAACCACCAACTGATGTGGGAGAGATTCATAGTTTCTTGGGATTGGCTGGATACTATAGAAGGTTCATAGAAGGTTTTTCTAAACTTGCCAAGCCTATGACATCTTTGTTTAAGAAAAATGCTAAGTTTGTGTGGTCCAAGAAGTGTCAGGCTAACTTTGAAGAATTAAAGAAGAGGTTAACTACAGCCCCAGTATTGGTTTTGCCAGATTTGAGCAAGAGCTTTTTGATCTATTATGATGCATCTCGTCAAGGTCTCGGATGTGTTCTTATGCAAGAAGGAAGACTAGTGGCCTATGCATCCCGACAATTGAGAAAGCATGAGCTAAACTATCCTATCCATGATTTGGAGTTAGCAGCAATGGTTCATGCTGTGAAAATATGGAGACACTATCTTATCGGACATAAGAGTGACATCTATACTAATCACAAGAGTCTGAAGTACATTTTCACTCAGATGGATCTGAATATGAGACATCGTTGATGGTTGGAGTTGATTAAAGATTATGATCTAGAGGTACACTATCATCCTAGAAAGGCGAATGTTGTTGCCGATGCTCTTAGGAGGAAGAGTTATGCCAATGAGGTGCAAGTGGCACCGATGTCAAGTGAGTTGTGTGCTGAATTTGAGCGACTGAACTTGGGCTTTGTCACTAATGCAGTGGAGTTGGTGTTGGAGCCTAAACTAGAGCAAGAAATACGTAAGGGCCAGTTATAGGATGCGAAGTTGAAAGAGATAGCGGAGAACAAAGTGATTGGCAAGGCACCAGGTTTTCGTATGGATGATAATGGAACTCTGTGGTTTGGGAAAATACTATGTGTGCCCAAGAATAAGGTTATATGAGATGCGATTCTTCATGAGGCACATGAGTTTGCTTACTCTATACATCCTGGGAGTACCAAGATGTATTTGGATCTGAAAGAGAAGTATTGGTGGTATGGACTAAAGAGAGATGTTGCTGAATATGTTGATTTATGTGATACATGTCAAAGGGTCAAAGCTAAACATCAAAGACTTATAGGATTATTACAACCAATGAAGATACCTGAGTGGAAGTAGGAAGAAGTTGGTATGGATTTTATTGTTGGGTTACCATGTACTCAGAGAGGCTATGATTCAATATGGGTGATAGTGGATCAGTTAACTAAAGTGGCTCATTTCTTACCGGTCAAGACTACCTATGCTGGACCCCAATTGGCTACATTATATATGGAAAGAATAGTATGTCTGCATGGAGTTCCCAAGAAAATTGTGTTTGATCGGGGTCCTCAATTTACATCTAATTTTTGGCAGCAAGTGCATAGTTCGTTGGGAACAAAGTTGAATTTTAGTACAGTATATCATCCTCAGACAGATGGGCAAACTGAGAGGATTAATCAGATATTAGAGGACATGTTGAGAGCTTGTGCATTGCAGTATGGTACAAGTTGGGACAAGAGTTTGCCTTATGTGGAGTTCTCGTATAACAACAGTTATCAGAAGAGTCTCAGTATGGCACCTTTTGAAGCTTTGTATGGACAAAAGTGTAGAACCCCATTGTTTTGGAATCAAATGGGGGAAACTCAAGTGTTCGGACCTGATGTTTTAAGAGACGTAGAAGATCAAGTAAGGATGATTAGGGATAACTTGAGAGTGGCACAGTCCCAATAGAAGAGTTATGCTGACACTAGGAGAAGAGTATTGGTTTTTGAAGTAGGGGATTATGTTTACCTAAAAGTGTCACCTATGAGAAGTGTGAGAAGGTTTAATATGAAAGGAAAGTTAGCACCAAGGTATATTGGGCCTTTCAAGATTTAAGAGAGACGTGGAGAAGTAGCTTATCAGTTGGAATTGCTTAGAGTTTATCAGGTGTACACGATGTGTTCCATGTGTCTCAATTAAAGAAGTGTTTGCATATACCAGAGGAGCAGATACTGCTAGAAGAGATCACAGTTAACGAAGATCTCACTTATGTGGAGTTTTTGGTAAGGATTTTGGAGATAGCAGAAAGAGTTACGAGGAGCCGAGTTATAAAGATGTGTAAGGTTCAGTGGAATCAGTATATAGAAGATGAGGCTACTTGGGAAAGAGAAGAGGATCTGAGAAAAACATACCCGCAACTTTTTGAGTAAGCATCGTCCGAATCTCGAGGACCAGATTCATTTTAAGGGGAGTAGAAATGTAACACCCTAAAATTTGCAACATTTTAAAAATAGGTGAATTGGATTTATTTATGCCATAGTGTGTGCATGCAACATAGGAAAATAATAAATTTTATCAAATTAAAATCAAATATAAGGTTTACCTATATGTTTATGCATTCATGCTGCTACATATTATTTTTGTACTATGTGGTTTGAAATTGGATTTCAAATTGATTTGAATTTGCATTTAAAATTTGGTTGGAAATTGGTTAAGAAATAGGAAAGGATTTCATTTCCCTCCCTTGACTTCAGGCCACCATAGCTAGCTCGGCCTTCCCCTGCGCCCGCGGCCCATTCCAGTTCCCTGTGGCCAGCCCAGTGCAGCGCATTTTCCTTTTCTCTCGCACGGCCCGTGTAAGCAGGTCGGCCCAAAAGCCAGCCGGGCCGCTCTCCCTCTCCTCCTATCTCCCTGGCAGCCAGACCCGTGCCTTTTCTCTGATCGACAGGTGGGCCCACCTTGTCGGGGTCACCTTCTTCCTCTCGCTCGTGTCCAAGCCGAACATCGCCACCTTCGCTCGACTCTGCTCTAGCCACGCCTCGTCTGTTGTCTTGCGCGCCACACCGCCTAGCCTCATAAAAGTCGAGCCCCGCACCGCGCCGCTACCTCGCTTAACCTTTTGAACCCCTATAGCCTCGCTGAATCACCGAGCCACCGCAAAACCGTAGCCACCGACAAAGCCACCCGCTTCATCATGCACTGCGCCGCCCTCCGTCGCTCCGCACTCTAGTAAGCCACCTAGCCGACCTCGCCGTTTCTTTCTCTATCTTCTGGAGTCTTTGGTTCGTTTCGCCATAGCCTGTCGGCCTAGATGCCACTAAGCCAGCGAGCTTGCTCGATTTCCAATCATGTCGCCGTCGCGTTGGTCCTGTTCTGGCCGGCCAGCCACACCAGCCCTCTCCCATCCGTCCAATCCAAGATCAAGGGCTAGGATTAGAACATACCCTTTCACTTGTACTTTTGCAAAAAGGCCATTACAACATTCAGGTCTTAACCCGTTGTCCCTGTGTTTTTTCTAAAGAGACCCTCAGCTTTTGAATAACCTAACCCACAGTCCATAGCACCTTCCCAGAATACGTTTTCTTCTTTAGAAAGCATAGTTTCTTCGGTTTAGATCCAAAATACATTTTCACCTATTTACAGTTTTGCCACTAATCTTGTTTTTGCCATAAAATCTCCGTTTTAACTCTGATTTGATCCGTTCAAGTTGTGTTAGGTTCATAATTCCATAATCTACATGTTCATACTACTGTTAGGTATGTTTTCACTTTTAAAATTTGAGGTTAGATTTAATATATTATTTTACTAAAGGAAATCTTGTTTAAATCATAACTTCTTCGTTTTAGCTCTAATTTTTGTGATCTTTGCGTCTGTGTGTTCGTAGTAAGACGTAGATTTGTTTTACAAACTTTTCATCTTGATTTTATATTGATTGGTGTACTATTCTCATCTATAGCGTTTATTTGCTATGCATGATGGCTTCTGGATGCTTGTATGTTGCTGTGATTATCGAGTATAGATGGTGAGCAATTCGTGGGGGGCCAAGAGTATTACTTTGGCGAGCAGGGTCAGCATGAGTATTTTGTTCAAGGCAATTATAGCATGGGATCATCCTTGTTTCAAATTCACCTTAATACATTTAATTCATGTTGCATGTGTCACCTTGATAACGATTTCCCTAGAATTGAACTTATACCTTGTCACCTATGGGATATGCATTGTGTAGCTTTGCTAGTGCTCACTTAACCATGATCTTGTAGCTTGACTAATGGTATATGTAATAAACATTAAAATATGACTTTTCAACAACTTGGAAATAGGGGGCTGGAGTGTTTAGCTACTTTCTAAATGCTTCAGATTTCTCTCCCTAAGGACTTATCTGTAAGCGAACATCCGGGACGTATAGTATAGCTGTGAGGGCTATATGGATCTGGCTTTAGCTTAGTATGAGGACCTTTTCTAGCTTGTTAGAGGTTACCTTTATTGGTGTAAGAATGGCTTGACGAATCGGGTATAGTGCGGCCTCTGTCCCATTTAGTATAGGCTACGCGTCATTGTTGCATCGAGAAGGGGGCCTCTACATCTATTTGCCGAGTGAATCTAATGGCCCTAACTGGTTAGATGAACCTTTGAAAGGCTTCATCATGAACCCTGCCTGCTCACCTTGGAAGTGTTTTGGGAGTAATTAACTCAGGTATATGGGTATCACGACTCATAGTGGAAGTGTACAACCTCTGCAGAGTGTAAAACTGGTATATCAGTCGTGCTCATGGTCATGAGCGTCCTTGGACCCTTATGGAATAGATGATCACTAAGAATTATTGGTTTATGCTATTCATTATTCATGTTTACATTGATCATGTGTTCTACTTTGGGAATTAAGACAACTTGTTGCTACTCTTATGCTAAAATAGAGACAACTAAAAGCTGAATGTTGTTAAACCTATGTCAAGCCTTTTGAGCCTCATGAACCCCATGTTACACTTGTTGAGTACGACATGTACTTAGGCTTGTTTATTTTCATTATTTGGATAAAAATCCTAGATGGGTAACAGATGATTATCGTAATGATGATTTTCCTAAGGAATACTAGACTTGTCGTCAACCAGTTGACGTCCCTGTGATATGGAGCTTTCGTGAGAGATCTTTTCTTTATATTTCCGCTATATTTATGTGAAGACTCTGTCTTATTATTCGTGATGTAATATACACTTGTGATGATACTATTCATGATTTGTCGTCTTATGTGTGTGACTGATCTCTAGGCGCACATAAGATTTTGCATCCCATTTTATCCTTAAAATCAGGTGTGACAGATTGGTATCAAAGTCGTGTTGACTGTAGGACGCAAGCCTAGTTAGCAACGGTCGTTTTAGCTTCTTTGCTTCACACATTTCATGCTTTCTATCTCACCCTTGTTATTTGCTAAAGTTTTATACTCCTGCCTCACTCTGTTATGAAAATTATTGCTTCTAATCTGACTAAATCTAATTCTATAGATGTCTCATGCCAATAAGACCGCTCGCATCAGCACCGGAGGCTACTACCTGCCTCGTGGCTTGTCCATGGAGCCACATGAGGAGGAGGAACCCCAGGAACAAGAATTTGATTCGCCAACACTTGTACCTACGCCGGAATCATTCCTGGAAGAGCCTGAAGAAGAAGAACCCGAAAAAGTAGAGGTCGTCTTATTGTCTGATGATGATGATGATGAGGAAGATGTTGTTCAAGAGGATGAGCTCTCCCCTAGGATGGAATATGAAGGTCTGGTACAAGCCACGGTGTGAAAACTCCGTCTCGCACCACCGACTTATGAAACCTCCGTCTTGCACCACCGACTTATGGGGATTCTTCAGACCTACTACCGTGATTGGGATGCAGTTGTAGAGTACGTCTGCACCGAGCGTACATACCCTCTGGAGGACACCTATTGGAAGACTAGCGTGTGCATCTCCATTAGGGATGAACAAAAGGACGCATACCAGCTAGACTCAAACTATGCGCTTCATGCTCACTGTGCCACCATGGAAGATAGTATAGAAGATGCAGCCGCTGCAGCTTGCATGGGTCTTCATGGTTGTCGATTTGAGGATATGAAGGAAGACCAAAACTAATTCCTCCCTCGCCAACACTGTGAATTGGAATGGGCAACGATGGACCCTCAGGGCATGGATCCAACAACCCAAGTGATGATACACTTTGGCTATGAGTCAGTAGCCAAGTTTTGGCGACTGGAAGATCAGTTGAAGGCATAGTAGGAAACACTTAAGAAATACTGACAAGTGATAGATGAGCAAAGGGTGTGCCTCAATGTGCCAAGAATGTACGAGGAGCTTCCCCATAAATTTCGCCCATAGGTCTGGAGTCCCTTTTATGTAATAAGACGTTAGTAGAACGGATCAAGTTGAGTCAAGTCGAGTCTAGTAGTGTGGTGTGAACATTGTTGTGCCTAGTTGATTTGTTATTATGTTTATGTCTGAGTTGGATTTTTGTAATGAGTGTTGTAACCTTATGGGCATGTCCGCAAGTTCCATAGTTAAGAATATTAAAGTTTGAGTCAATAAATAAATAGTTGGGTTTGGTACATCTTGTTCTCTCGGATCTATTTTTTAGAGCAGTCTGCCCTTATCTCAATGCTAATCTAAATGTACTTGACCAAAAATTATGAAAATTTTATGGGAATAACTAGACTTAACTATATTTCCAGCACCTCTGGAATCACCCCTATGTCTGGTCTAGTTTGTGAGATATGGCTGTTTCAAGTTAAAGTTTCTGTGCAGTCTGGAATCTGGAACAGTTTCGGTTCTATCCTATTTTTGAGTAACCTAACAACATAATCTAGGAATGTGGTTTGAATAAAAGTTGTAGATAATTTGTTAATATTTCCAACCATATAAATAATGTCTCTTTTGGATATGTGTAACTCAAGATATGACTGTTTTACTGAGCTGCTGATGTTGGAAGTTGTCCAGAAAATTTTCAGAATGTATTCTAACTTGGAAATCTCTAAAATTTGAATATTTCTATTGGGTGTCAGATGTCTAGAAGAGGAAGAGGCTGAGCTCATGGAGGTGTTCCCCACACCAACCACCACCACCACCACCTACTATTGAGCAACTTCTGGCAGTGCTGACACAGCTTATGCAACCTCTGGTGCAGAATTAGCAGAACCATCCAATTGGTGGAGCACCGCGTGTCAAGCGTGGTGAATTCTTGAAGGGCCGTCCCCCGGTGTTTTCTCATGCCACTGATCCATAGGAAGTAGATGATTGGCTTCATGCAGTGGAAAAGCAACTCAACATAGCGCAGTGCGATAACCAGCAGAAGGTGTTCTATATGTTAGGACAACTTCAGGGAGAACCTCAAGACTGGTGGGAGTCATTCGAGTATGGATGTCCCGCTAATGCTCCTCCTATCACCTAGTAGGAGTTTAGAGAGAATTTCAGATCCTACCACATACCTAAAGGATTGATAGAGCTCAAGCAGGAGGAATTCAAAGCTCTGAAGCAGGGATCTATGTCCGTAGCTGAGTATCATGACGAGTTTGCTCAGCTATCACATTACGCTCCGAATGAGGTGGCTAATGATGCTGATAAGAAACACTGCTTTCTTAAGGGTTTGTATGACGGGTTGCAACTCTAGCTTATGTCCAATACATACCCTAATTTTCAAACACTGGTGAATCGCGCCATTGTTATTGACAATAAGAGCAAAGAGATAGAGGCCAAGAAGAGGAGGCATCAGGGACAGGCCTCTAGAAGCAATACTTGTCCGTGTACCAATCTTCAGCAAGGTTTCCAATAGAGGTACCAGGGACCGCCCAAGCAAATGAATCACAACCAGAACCAGCAATGTCCACCTTACCAGCAGCCAAATGGCAATCAACGTCCCCAGCAGCAGAGTGGTCAGCAGACACCACGACTGGGAGCACCTAACAATACTCCCATGAAGACCAGTGTCCCTAGCACTCCCAACAAGTGTTTCCACTGTGGTAAAGAGGGTCACCTGTCTTATAATTGCCCTGAGAGGCCAAACCAGCAGACCCCACAGAGGCAGAATAGTTATTAGAAGCCAGTGCCCAACACAGGCAAGGTGAATCATGTGTCTACAGAGATGGCGCTTGTTGAACCAGAAGTCATGCTCGATATGTTCGATGTCAACTCAACTCCTACCACTATTCTTTTCGATTCTGGATCTTCACATTCATTCATATCACAAGCATTTGTTAGAAACAATAGCATCCCTTTATGTGCCATGCCAAATCCCATATTAGTAAACCCACCAGGAGGTAGTATGGAAGCTTCTTATCGTTGTCTTCCAACTAGTCTATATTTAAGGGGGTAGAGTTCAAAGTGAGTCCCATTGTGTTGAGAACATCTGACATTGATGTGATTTTAGGAATGGATTGGATGATGCAACAACAAGCAGTGATCTAGTGTAGAGAGAAGGTAGTTGTTGTGACCACACCGAATGGGGATAGAATTAGTGTTGATGTTGTAGTACAAGCACAGCCGACCGCCACAGTGAACCAGCTTGATGATAGCATCAACAAGGAGGACCCTATGGTGGATGAGTTTCTGGATGTGTTCCCTGATGACTTGCCAGGTATGCCACCTGACCGTGTCATTGAGTTTATTATTGAATTATTACCTGGAACTACACCTATAGATAAGCGTCCATATAGAATGGGGGTGGATGAACTAGAGGAACTTAAGAGACAAATAAAGAAGTTACAGGAGAAAGGTTTCATTTGTCCTAGTTTGTCACCTTGGGGAGCACCAGTTATATTTGTTGACAAGAAGGATGGTACTCAGAGAATGTGTGTGGATTATCGGTCACTAAATGAGGTTACTATCAAGAACAAGTACCCGCTACCTATAATTGATGACTTGTTTGATCAATTGAGAGGTGCCTGTGTTTTCTCTAAGATTGATCTTCATTCTGGTTATCATCAATTGAAGATTCGTGCAACTAACATACTCAAGACAACTTTTACTACAAGGTATGGTTTGTATGAGTACACCGATATGTCCTTTGGGTTGACCAATGCACCTGCATACTTTATGTACTTGATGAATAAGGTGTTCATGGAGTTTTTGGATAAGTTTGTGGTGGTGTTTATCGATGATATGTTGGTGTTTTCTAAAATGGAAGAAAAGCACTCTGAACATCTAAGCTTGGTCTTGCAAAAGCTCAGATAACACAAGTTGTATGCTAAGCGAAGCAAGTGTGAGTTTTGGTTGAAGGAAGTTTCTTTCCTAGGCCATGTTGTCTCTAATGGTGGAATCGCAGTAGATCCAAGCAAGGTGAAAGATGTATTGAATTGGAAACTACCAACTGATGTGGGAGAGATTCATAGTTTCTTGGGATTGGCTAGATACTATAGAAGGTTCATAGAAGTTTTTTTCTAAACTTGCCAAGCCTATGACAGCTTTGTTGGAGAAAAATGCTAAGTTTGTGTGGTCCGAGAAGTGCCAGGCTAACTTTGAAGAATTGAAGAAGAGGTTGATTATAGCCCTAGTATTTGTTTTGCCAGATTTGACCAAGAGCTTTTTGATCTATTGTGATGCATCTCGTCAAGGTCTCAGATGTGTTCTTATGCAAGAAGGAAGAGTAGTGGCCTATGCATCCCGACAGTTGAGAAAGCATCTGAGCTAAACTATCCTACGCACGATTTGGAGTTAGCAGCAGTGGTTCATGCTCTGAATGAGGTGGCTGATGATGCTGATAAGCAACGCCGCTTTCTCAAGGGTCTATATGACGGGTTGCAACTCTAGCTTATGTCCAACACATACTCCAATTTCCAAACACTGGTGAACCGCACCATTGTTATTGACAATAAGAGCAAAGAGATGGAGGCCAAGAAGAGGAGGCTTCAGGGATAGGCCTCTGGAAGCAATACTCGTCCGCGTACCAATCCTCAGTAAGGTTTCCAACAGAGGTACTAGGGACCACCCAATCAATGGAATCGCAACCAGAACTAGCAGCCAAATGGCAATCAATGTCCCCAGCAGTAGAGTGGTTAGCAGACACCACAATAGGGAGCGCCTAACAATACTCCCATGAAGCCAAATCGGGTGTGATTTTAAGGATAAAATGGGATGCAAAATCTTATGTGCACCCAGAGATCAGTCACACACATAAGCCGACAAATTATCAATAGTATCATCACAAGTGTTTATTACATCATGAATATTAAAACATAGTCTTCACATAAACATAGCAGAAGTATAAACAAAAGATCTCTCGCAGAAGCTCCAAATCACAGGGACATCAATTGGTTGACCACAAGTCTAGTATTCCTTAGGAAAATCATCATTACCATAGCCATCTGTTACCCATCTAGGATTTTTATCCAAATAATGAAAATAAACAAGCGTAAGTACATGTTGTACTCAACAAGTGTAACATGGGGTTCATGAGGCTCAAAAGGCTTGACATAGGTTTAACAGCATTCAGCTTTTAGTTGTCACAATTTTAGCATAAGAGTAGCAACAAGTTGTCTTAATTTCCAAAGTAGAACACATGATCAATGTAAACATGAATAATAAATAGCATGAACCAATAATTCTTAGTGATCATCTATTCCATAAGGGTCTAAGGCCGCTCATGACTGCGAGCACGGCTGATATACCAGTTTTACACTCTGCAGAGGTTGTACACTTTCACTGTGAGTCGTGATACCCATATGCCCAGGTTAATTACTCCCAAAACACTTCCAAGATGAGTAGGCAGGGGTCACTATGAAGCCTTTCAAAGGTTCATCTATCAAGTTAGGGCTGTTAGGTTTCTATGGCATGTGAATGTAGGGCTCCCCATCCGACCAGCACAATGACGCGTAGCCTATACACTAACGGACATAGGAGCACTACATCCAACCCAGAACACACCCCTCTTGTGCCATAAAGGTAACCTCTAACAAGCTAGAAAAGGTCCTCATATTGAGCTAAAGCCAGAGCCATGTAGCCCTCATAGTTGTACTGTAAGTCCTGGATGATCACTTACAGATAAGTCCTTAGGGAGAGGAATCTAAAGCATTTAGAAAGTAGCTACACACTCCAGCCCCCTATTTCCAAGTTGCTAAAATGTCAAATTTTAATGTTTATTGCTTATACCATTAGTCAAGTTACAAGATCATGGTTTTAATTTAGCACTAGCAAAGCTACCCAATGCATATCCCATAGGTGACAAGGTATAAGTTCAATTCTAGGGAAATCCCTATCAAGGTGACACGTGCAACATGAATTAAATATATTAAGGTGAATAGGTAACAAGGATGATCCCATGCTATACTTGCCTTGAACAAAATACTCCTACTGATCCTACTCGCCAAAGTAATACTCTTAGTCCCCCACGAATGGCTCACCATCTATACTCGACAATCACAGCAACATACAAGCATCCAGAAGCAATCATGCATAGCAAACAAAAGCTATAGATTAGAATAGTACACCAATCAACATAAAATCAAGATGAAAAGTTTGTAAAATGAATCTACGTCTTGCTACGATCACACAGATGCGAAGATCACAAAAATCAAAGCTAAAACGAAGAAGTTATGATTTAAACAAGATTTCCTTTAGTAAAATAATAAATTAAATCTAACCTTGAATTTTAAAAGTGGAAACATACCTAACAGTAGTATGAACATGTAGATTATGGAATTATGAACCTAACACAACTTGAACGGATCAAATCAGAGTTAAAACAGAGATTTTGTGGCTAAAACAAGATTAGTGGCAAAACTGTAAATAGGTGAAAATGTATTTTGGATCTAAACCGAAGAAACTACGCTTTCTAAAGAAGAAAATGTATTCTGGGAAGCTGCTATGGATTGTGGGTTAGGTTATTCAAAAGCCGAGCGTCTCTTTAGAAAAAACACTGGGACAGCGGGTTAAGATCTAAATAGCTATAATGGCCTTTTTGCAAAAGTACAAGCAAAAGGGTATGTTCTAATCTTGGCACTTGATCTTAGATTGGACGGATGGGAGAGGGCTAGCATGGCCGACCGGCCAGAATAGGACCAACACGGTGGCGCCATGACCAGAAATCGAGCAAGCTCGCCGGCTTAGTGGCATCTTTTCCTACGGGCTATGGAGGAACGAACCAAAGACTTTGGAAGATAGAGAAAGAAACGGCGAGGTCGGCTTGGCGGCTTATCGGAGTGTGGAGTGACGGAGGGCGGCGCAGTGCACGGTGAAGCAGGCGGCTTCGTCGGTGGCTAGGGTTTTGCAGCGGCTCGGCGATTTGGTGAGGCTGCAGCGGTTCAGAAGGTTAAGCAGGGTAGTGGCGTGGTGCGGGGCTCGACTTTTATGAGGCGAGGCGGCGTGGCACGCAAATCAATAGACGGGGCGTGGCCGGAGTGGAGTCGAGCGACGGTGGTGGTGTCCGGCTTGGACACAAGCGAGAGAAAGATGGTGACCCCAACAAGGCGGGCCCACCTATCGGTGAGAGAAAAGGCATGGGATCAGCTACCAGTGAGACAGGAGGAGAGGGAGAGCGGCTCGGCTAGCTTTTGGGCCAGCCTACTAACATGGGCCATGTGAGATAAAAGGGAAAGGCGCTGGCTAGGCTGGCCACGGGGAACTAGAACGGGCCGTGGGCACAGGGGCAGGCCGATATAGCTGTGGCGGCCCGAAGTCAAGGGAGGGAAATGAAATCCTTTCCTATTTCTAAACCAATTTCCAACCAAATTTTAAATGCAAATTCAAATCAATTTGAAATCTGATTTCAAACCACACAGTACAAAAATAATATGCAGCAGCATGAATGCATAAACATGTAGGTAAACCTTATATTTGATTTTAATTTGATAAAAATTATTATTTTCCTATGTTGCATGCACACACTATGGCATAAATAAATCCAAGTCACCTATTTTCAAAATGTTGCAAATTTTAGGGTGTTACAATTCTACCCCCCTTAAAATGAATCTCGTCCTCGAGATTCGGACGATGCTTACTCAAAAAGCTGCGGGTATGTTTTTCTTAGATCCTCTTCTCTTTCCCAAGTAGCCTCATCTTTGGTATACCGATTCCACTGAACCTTACACATCTTTATAACTCGGCTCCTTGTAACTCTTTCTGCTGTCTCCAAAATCTTTACTAGAAATTCCTCATATGTAAGATCTATCTTAACTGTAAGCTCTTCTAATGGTATCTACTCCTCAGGTACACGCAAACACTTCTTCAGTTGAGACACATGGAACACATCATGTACACTTGACAAGCTCTTAGGAAATTCCAACTGATAAGCTACTTCTCCTTATCTCTCTAAAATCTTGAAAGGCCCAATATACCTTGGTGCTAACTTTCCTTTCATGTTAAACCTTCTCACACTTCTCATAGGTGATACTTTCAGGTAAACATAATCCCCTACTTCGAAAACCAATTCTCTTGTCCTAGTGTCAGCATAACTCCTCTGTCGAGACTGTGCCACTCTCAAGTTATCCCTAATCATCCTTACTTGCTCTTCTACGTCTCTTAAAACATCGGGTCCGAACGCTTGAGTTTCCCCGTTTGATTCCAAAAGAACGGGGTTCTACACTTTCATCCATAAAAAGCTTCAAAAGGTGCCATATTGAGACTCTTTTGATAACTGTTGTTATACGAGAAACTCCGCGTAAGGCAAACTCTTGTCCCAACTTGTACCATATCGCAATGCACAAGCTCTCAACATATGCTCTAGTATATGATTAATCCTTTCAGTTTGCCCATCAGTCTAAGGATGATATGCTGTACTAAAATTCAACTTTGTTCCCAATGAACTATGTACTTGCTACCAAAAATGAGATGTAAATTGAGTACCTCAATCAGACACAATTTTCTTGGGAACTCCATGTAGACACACTATCCTCTCCATATATAATTGGGCCAACTTCGGTCCTTTATAATGTGTCTTGACCGGTATAAAGTGAGCAACTTTAGTTAACCAATCCACTCACCCATATTGAATCATAACCTCTCTGGGTATGTGGTAACCCAACTATAAAATCCATACCAACTTCTTCCCACTTCCACTCAGGTATCTTCATTGGTTGTAATAATCCTACAGGTCTTTGATGTTCAGCTTTGACTCTTTGACAAGTATCACATATTGCAACATAATCAGCAACATCTCTCTTCAGTCCGTACCACCAATACTTCTCTTTTAGATCCAAGTACATCTTGGTACTCCCAGGATGAATAGAGTAAGCAGATTTATGTGCCTCACCAAGAATTGTATCTCGTGTAACCTTATTCGCAGGCACACATAGTCTTTTCCCAACCACAGTTCCATTATCATCCATATAGAATCCTGGTGCCTTACCAATCACTATGTTTTCCGCTATTTCTTTCAACTTCGCATCCTGTAACTGGCCCTTGCGTATTTCTTGCTCCAGTGTGGGTTCTATCACCAACTCCATTGCATTAGTGACAAAGCCTAGGTTTAGTTGCTCAAATTCAGCACATAACTCACTTGACATAGGTGCCACTTGCACTTTATTGGCATAACTCTTCCTGCTAAGAGCATCGGCAACAACATTCGCCTTTCCAGGATGATAGTGTACCTCTAGATCATAATCTTTAATCAGCTCTAACCATCGATGATGTCTCATATTTAGATCCGTCTGAGTGAAAATGTACTACAGACTCTTGTGATTAGTATAAATGTCACTCTTATGTCCGATAAGATAGTGCCTCCATATCTTCAGAGCATGAACTACTACTGCTAACTCCAAATCATGAGTAGGATAGTTTAGCTCATGCTTTCTAAACTATCAGAGGATGCATAAGTCACTACTCTGCCTTCTTGCATCAGAACACATCCGAGACCTTGATGAGATGCATCACAATAGGTAGAAAAGCTCTTGTTCAAATCTGGCAAAACTAACATTGGGCCTGTAGTCAACCTCTTCTTCAATTCTTCAAAGTTAGCCTGGCACTTCTTGGACCCACATAAACTTAGCATTTTTCTCCAACAAAGCTGTCATAGGCTTGGCAAGTTTAGAGAAACCTTATATGAACCTTCTGTAGTATCTAGCCAATCCCAAGAAACTACGAATCTCTCCCACATCAGTTGGTGGTTTCCAATTCAACACATCTCTCGCCTTGCTTGGATCTACAGATATTCCACCATTAGAGACAACATGGCCTAGGAAAGAAACTTCCTTCAACCAGAATTCACACTTGCTTTGCTTAGCATACAACTTGTGTTCCTTGAGCTTCTGCAAGACCAACCTTAGATGTTTAGCATGCTCTTGTTCTATTTTGGAGAATACCAATATATCATCGATAAATACCACCACAAACTTATCCAAAAACTCCACGAACGCCTTATTCATCAAGTACATAAAGTAGGCAGGTGCATTGGTCAAACCAAAGGACATAACGATGTACTCGTACAAACCATACCTCATAGTAAAAGTTGTCTTGGGTATGTCAGTTACACGAATCTTCAACTAATGATAGCTAGAACAAAGATCAATCTTAGAGAAAACACAAGCACCTCTCAACAGATCAAACAACTCATCAATTCTAGGCAACGGATACTTGTTCTTGATAGTAACCTCATTTAGTGACCGATAATCCACACACATTCTTTGAGTACCATCCTTCTTGCCAACAAATATAACTGGTGCTCCCCAAGGTGACAAACTAGGATGAATGAAACCTTTCTCCTGTAACTCCTTTATTTGTTTCTTAAGTTCCTCTAGTTCATTCACCCCCATTCTATATGGACACTTAGCTATAGGTGCAGTTCTAGATAATAATTCAATAATAAACTCAATGTCACAGTCAGGTGGCATACCTAGCAAGTCATCAGGGAACACATCCAGAAACTCATCCACCACTGGGTCCTCCTTGTTGGCGCGTTCATCAAGTTGGTTCACTGTGGCTGTCGGCGGTGCTCGTACTACCACATCGACACTGATTATATCCCCATTCGGTGCCATCACAACAACTACCTTCTCTTGACACTGAATGATTGCCTGTTATTGCTTCATCTAGTCCATACCTAGAATCACATCAATACCAGATGTTCTCAACACAATGGGTCTCACTTTGAACTCTACCCCCTTTAAGGATAGACTAGTCAGAAGACAACGATAAGAAGCTTGCATACTACCTCCTGGTGAGGTTACTAATATAGGATCTTTCATGGCACATAAGGGTATGCTATGCATTCTAACAAATGCTTGTGATATGAATGAATGTGAAGCTCTAGAATCGAAAAGAACAGTGGTGGGAGTTGAGTTGATATCAAATGTATCGAGCATGAATTCTGATTCACCTTCCCATAATGTGGTGGCTTCTGGTTGCTATTCTGCCTTTGGGGGGTTTGCTGGTTGGGCTTCTTTGAGCAGTTATACGACAAATGGCCCTCTTTTTCATAGCGGAAACACTTGTTGGGAGTGCTAGGGGCACTAGTCTTACGGGAGTATTGTTAGGCACTCCCTGTCGTGGTGTCTACTAGCCACTCTACTGCTGGGGACGTTGATTGCCATTTGGCTGCTGGTAAGGTGGACGTTGCTGGTTCTAGTTGCGATTCCATTGATTGGGTGGTCCCTGGTACCTTTGCTGGAAACCTTGCTGAGGATTGGTATGCGGACGAATATTGCTTCCAGAGGCCTGTCCTTGAAGCCTCCTCTTCTTGGCCTCCATCTCTTTGCGCTTATTGTCAATAATAATGGCGCGATTCACCAGTGTTTGGAATTGGGGTATGTATTGGACATAAGCTAGAGTTGCATACCATCGTATAGACCCTTGAGAAAGCGGCATTGCTTATCAGCATCATCAACCAACTCATTCGGAGTGTAACGTGACAACTGAGCAAACTTGTCACGATACTCAGCTACGGACATTGATCCCTACTTCAGAGCTTTGAATTCCTCCTGCTTGATGTCTATCAATCCTTCAGGTATGTGGTAGGATCTAAAATTATCTCTAAACTCCTACCATGTGATAGGAGGAGCATTGGCAGGACATCCATACTCGAATGCCTCACACCAGTCCTGGGCTTCTCCCTGGAGTTGTCCTAACGTGTACAACACCTTGTGCTAGTCATCGCATTGCGCTATGTTGAGTTGCTTTTCCACTGCACGAAGCCAATCATCTGCTTCCAGTGGATCAGTGGCATGACAAAAAACACTGGGGGACGGCCCTTCAACAATTCACCATGCTTATCATGCGGTGCTCCGCCAATCGGGTGATTCTGCTGATTCTGCACCAAAGCTTGCATAAGCTGTGACTGTACTGCCAGAAGTTACTCAATTGTCGGTGGCGGTGGTGGTGGTGGATTTGGTGGAACACCTCTGCGACCTCAGCCTCTTCCTCTTCCAGACATCTGACATCCAATAGAAATATTCAAATTTAGAGATTTCCATGTTAGAACACATTCTGAAAATTTTCTGGACAAGTTCCAACATTAGTAGATCGGTAAAACAGTCATATCTCAAGTTCCAGATATCCAAAAGAGACATGCTTTATATGGTTGGAAATCTTAAGAAATTATCTACAACTTTTATTCAAACCACATTCCCAGATTATGTCGTTAAGTTACTCAAAAATAGTATACAACCGAAACTGTTCCAGATTCTAGACTGCACATAAATTTTATCTTGAAATAGCCATATTTCTCAAACCAGATCAGATATAGGGGTGATTCTAGAGTAATTAGAAATATACTTAAGTCTATTTGCTCTCATAAAAATTTCATAATTTTTGATGGAGTATATTTAGATTGGTATTGAGATAAAGACAGACTGCTCCGAAAAACAGATCTGAGAGAACATGATGTACCAAACCCAACTATTTATTTATTGACTCAAACTTTAATATTGTTAATTATGGAACTTGTGGACATACCCACAAAGTTCTGACACTCATTACAAAAATCCAGCTCACACATAAACATAATAACAATCCAACTCGGCACACCAAGATCACACCCGCACCACTAGACTCGACTTGACTCAACTTGACCCGTGCTACTAACGTCTTATTACATGAAAAGGACTCCAACACCTATGGATGAAATTTATGGGGAAGCTCCTCGTACATTCTTGGCAGGTTGAGGCACACCCTTTGCTCATCTATCACTTGTCGATATTTCTTAAGGGTTTCCTGCTATGCCTTCAACTGATCTTCCAGTTGCCAAATCTTGACTGCTGACTCATAGCCAAAGTGTACCATCACTTGGGTAGTTGGATCCATGCCCTGAGGGTCCATCATTGCCCATTCCAATTCAGGATGTTGGTGAGGGAGGAATCTGTATTGGTCTTCCTTCATATCCTCAAATCGATGACCACGAAGACCCATGCAAGCTACAGTGGCTGCATCTTCTATACTATCCACCATGGTGGCACAGTGAGCATTATGCGCATAGTTCGAGTCCAGCTAGTATGCGTCCTTCTGTTCATCCCTGATGGAGATGCACACTCTGGTCTTCCAATAAGTGTCCTCCAGAGGGTGCGTACGCTCGGTGCAGATGTACTACACAGCTGTGTCCCAATCACCATAGTAGGTCTGAACAATCCCCATAAGTTGGTGGTGCGAGATAGAAGATTCACACCCTGGCTTATACCAGACCTTTGTAGTCCACCCTAGGGGAGGGATCAGCTCATCCTCTTCAACGGCGTCTTCCTCGTCATCATCATCATTAGACAATAAGACAACCTCCACTTCTTTGGGTTCTTCTTCTTCGGGCTCTTCCTGGAATAGCTCAGGTGTAGGTGCAGGTACTGGCGAGTCAACTTCTTGCTCCTGGGGTTCCTCCTCCTCCTCATGTGGCTCCATGGGCTCATACAACCCATGAGGCGGGTAGTAGCCTCCGGTGCTGATGCGAGTGGTCTTATTAGCATGAGACATCTATAGAATTAGATTTAGTTAGAGTAGAGGCAATAATTTTTATAATAGAGTGAGGCAAAAGAAGCATAAAACGACCATTGCTAACTAGGCTTGCGTCATACAGTCAACACGGCTCTGATACCAATCTGTCACACTAGATATTAAGGATAAAATGGAATGCAAAATCTTATGTGCACCTAGAGATCAGTCACACACATAAGCTGACAAATGATCAATAGTATCATCACAAGTGTTTATTACATCACAAATATTAAAAAATAGTCTTCACATAAACGTAGCGGAAGTATAAAGAAAAGATATCTCAAGGAAGCTCCAAATCACAGGGACATCAACTGGTTGACCACAAGTCTAGTATTCCTCAGGAAAATCATCATTACCATAGCCATCTGTTACCCATCTAGGATTTTTATCCAAATAATGAAAATAAATAAGCATAAGTACATGTCGTACTCAACAAGTGTAACATGTGATTCATGAGGCTCAAAAGGCTTGACACAGGTTTAACAACATTCATCTTTTAGTTGTCACAATTTTAGCATAAGAGTAGAAACAAGTTGTCTTAATTACCAAAGTAGAACACATGATCAATGTAAACATGAATAATGAAAAGCATAAACCAATAATTCTTAGTGATCATCTATTCCATAAGGGTCAAAGGCCGCTCGTGACTGTAAGCACGGCTTTGATACCAATCTGCCACACCCGATTTTAAGGATAAAATAGGATGCAAAATCTTATGTGCACCCAGAGATCAGTCACACACATAAGCCGACAAATTATCAATAGTATCATCACAAGTGTTTATTACATCACAAATGTTAAAACACAGTATTCACATAAACGTAGCAGAAGTATAAAGAAAAGATCTCTCGCGGAAGCTCCAAATCACAGGGACGTCAACTGGTTGACCACAAGTCTAGTATTCCTCAGGAAAATCATCATTACCATAGCCATCTATTACCCATCTAGGATTTTTATCCAAATAATAAAAATAAACAAGCATAAGTACATGTTGTACTCAACAAGTGTAACATGGGGTTCATGAGGCTCAAAAGGCTTGACACAGGTTTAACAACATTCAACTTTTAGTTGTCACAATTTTAGCATAAGAGTAGCAACAAGTTGTCTTAATTCCCAAAGTAGAACACATGATCAATGTAAACATAAATAATGAATAGCATAAACCAATAATTCTTAGTGATCATCTATTCCATAAGGGTCCAAGGCCACTCGTGACCGTGAGCACGGCTGATATACCAGTTTTACACTATACAGAGGTTGTACACTATCACTATGAGTCTTAATACCCATATGTCTAGGTTAATTACTCCCAAAACACTTCCAAGGTGAGCAGACAGGGGTCGCTATGAAGCCTTTCAAATGTTCGTCTAACAAGTTAGGGCCGCTAGGTTTCTATGGCCTATGAATGTAGGGCTCCCCTTCCGACAGGCACAATGACGCGCAGCATATACACTGATAGACAGAGGCCACACTATATCCAACTTGGAACACACCCCTCTTGCACCATAAAGGCAACCTCTAACAAGCTAGAAAAGGTCCTCATACTGAGCTAAAGCCAGAGCTATGTAGCCCTCACAGCTGTACTGTAAGTCCCGGATGATCACTTATAGATAAGTCCTTAGGGAGAGGAAGTAGCTAAACACTCCAGCCCCCAGTTTCCAAGTTGCCAAAAATTCATATTTTAATGTTTATTGCTTATACCATTAGTCAAGTTACAAGATCATGGTTTAATTGAGCACTAGCAAATCTACCCAATGCATATCCCATAGGTGACAAGGTATAAGTTCAATTCTAGGGAAATCCCTATCAAGGTGACACATGCAACATGAATTAAATGTATTAAGGTGAATAGGAAAAAAGGATGATCCCATGCTATACTTGTCTTGAACAAAATACTCCTGCTGATCCTGCTCGCCAAAGTAATACTCTTAGTCCCCCACGAATTGCTCACCGTCTATACTCGATAATCACAGAAACATACAAGCATCTAGAAGCAATCATGCATAGCAAACAAAAGCTATAGATTAGAATAGTACACCAATCAATATAAAATCAAGAATAAAAGTTTGTAAAACGAATCTATGTCTCGCTACGATCACACAGACGTGAAGATCACAAAAATCAGAGCTAAAACGAAGAAGTTATGATTTAAACAAGATTTCCTTTAGTAAAATAATAGATTAAATCTAACCTCAAATTTTAAAAGTGAAAGCATACCTAACAGTAGTATGAACATGTAGATTATGGAATTACAAACCTAACGCAACTTGAACGGATCAAATCGGAGTTAAAACGAAGATTTTATGGCTAAAACAAGATTAGTGGCAAAACTGTAAATAGGTGAAAATGTATTTTGGATCTAAACCGAAGAAACTATGCTTTCTAAAGAAGAAAACGTATTCTGGGAAGCTGCTATGGACTACGGGTTAGGTTATTCAAAAGCCGAGGGTCTCTTTAGAAAAAACACAGGGACGGCGAGTTAAGATCTGAATAGTTGTAATGGCCTTTTTGCAAAAGTACAAGTGAAACGGTACGTTCTAATCCTGGCCCTTGATCTTAGATTGGACGGATGGGGAGAGGGCTGGCGTGGTCGGCCGGCCGGAACAGGACCAACGCGGCGGCGCCATGACCGGAAATCGAGCAAGCTCGCCGGCTTAGTGGCATCTAGGCCTACGGGCTATGGCGGAATGAACCAAAGACTCCGGAAGATAGAGAAAGAAACGGTGAGGTCGGCTAGGTGGCTTACCAGAGTGCGGAGCGACGGAGGGCGGCGTGGTGCACAGTGAAGCAGGCGGCTTCGTCGGCGGCTAGGGTTTTGCGGCGGCTCGGCGATTCAGCGAGGCTGCAACGGTTTAGAAGGTTAAGCGGGGTAGCGGCACGGTGCGGAGCTCAGATTTTATGAGGTGAGGCGGCGTGGCGCGCAAGACAACAGACGGGGCGTGGCCGGAGCAGAGTCAGGCGACGGCAGTGGTTTTTGGCTTGGACACGAGCGAGAGGAAGAAGGTGAGCCCGACAAGGCGGGCCCACCTATCGGCGAGAGAAAAGACATAGGACCGGCTGCCAGTGAGATAGGAGGAGAGGGAGAGCAGCTCGGCTGGCTTTTGGGCCGGCCTGCTTACGTGGTCCGCACGAGAGAAAAGGGAAAGGAGCTGCGCTGGGCTGGCCGAGGGGAACTGGAACGGGCCGCGGGCGCGGTGGCAGGTCGAGCTAGCTGTGGCGGCCCGAAGTCAAGGGAGGGAAATGAAATCATTTCCTATTTCTAAACCAATTTCCAACTAAATTTTAAATGCAAATTCAAATCAATTTGAAATCCGATTTCAAACCACACAGTACAAAAATAATATGCTGCAGCATGAATGCATAAACATGTAGGTAGACCTTATATTTGATTTTCATTTGATAAAATTTATTATTTTCCTATGTTGCATGCACACACTATGGCATAAATAAATCCAAGTCACCTATTTTCAAAATGTTGCAAATTTTAGGATGTTACATAATTTTTTTTATAATTATATAGTTATTTAGGATTACAAGGATGAATAAACAAGTTTAATATGTATTAAACAATTAAGTGTGAAAGTTTTATGTTCAGACATATTTAATTTGAAATACGCATAAAAGAAGCACGGTGGAGCTGGAAATGATAGGCCAAAAAAATTAGATCTGAATCTGTTTTTGTCGGAGCTGGAGTTGGTGAAACTCTCCCAAATAGGCCCTTAGTTTATACCTCCTCATATTTAGTTGGTTTTCATCTACACAGTATTAAAATTTATTTTTTTCCTACGTGCCATATTTATTATTGTTAATATTAAAATTAGTCATTACATTAAAATAGTCTAAAGTGGTAAATATTATTAATATTACAAAACCAATATATGTGTAGTCACTTCTAACGGAGTCACTTTTAGATAGCGTTATGTAGTGCTATATTTTTCAAATATACAGATTATATTGGATTTCCATCCAATTTCTTTACTACTAATATTGAATCGGATACACCACTTGCTCAAAATTATATTGCGAATACTAAAGTAGACGACAAGGAGTTCAACAAATAAATAAATAATATAAAAAATACTTCAATAATACTTAAATATTTATTTTGAAAAACATACAAGTCTTAGATGGCTTTATTTGGGTTTTTTTACAGAGATGACTAAAGAGTTAAAATTTTATTACCATTTTTTTATCCACATCTCCCTAACTATCCGACCGTGAAGAGTTTCTTCCATCTCGCTCTTTTTACTTTTCAAACTATGACCCATACTCAATTGCTCATACAAGTTAGAGCAGCCCGTGTCTAGCAATCATCGATATGGGAGTCTGATTCCAAGACCTATGTGGCCAAGTCTTATGAGTTGTGCTAATACGAGTTACAACAACTCGAGTCTATCAATGACACAAAATCCGATTCTAATATGCAATGCACATACACGTATGCTAGTGAATAGTATTAAATATTACATATTTATGAATAATAAGGATCTAAATTAACATAGACAAAAAAGTGGAAAACAAATACATACGTTTAGTGTATTCATTATTTGGATATGAGTAAAAATACCCCTATTAACATTTCAGCTGATATGGATACCATATAATTTGGATGTTCCTATCCACATCCAGATTCGTCCCTAATTCTCGTGATTTTATAGACAATATTTCAGTTTACGCAGTTGTAGCTTTCATTTGTTCGCATAGGCAAGGGCAAAGTAGCTAGCATTTGGTCATTCAGGTTACAGAATACTCCCAGCAGCAGTTCAATATGCTTTTGTGAAATGTCCTATCATGATACAGTGATCCATCTTTATTCAATATCTGCTAACTTTGAAAGTTAGCTTCTTAGTGCATGGTTCAAATGGGAGTAAATAAAGGGCAGACTTTTCACATTTGTCTTCCTCAATGTTAGATGAAAATTGAGTTACATACATGATAATTTTCAACCTCATTTCATGTGAGGATCCTTTTAGACTTTTTGTTCGTATTTATATGTCATGCTCTAGATGATCCTATTTTAACCATAGCTCCAAGTTCAAATAACATTGCCAATATGCACTTTAGTCTAATTATTATTCTTCTGTTATACTTTATTCTTATTTATGAATTATCCTATGTTTTGTTCTTATTTTTTTATTGGTGCTCAATTTTAATTAGATTGTGCTTCCATCATGGCTGCTGATACTTGGACCTTAAATTTTGAATGTGATCGGGCAACTAAAGGCCAGAAACATGTGCAAAGGGAAATGGATAGAGATGACATGCTTTTTCAACTTGATTCTTGTCAAAGGAGTTCCACCGCAAGTAGAATAATAATAAAGAAACAAAATATATCTATGAACCACACTTTTGCTATAATTATAGTAGAATTTTTGTCTTATTATTTCATACTTCATTTTATATACGGTCATCATGGAGGGCTTGGAGATACTACAACCATTGCACTCCAGGAGGTGGCTCATGACAAGGCTACTTGCCACAAATATCAAATACATAAGAAACCTCCTCTCTAATGAAGGTAGAAGGACATAATATCACTTGTTCTAATTGCATGATCTTGATGTACAACTAAAGGTTCTTGGTCACTAAGAAATTATGTCAAATTTATATAGGTTGGATCCACAGTGCTACTAATGACTTCAAAATATCCTAATAAGGCTAATGTGGCTACACAACTCTTTTGAGCACTGATCCAGAAGCCATTGTTGGAGTTAAGACACGAAGTCAATTCTACAAAATGCGTATTAATCATCCTATAGCAAAAGATGAGCCATTCATGAGTCCCATGCCTGGGTGCAACAATATGGTGATGCCCATGCCAAAGGAGTCCTAATTGCATGTCCTTTGATGTTTGTTCAAACTAGTTTTTTTAACTTTACATCAATGTACATATGTGGCCTAATTTATAATAACGTTACAACTTATATTTTCTTTGCAGGTTAAAATGATTAATAGTTGAATTTCTACATCGATGTGTACAAAGAATGGAAGAAGAAACAATGGAATTTATGAATCCTAGCTAGTTCTTAAATTTTTCTTTCTAGTATGGATTATGTGTGTTTGCTCTCTAGAGCCATATCATTATGTACATGTACTATGATTTGATTTGAACAAGCACTATGTTTGAAATCGTGCTATGATATATGGATCTTGCTATGTTTATTGAAATTTGTGGTTTATGTGTTTGTGCAATGTGTCATGTTTGTGTGATTCTATAATAATCTGTGTGCCACATGTATAAGCAAAATAAATATTGTTTCATAATCTGAATATGTCACAATAGATATAAACAAGTGTTACAAACATGTGTTCCTTTATTCCATACTGTGTTCTACCACAATGTAAAAGTGTTACTGGAACTAAAATAGTGTTACAATAGATAATCATTGTAACAATAGGCAAATGTTCCGATAGGTTCCGATAGATAAGTAAATGTGTTACAAACTATGCATTCAAACATAATGTGAAGTGTTACTAGAGAAAAGAATGTGTTACAACAAAAAAAAACAATGTAACACTAGACAAATATTTGTGTAGACAAGTAAATGTGTTATAATAAACCAGTCTATAGTAACATGGCCAATTGGAACACAAAAGAAAATGTGTTACTAAGAGAGCTAGTAACACTTTTTTCAATCTATAGTAACACAAGTTGGTGTTACTATATCTCTGCGCTGTAGTAGTGCTGGTAATGTACTTCTCTACAATACCTTGGCTAGTAAAAGAAACTCCTATTGCTAACCAACCATTAATTGGCCTTAAGTATTTCGATCCTTTTTTAGATATGCATACCGGTCTGGACACTAGTAGAGAACAGACCTTTGATCCTCAACCAAAATGGGCTCTAGTCCCAGAATTTTTTGCGCCCGGGACTAGAGATACCTTTAGTCCCGGTTGGTGGCTCCAACTTGGACTAAAGGTCCCTGCCCAATGGCTACTGCGCCAGACAGAGGTGGCAGGGACCTTTAGTCCCGGTTGGAGCCACGAACCGGGACTAAAGGTATACTTTTACTCCCAGTTGGTGGCTCCAACCGGGAGTAAAGGTCTACTCCCGGGCCGTGGCTGCGCCCGGAGTTGGAAAGTTACCTCACCAACCGGGACTAAAGGTCCCCCCTTTATATCCCAGTCGTCTCCTTCCTCCCCGAGCCCAAGCTTAGCACATTTTGAAGCTCACTGCAGTAGTGTTCTTGCTTCCTCCCTCCCTCCATTGTTCCTCCATCCATTCTTCGATTCCTCCGTCGATTTCTTCGATTTCTCCATCGATTCTTCAGTTGTAAAGGTTACCAATCTCATACTCTCATTTTTCACCATTGTCTTATCTCATTTTGTTTACTATATATATATTGTTCTTTATTGTGGTTTTTTTCATTTGTAAGCAATTTGAGCTCAAAATCACTTCAAGCTTGCATATTTACATGAAAGAAGGTTAAAGTAGCTAGTTGAACTTGCGGACTATGTTCATCTCGGCGAGCATGTTCTCTACCGAGTGGTAACGGACGTCAAGGAGGAGCTTTGATTCTACGAGGGAGAGCGGCAACGGTCGTGGAAGACCGTGTTCCCTTCCTCGTAGAATCGTAGCTCTTCCGTGGCAAGTACGGTGCCGTCCGGTGGAGAAATGCTCGCCGAGATGATCACGTAAGCAAGTTCAACTAGTACGGATGGTTATTTATTCACATGTCCCGATATCGTCGCAGTAGTCTGTCAATCACCGTACTTTTTATTTTAACTTTTTATGAAATGAAAAACTTAGAAAATAGTTAGAAAATTATAGAAAATCCGTACTAGTTGAACTAGCGGACCGTGTTCATTTTGGCGAGCATGTTCTCTGCCGAATGGTAACGGACGTCAAGGAGGAGCTTTGATTCTACGAGGGAGAGCAACAACGGTCGTGGAAGACCGTGTTCCCTTCCTCGTAGAATCGGAGCTCTTCCTTGACCAAGTACGGTGCCGTCCGGTGGAGAAATGCTCGCCGAGATGATCACGTAAGCAAGTTCAACTAGTATGGATGGTTATTTATTCACATGTCCCGATATCGTCACAGTAGTCTGTCAATCACCGTACTTTTTATTTTAACTTTTTATGAAATGAAAAACTTAGAAAATAATTAGAAAATTATAGAAAATCCATACTAGTTGAACTTGCGGACCGTGTTTATCTCGGTGAGCATGTTCTCTGCCGAGCGGTAATAGACGTCAAGGAGGAGCTTTGATTCTACGAGGGAGAGCGGCAACGGTCGTGGAAGACCGTGTTCCCTTCCTCATAGAATCGTAGCTCTTCCGTGGCAAGTACGGTGCTGTCCGGTGGAGAAATGCTCGCCGAGATGATCACGTAAGCAAGTTCAACTAGTACAGATGGTTATTTATTCACATGTCCCGATATCGTCGCAGTAGTCTATCAATCACCGTACTTTTTATTTTAACTTTTTATGAAACGAAAAACTTAGAAAATTATAGAAAATCCGTACTAGTTGAACTTGCGGACCGTGTTCATCTCGGCGAGCATGTTCTCTGCCGAGCGGTAACGGACGTCAAGGAGGAGCTTTGATTCTACGAGGGAGAGCGGCAACGGTCGTGGAAGACCGTGTTCCCTTCCTCGTAGAATCGAAGCTCTTCCGTGGCAAGTACGGTGCCGTCCGGTGGAGAAATGCTCGACGAGATGATCACGTAAGCAAGTTCAACTAGTACGGATGGTTATTTATTCACATGTCCCGATATCGTCGCAGTAGTCTGTTAATCACCGTACTTTTTATTTTAACTTTTTATGAAATAAAAAACTTAGAAAATAGTTAGAAAATTATAGAAAATCCGTACTAGTTGAACTTGCGGACCGTGTTCAGCTCGGTGAGCATATTCTCTGTCGAGCGGTAACGGACATCAAGGAGGAGCTTTGATTCTACGAGGGAGAGCGACAACGGTCGTGGAAGACCGTGTTCCCTTCCTCGTAGAATCGGAGCTCTTCCGTGGCAAGTACGGTGCCGTCCGGTGGAGAAATGCTCGCCGAGATGATCACGTAAGCAAGGTCAACTAGTACAGATGGTTATTTATTCACATGTCCCGATATCGTCGCAGTAGTCTGTCAATCACTATACCCAAACGTAGTATATATATAAATATAAACGATAATCGATTGTTATGTGTGTACACTCCCATTCTTCTGTTAATTTGTGGAAATATCATGTGAATTACTTACCTGCCGCAGTAAAAGACGAGAACACAATGACCATTAAAAATATCATTGTTTAGAGATATAGATAATTTTATAGTTTCTTAATTTTATTTGTTTATAAAATGAGAAATTTACAGTGTATTAAAAATGAGTTTAGAGAGTAGATAGCAACTGCTTCCAGGTCCTCGGCCTCTCATGGGTTTCCAAAGCGACTTAGGCCGGGCCTCCCTCTCATTCCATGCGGCAAGTGTCGTGATGAGACGAAGATTGTGATGGAGTACCGAGTGAAGAAGGAGGGTCCCAACAAGGATCGAATCTTCTATAAGTGTCTGGATCGTAATGTGAGTTATTTTATCGTATTTAATGATTATGGTTAGTTTATACCTATTTTCATGATGGTTGTGATTAAAGTTCTAATTTTTTGTTTTAATTTCAGTGGGATGGCAGTGGATGACGTTCAGGCTTCTACTGGGAGGAAGAGTATGTTGAACTCGTGCAAAAATATCTTGCACAACAGGCAGATACGGCGGCTAATGAGGCAGTGATCCAGCCAAAGAAGCCCAAAGATGTTGCACAATCAGGGGATCTGTCTGTTTTAGTTGAGGTTGGTCGCGAAATCCTTGTGCTCCTGAAATGTATTTTAGCTTTAGTTCTTTTAGTGGTAGTTGGGATTATCTACATTGTAGCGATGCTTTCATAAATTTGTACCTTTTGTGGTGGCATGCATGTTGTATAAATAATTAATTATGATCTAGGTTTTAATATGGTATTTATGTCATGTAATGCAGATGAGTTGGCATTGGATGTACAATGCTGATCGCCGCTCCCAAGAGTTCATTGACGGCGTGCATTCTTTGTTACGTGCGGCTGAGGCAAACAAATGCGATGGTTTTATGTGCTGCCCATGTGCCATTTGTAAGAATACGGTGGAATATCCTTGCTCAAAGACTCTTTATTCACACTTGTTCAAGTCAGGTTTCATGTCAAACTATATTTGTTGGACGAAGCACGGAGAAACTGGTGTTGTAATGGAAGAAGGTGAAGAAGAACAATGGGACGACAATGATATTATTCTCGATGGTGCGTGCTTCAATGATACTGCAATGGGAGAAGCTGAAGAAGAGGTAGCCGTAGAAGATGATCCGGCTGATGATCTTTGTCAGGTCATTCGTGACACACAAAGAGAATGTGAAAGTGAAAAGGAGAAGATCAAGTTCGAGCGGATGCTAGAAGATCACAAGAAATTGTTGTACCCAACTTGTGATGCAGGGCAGAAAAAGTTGGGAACCACACTAGAATTGCTGCAATGGAAGGCAAAGAATGGTGTATCTGACAAGGGATTTGGAGAGTTACTAAAAATCCAAAAGAAGATGCTTCCGAAGGACAATGAATTGCCCGCCACTACCTACGAAGCAAAACAAGTTGTCTGTCCTATGGGGCTAGAAATCGAGAAGATACATGCATGTCCTAATGACTGCATCCTATACCGTGGCAAAGAGTACGAGAAATTGGATGCATGCCCGGTATGCCATGCATCGTGGTATAAGATTAGGCGAGATGACCCTAGTGATGTTGAGGGCAAACGTCCGCGGAAGAAAATCCCTGCCAAGGTTATGTGGTATGCTCCTATAATACCACGCTTGAAACGTCTATTCAGAAACAAAGAACATGCAAAATTGTTGCGATGGCACAAAGAAGACCATAAGGTAGACAATATGTTGAGACACCCTGCTGATGGGTCCCAATGGAGAGCAATCGACAGAGAATTCCTGGAGTTTGCAAATGACGCAAGAAACTTAAGGTTTGCTTTAAGTACAGATGGTATCAATCCTTTTGGAGAGCAGAACAGTAGTCATAGCACTTGGCCTGTTACTCTAAGTATCTACAACATTCCTCCTTGGTTATGCATGAAGCGGAAGTTCATTATGATGCCTGTGCTCATCCAAGGCCCGAAGCAACCTGGCAATGACATCGATGTGTACCTAAGACCACTTATTGATGAACTTCTCATTTTGTGGAATAAAGAAGGTGTACGTGTGTGGGATGAGTACAAACAGGAACACTTTGATCTGCGAGCACTGTTGTTCGTAACAATCAATGATTGGCCTGCTCTAAGTAATCTTTCAGGACAGTCAAACAAGGGATATAATGCATGCACACACTGCTTCAGTGATATTAGAGGTGTATTCTTGAAAAAATGTCGAAAGGTCGTGTACCTTGGCCATCGTCGATTTCTTCCTGCAAATCACCCCGTAAGAAAGAAAGGCAAGCATTTTAAAGGAAAGGCAGACCACCTGACCAAGCGTCACAACCGAACCGGTGAGGATGTACTCGATATGGTCAATGATGTGAAAGTCGTCTTTGGAAAAGGACATGGCAGCCAACCTATTCCGAACGACGCTAATGGTCACGCACCCATGTGGAAGAAAAAATCCATATTTTGGGACCAACCCTATTGGCAAGTCCTAGAGGTCCATAGCTCGATCGACGTGATGCACCTGATGAAGAATCTTTGTGTGAACCTGCTAGGCTTCATGGGTGTGTATGGAAAGCCTAAGGACACATTTGAAGCACGATAGGACTTGCGTTGTTTGAGAGAAAGAGACAACCTGCATCCAGAGAAGACAGATGATGGATGCCATTACTTATGTCCTGCCAGCTACACTCTAAGCAAAGAGGAGAAGGAAATCATGTTTGAATGCTTAAACTACATCAAGGTACCATCTGGATTCTCCTTGAATATAAAGGGTATTATAAATGTGCCAGAGAAGAAATTCTGTAACTTAAGGTCCCATGACTGTCACGTTCTCATGACGTAATTACTTCTAGTTGCATTAAGAGGAATTCTACCTCCAAATGTACGTCTAGCCACCGTGAAGCTATGTGCATTCCTCAATGCAATTTCTCAGAAGGCAATTGATCCAACTGATCTAGCTAAACTACAGAATGATGTGGTTCAATGTCTTGTTAGCTTTGAGTTGGTGTTCCCTCCTTCCTTCTTTGATATCATGACACACCTCCTAGTTCACCTAGTCAAGGAGATTTTCATTCTCGGTCATGTGTTCCTACATAACATGTTCCCCTTAGAGAGATTCATGGGAGTCTTGAAGAAATATGTTCACAACCGTGCTCGCCCAGAAGGAAGCATCGCCAAGGGCTATGGAACAGAAGAGGTCATTGAGTTCTGTGTTGACTTTATTCCCGACCTTGACTCGATTGGTGTTCCTGAATCGAGACATGAGGGGAGACTAAGCGGAAAGGGGACACTAGGGAGGAAAACATATATTGGTACAGATGATGATTATTTCAATAAAGTGCACTACACAGTTCTACAGAACTCCTCTTTGGTAGATCCGGATATTGAGACACATAAGGATCTCTTACGATTCGAGTTTCTAGGGAAGACTGAAGCTTGGATTATGCGTAAGCACATAGAAACTTTCAGCGGTTGGTTGCGAAAAAAATGTCAAGGTGATGAGAGCATCCATGAGCAACTGTATTTATTGGCTATGCAACCATCATGGCATATCGTCACATACAAAGGGTACGAGATAAATGGGAACATATTCTACACAGTAGCCCAAGATAAAAGGAGTACCAACCAAAACAATGGTGTCCGCATAGATGCCACAGACCCGAATGGGAATAAGCAGACATATTATGGACGCATAGATAAAATATGGGAACTAGAATATGCACCTACTTTGAAGATCCCATTGTTCAAGTGCCAATGGGTCAAGGTGACCGGAGGCGGGGCAACAGTAGACAACGAGTATGGAATGACAACAGTAGACCTTAGTAATATTGGGTACAAAGACGAACCATTCGTCCTTGCTAAGGATATGAATCAGGTGTTCTATGTCAATGATATGTCTACCAAACTAAAAAGAGGGAAAAATGATAATGACTCAACCAAAGAGCCAAAGCGCCACATAGTTCTTTCAGGGAAAAGAGTCATCGTGGGAATTGAGGACAAGTCGGACATGTCAGAAGATTATGAAAAGGATGACCGAATTCCACCATTCAAAGTGAACAAAGACCCTAGCATCTTGGTAAATGATGAGGACACTCCATGGTTACAACGCGATCATAACCAAGGGACATACGTAAAGAAGAAGTTCATTGTTGTGCCTACTTGATGATATAGTGATTTAATGTAGTGTGTGTTTGAGATATTATGTCATGTTTCAAATTAAATCAATGTTTGATTTGGTGGGATGTCTCTCTCAAAAAGGTAAATTAGGATATTGAGTGATGAAAAATTAAAATATTAACGTTAAAATGATGTGAAAACAAATTTCCTGTTCAAAACCAATAGTTTTAATAATTTTAATTAAACACTACATTTTTGCATTAACGAAATAATAAATATTAGTTACATTATGTTTTATAATTGTAACAAAAAATAAAAAAAGTTAGGTTATAGATTTTTCCTATGTGCAATAAAGAAAAAGAAAATCCATATTTTTAACAAAATAATTTTATGCCTTTTATTTAATTTACTATGTATTTAACAAAAACTATTGCATTTCTATTGTATGTAACAAGACTATTGCTTAAAACACGCGGGAAACGAAACTGCAGCCCACCTTTACTCCTGGGTTGGAAGCCCACCCGGGAGTAAAGGTGGGCTGTAGTTTCGTGGCCCGCCAAAAAAGCCTTTACTCCCGGTGCCATCCGTGCGTGTTACCAACCGGGAGTAAAGGTATATATATACCAGTGCTATCTTCTTCCTTGCGTTCTTCGTTGATTCCTCTCCTGCGCCCACGCCACTCGGCCCGCCACACCGAGGACGCCGCGCCGCCACCCTGCCCGACGTCGGTCGTCGCCACCGCCTTGCGCGCGTCCGCGGTCCCCACGCCACCCCACGCGCCGATGACCTCGCGCGCAGCGCCAGCTGCTGCCCGGCTGCCCCGGCCAGACGCAAGGCGCACGCCACACCGCCGGTACTCTCGCCACGGCCAGACGCACGCGCGTGGCCACACCGCGCCGGTACCCTCGCCCCGGCCAGACGCACGGCCACACCGCCGGTACCCTCGCCCCGGCCAGACGCGCGGCCACACCACCGGCCGCCCCGAGGTACGCTAGTTGTGTGCTTGCTCTCCAATCCTATTCCATCGATCTCCATGCATGAAACACTATACATATGTTTTAGGCAACGATCATGGTAACCGTATGTACTTGTTGTTCACGTTTTCTTTTATTCCTACATGCATGCTTTGATACAGTAGCGAAACTTTGTTGGTTGTCACTTGCATACGTACATACGTCAACAAATGTGTGTATCGATCACAAACCCAAACGTATACTTAGCTAATTTTCATGGCACGTCGCACACGGTGTTTAGACGGGCATTATTCTCTATCGCGCTAACTATTATAAGAAAGAAAGTGCCAAAGGAACAGATCGAAAAAAATTCCAGTGTATATGCGCGCCATCTATAAGCGCCATGCGTTTCTATATGTATAAGCGCCATGCGTTTCTATGTATATGGTGGAGCACCACCGCCCTCGTTCACCCTAGAGTTTAGGGTTTATACGGCGGAGCACCACCGCCCGTCCTCGTTCGCCCTAGGGTTTAGGGTTTATACGGCGGAGCAACGCCGCCCTCGTTCGCCCTAGGGTTTATACGGTGGAGCACCGCCGCCCTCATTCGCCCTAGGGTTTAGGGTTACGCCGCCCTTGTTCGATCATTTTTGGTGGGTGATCAAGATTGGTTTGCAGGTGGTTGTGGATGATATAGCTGAGTCTATGAAGGGTGTAGCAGATGAAGTGGTTGAGAGTGTGCTTGAAAATACAGTTATGGAGATGGCGAGGGATATGGCATGCGAGGTGTGTTTTGAAGAGGATGCTCCCGATGTTTGGGAGTTCCAACGCCAAGGGTTGACTTGATGTCTATTTTTTATCGATGTAACGTGTGTTGTTGTATTTGTTGTAAATTTGGCGTATTGTTGTGAACCTCTTCGAGGGTTCCAATCATTGTAAACATTATTTGGAGCTGTTTACTCGACAAGTCAGGATGCAGTGCGATTTTGTTGTCACTTTGGTTTGCAGCAATGCCCCCTTTTCTTTTAGACGAGGCTCATCGTTTATTGTTCTCAGAAACTTGACGCGCAACGATCGATGCCCCCTTTCTTTCAGGCGAGGCTTGCTATTTTCCGTTTAATAAAACCTAATGCGTAGCGATGCCCCCCTTTTGTTTCAGGCGGGATCGCCACCAAAACCTACTCGCTTCCTGATTCTTCTTATCATACAAACCAACCTTCACCCGTTAAAACCTACTTGTTTAGGGTTTAGGGTTTAGGGTTTATACGACGGAAGATTTTACGCATGTAAGCAAAGATTTGACATACTATATATTGGTTTTGTTTTTTGAAGCTAGATGGCTGACCTGAGAAACATGGATGAGGAGTTGATGATGAATTTGATCAACACTGGCACTCAAGTTGTCGGCGATGATGGTGCTAAAAATAACGTGCAAGAGGATGCAGATGATGGGAGTTAGTACTTAGCTCTTGAACAAAATGAGCAACAACATATTGGCCAAGTATATATTTTTTATTATTAGCTATATATATTATCATATGTCTTATGTGTGCTCATGACATTAAAAATAATGTTTATGTTTTGTAGCCCTCTGGATCGACATCAACAACTACAACGAAGAGTAAAAATGTTCGAGGTCCCAAAAAGCCATTGGAGGGTCGCTTCATCATCTCAGAGTTCAATGTGGATATAGGAGAATCGGGGGGGCTGAATAAAATGAAATTCGTGCACCACTGTGGTTACCTTGTACGGGACCAGCTCCCGATCAGTACCCGCGAATGGAAGAAGAAGACCAATGCTCCTCATATCAGTTTTATCTCCGATCATGACAAGACATTAATTTGGAAAGATGTCTTGGTACATTTCATGCTCCAAACAGATGGTTATGATGATATAATAGATAGTGATGAATTGAAGGAGCGAGTTAGGGATTGGGCAATGAAGAAGATGGCCACCCAGTTTCAGACTTGGAAGAAACACCTATACACGACGTATGTCAAGAAGAATATAGCACCAGATTTTACTGTCCCATGCCTAATCTCAAAGCAGAGGCCCTATTGGGATGAGTTTGTACAGTACAAGACATCGGAAGAGGGTGTGAGTCGGGTGATAAAGAACCAACGTAATGCCCAATAGAAGACATACCACCATAACTTGGGATCAGGTGGCTACCCGACTACCATTAAGAAGTGGAACAAAATGGAAGCAGACCTTCTTGCCAAGGGTATCACACCAGAATCACTCGAGTGGGGAGAACGTGCAAAGAATTGGTTTTTTGCTCATGGGGGAACACTGGACCAGGAGACAGGGAAGTGTGTTTATGGCGCAAGACTGCAAGAAGCAATAGAAAGATTGTTTTATGCTCAGAGAGCTACTGCTACTGGTGCGTTCAGGCCCAACAGAGAGAAGGATGAGCTGACATACGCCATCGGGACTATTGAACATGGTGGCCGAACTAGAGGCAAAGGAAGTGTCTCATGGGAGCATGGATTCCCTCAGGACAGACCTTCCTACAGAAGCCGCTAGAGAAAGAAGGAAGAAGAGGCACAGCGGCTCTAGAGGTTGGAGGAAGCGGTGCGTGAAGCACAGGAGCGGGAAAAAAACCTTGAAGCGAGAATGCAGGAGGAAATCAGAAGGCAAGTGCAAATAGCAGTGAGTGCAAGCAAGCAGGCATCAGAGCCAGGAATCAACATTAGCCAATCTGTTTAGTTGAAAAGCAGCTGCGCTTCCATAGAGATACCAAATCAAGGGGACACAGGACTGCGCTTCCCTGTGGATGACGTCACTGAACCTTGTACATCATGTGAGCTACACATTCCGAAGGGGAATTCCACAATCAAGGTGGCTATCGGTCTTGTTAATCCTATCGACCGAACCAAGACACCAAGGATTCATAGGAATATAATCCAAGAAGGATATGCTACCATCTCGGTAGATAAAGCTAAAAAAGGTTTTAGTGATTTGCCTCTTGACATTCCTAGAGGTGATGGTGAGAAGACTCTAGGAGAAGCGGAGAAGACATTCATTCTATGGCGCAAGCGCTACATCATCATTCCCGGGATGTCGGCTCCACCTCCTCCTAAACTACCTCACCATAGGTACGTGCGGATGAAAACACTACATCATTAATTTGTATTGGCTTAAATAATTAACAATCTGCTCATAATAATATGTCATTCTTTTTTTTGTAGCAGATCCTCCCCCAACCTAAATCCAATTGTTCAATCGCCAGATCATCATAGTGCTCTGTACGATGACATTGTGTTGGAAGGCGAGGCTGCATCCACACCATCTCCAAGGAGGTCTCCAACGCCGTAGCCGCCACCTCCAAGGAGGTCTCCAACGCCTCCCCCGCCCCTGCCTACCAAGAAGCCTAGCAAGAGGTCAGCCCCGCAAACAAAGAACCAGTCCCCGCCGGCAAAGAAAGCCACCGTAAAACCAAGGGCTATTCCCAAAATAATATCTAAAGAGAAGGAAGAAGGAACTGATGCATATAAAAAAGATATGTCTAGATTCTATGACAATTTTAAAAAGAATCAAGAAGCAAGGAGAAACCCGGAGAAACCGTACTTCTTCGTAGCTCTAGATATTCTAAGAAAAAGGGTGGCTTCTTACCAGCAACAACAGCGGGAATCTCGTAAGCCGTCCAAATCAACGTTAACGGACTATGACCGCACTCTCACCAAGTCAATTGAGGCGGCACAGAAAAAGAAGCAGGCAGGGAAAGGAGTTGCCCAACTCAGACAACAAGCGCACCAATCAGTCTCCCCGCTAGTTGTTGGTAATGAATATGGTTTGAATTTAGGATTAATGCATCAGGCAAACATACCTCCGGATGTCAATTTGGATCACCTTGGTGAATTTATTGATGAGACTGGTCTCGACCTTTACCAGATGTTTGGTGATGGAAACATTGAGAGTGCGGCGGAGGTTGATATTTGGAAGAAAAAATTTGTACTAGGCCAGAGTCTATACAACCCTCAAGCCTTATCTGATCTGGGGACGCAAATGTACCTACTAAATAAGTGGTACATGCAGGCGTCTACCGGTGGAGACTTCTGCGTTGGTGTCAGAATTAGAGATGAACATTGGTTCTGTGGCGATGATGTTATGTATGTTGACTTTGCAGAATTTCATCAACTATGCCACCTGACCTCTCTGGACAAAGTTATCATTAGCTGCTATTGCCTGTAAGTAATAAATCTTTTGATCTATTATTAAACTCATCATATGTGTGTATATGCATATAAATTATCCTAACAAGTACTATATATATGCAGATTTACAATGACAGAGCTCAGAAAGGAAGGCTGCAATGAAATTGGTTTTGTTGATCCCCATATAGTATTCAAAGACCCAGTTACTCCAAAGACTAATTGGAAGTCTGAGTTAGAGAGTAACCTCATGAACTTCTTAGTGAACCAATGCCACAAGAAGGATATACTCTTTTCCTACAACTTCAAGTGAGTGTTAATAATGTCTATCATCCTTAATGGCTCATATGTTGATTCTAGTTAATTAATGAGTGTTATGCGTTATATCCTATAAACACATACAGCAATCACTGGATATTGATGGACATCGATCTGGTAAAAAGTCACTTGATAATCTATGACTCGATGAGAAAACCACAACAAGACTACCAAGATATGATAGATATTATCCAGAGGTAATTTCGGTATCTCTAGCAACTATATATACACACAAACATGATGATTAACTATATCTGATGACGTGACAAATTTTTTATTGGGCAGTGTTTGGAAAACCTTTATTGAGAAGCAACACATGGGAAAATGCAAAGCGTCACTGAATGTAATCCCTTTGAAAGTAAGTCCTCTAAATCGCATCATCTTTATTAATTAAACATATAGCTTTCACCGGATCACCAGATTGGATGACAAATCTTTTTCTCGTAAAGTGGTGTCTGAGGCAGGAATAGGGGAACAACTACTGTGGTTACTATGTTTGCAAGTTTATCAAGGTGGTCTCCCAAAGAACTCCTATAGAGAGACTAAAAGTACGTTAAAAATACACTATATATTTATTTAATTATTATTATTGATTGTGTTACTATGTCTTTATATATATATATGTGTGTACATATATTAATTTATTTTCCTTTAGTTCAAACCTGTAGACTCGATGGTTGGAGGAAAAGGTCATACGGCAAGACCAAATCAAAGCAATTCAAGAGTCTATAGCCGGATTTTTTTAATGAGCAGGTCATCGATTCCAATGGCGAGTTCTACTTCGACCCAACACTGCCATGAAAGCCAAGCTAGAGGATGAGAGAAAACTTGTTATATCACAACAACTGTAATGTAATCTTTTTGTAATATATGCACATGAAATAATATAATGTAAAATACACATATGCATGCATGCATGTAAATATATATACGATGCATATATATATATATATATATATATATATATATATATATATTTCTATGCTTGAATTGTGTGATTTAATACGTTCATTGTGCTTGAACCGAAACATACTATACGCGCGTATAAATATATAATTAGCAGCGTACAATACGACTTCGAAAACCTATTTTGAAAAGAAAACAAAAAAATGAAAAGAAAAGAAAAAAGAAAAAAAAACCTTTAGTCCCGGTTCGTATTACCAACCAGGACTAAAGGTGCCGGCCATCGTGGCATGTCAGGAGACACCTTTAGTCCCGGTTGGTGTTACCCACCGGGAGGTTCCTGACCCGAGACTAAAGGACCCCCTTTAGTCCCGGATGCTTGCTCCCGGGTGGGAAACCGAGACTAGAGGGGGTTCCCCACCAGGAGTAAAGCTCTGTTCTCTACAAGTGGGACCTGCCAGCAGCAAGCAAAATCCATGCTCTGGTGCATATTTCTCGATTCAAGCCATCACTCCCTCTAACTGAATTGGCGCATGGGGGCTTGCCTGAATCGGTCATAGAGACAACTCCGACGTCAGTACCTGAGCACTCAGGCAGAGAACATACCAGAAGGAGGCCTCTGTTGGCTATTGCGACTCAGGTACTTTGTCAAGTGGACTGATCACGAATGAATCGTCACTGGCAACCTAGGTGGATCTGAATGAGATGAAGCACCGCTTTCCTGAAGGAGGGAGGGATGTCACCGGCCATGTTGGCCTGGGTGATGTACCAAGACCTAGAACGGAAGGCCAAGCTGAAAGGCCTATAGGAGAGCGAGGAAGCCTAGCGTGTGTACCCGGTTTCCGAGTGGGACATGGCGCAACTTCTTTGGCTGGCAGTGTTTGCGGCGTGTATATGTAGCGACTGTGTATGTTATATCACGAGGGCACAAGAAGACAGATTTATTATGAAAACCTTAATCTTGTACTCGAACGCTCCAACTGTTCCGGACCTATTTCCCTAATTCTTGCTATCTTTGTAGCCCATCCAATTCTCTAATCCTTGCTCTTGCTGTGGATCGTGACACAGACCCTCTCCAATCATACTGCTGACAGTGCAGTGCAGCAGGGCAACACCGCCACAGGCCACAACCCACAGCGTGGTTCCAAGTTTCCAACGAAGGCTGGAGGAGGAAGTGCTGAGGCCCAAGTGCCCAGCGGCAGACTGACTTGGGCTGGGGGCGTTTGGCAGCCGTCAACCGGACCAGGCGCAGTGGCAGCCGTCAACCGACCAGGCGTCCAAGCCGCCAGCGGCCCCGCCACCACTCCACCACGCCAAGGAGTCAAGCGAAGGGCCATCAGTCGTCCAGACTCCAATGTTTGGGTGTTCCTATATGTACAACTAAAACATACAGATTATCAATATCTACGTGCCAGAACCAAAATACTCATACAATCTATATCCGGCAGACAAATAATCATAGCATCTCATGCGATCTATATCCGACATGCAAATAATCACCACATGGAGACACTAGAAGACAAGTAAATAAAATGAAATAAAACTCACGGAATCACCGACAGGCAAATAATCACTGTATGGAGACACCGGAAGGCAAGTAAATAAAATAGAATATCTCTATCTCTACAACTAAAACATACAGATTGTCAACATCTACCTGGCAGGACCAAAACACTCATACGATCCATATCCGGCAGGCAAATAATCACCGCATCTCATAGGATCCATATTCGACAGGCAAATAATCACCGCATGAAGACACTGGAAGGCAAGTAAATAAAATAGAATAAAACTCACAGAATCACCACATGGAGACACTGTAAGGCAAGTAAATAAAATGGAATAAAACGAAAAGATAATTATGGGAAGAGAAAGGAATTTATTGAAATATCACCACGCAATGATCATGATCGTGATCCAAATCTCGTTCGTCGTCCTTCGTGTTGCGTGTTGACAACAAATACTTTTTTCCCAAAAAATAAATTATTGCCATGCCTCATACGGGCTAAGATATTGTAAGTCTGAGTATACATATTTTGGCAAGGCAGAGCATGAATAAATTCAATTTGATGCCTAGCAATAAATTGTCAGCCTTCGAGGCAACTGATGTTTGTCATACTTTAAGACAACAAGATTCAAGCCTAGCTTTTATTTCAGATTCATTACGATAATAAATATGTTTCCAGACATTATCGTGATATAATACACGTAAAAAAATTAAATTGATATATATTTTATTTTAACTTTGGCTACCAAATATCTCATTCAATTTACAACTAAAAAAATTACAGCGCAATCGTCCAACGGCAGAACGAAACACACCTGCGACAAATTACCATCCGGCTCCCAGCCTTCTCTCTGTACCGGGCCCTCGACCGACGCGAAGGTCACCGCCACCGCCGACGACCCCAACACCCACGAGCAGCAGCGGCCAGTCCTGCACCGACCCGCCGAGCCCTCGCCTCTCCCCTCCCCGTGCTCCCTCTGCCGCCCTAACGCCTCCACCAAGCACAGCCGCCGCCATTACCGATCCAAGGTCGAGCTGCCTATCTCCCCACTCCGTCCCTCTTCCGCCCCGATTTCCCCCTCCGTTGGGTTCGCAGCGGCATGACACGGCCTCGGCTTCACTTCCTAGTGTCGATCCGTGGCTGGTTTGGTTTCCCCGCGACCTCGCCGGAGCTGCCTTCCGCCTAGCCTTGGCTTCCTCCGTCGCCTCGCCAACGCCAAAGTGGAGGGCGTGCCGCCGTGTCGGTGAAGACAGACAACGGCCAAAGTGGATCAGCCCGTGCGGACGTCCACTGCTTCAAGTTTTCTCTGAATGTCTCATACATTGTAAGCCCCCGTTCCGAAGCGTCCATCCATCTCGTGCTCTGCCATCTCCCTGCACTCAGGCTATACAGGAAGCGAGAGAGAGGCAACGGGACAAATATTGATTAAAGCATCCGCAAGTACCTCCCACATTTCTTCTTGTCTTGCATGCTAGGTGTTTGTCCAAATGCTTCTGTGGCTGTCGTGTCATATTAATATTGATTAAAACAAGCAATGGGACAAATTCTTGGTTTGTAGCCTTTGCTACATCCTACCATTTCAGCTCTCAGGCTTTGGACTTCATTTCCTCAGATATGTTCACAATATTGCCTGCGTGTAGTTGTGCAGAAACTAAGAAAAAAGAACACAAACGCTACATAAATCTTAGTCACCCGGAAGAAAAATAAATAAAACCGGATCAAATAGGTCATGGATTAGAAAATTATTTCTTCAGTGTTTATAATAGACAAAATACATGGGCAACTTCAGTATTGCAGTTTACACTACCATCAAGTAGGTCTGTATCATAGGAAAGATTATTCCATTGTGACTAAGTGATTGATAAATGAAAGCTTGGACAATAGGTTGTGATTATGGTAGCTTTATTTGGATTAGACAATTAAATAGAGAAAGAAAACGGTAGTGTAAACCGTAATGTTGAGGTTGATCAGTGGCTGAAATGAAGCCACCATTATTAGTGTGTGCATTGGTCAGTGACTCACATATCTTCTGTTATTAGTGGAAAGCATATGTAACCTGGAGCATGGAAGCTTTTGATCCCATGTCTCTTCACAGATGTTTTGGCTTTGGCCCCCCTCTGTGTCCAAAGGCATGTTTGGCTCTGCTTTGCTGGTGAATCTCTGGGAAACTAAGCTTGGCGCAACCCAACTACCCTGCTTACAAGGTATGTCAACCATTGGTATATGATAAATTATTTTCCCTTCAAATTATATTGTGAGATGATAAGTTAATAGTAGATGCAACTAGCTGATAAAACTATAACTGGTTAACCCTTCAGGGTAAGGAACATAAAACTGTTCATCAGTACAACAAGTCTTTGTTTCTTTCATGGTAAGGAACATAAAACTGTTGTTAAGACATTTAATTTGTCATGTTGGATGCCTCTTATTATGGTTCTTTTACCCTTTGTTTTACTGAAATGTATTCACATCATTCATTTTTTAAAGTATTCTATGTTACAATATTTCGTTTAAATTTAGGTGCCGATAGCAACGCACGTTCATACTTATATGAGGTAGTTGATTGCCTAATCACCAGATTTTCGATGCATATGCATACAGCACATCTCCCAGCTACCATTGCCTCTATTCAGAACTTGATTTTGTTTGTCCCTTCCAAATATTTGTTGCAGAAACGGCTTCAACAAGCTCCTGAACAACAATAAGGTATTAAGACACATGATTGGCAGAAATTTAAGCGATTTCAGATAGGCAGCAAATGCTTGTTCTATTAGGTCCTGTAGCAGCATAGCAGCTCAGAGTTACAGTTTGGCGCAGGGCCTGCAGAACGAAGACCATGAACATCCAAAGTCTTCTAGGTGAAGTTCTATTGATGCACATTTGCTCCATAAGTTTATATGAATTTTGGACATCCTCTGTACCTTTGATTTTTGGACCATGGAGCACTGGAGATTTGCATTCTACTTGATACCTAGCATGTAGTCAGTGTGGTTGAGCCATTTGCGCATCTGAATTTACTTTGCATCATGATAGGTGAAGATTAACTTTTATAGGATCTGAAAACTTATAACTGTTATCACACATCTGTTGTATGTACATGGGCCTTAGGATTCATTTCATGGCGTGACATAGCAGGTCAGAAGAAGTAAGAAAGCACCAGAATCCGCTTCGTGTCTCATGGTGTGACATAGCTAGGAGAACTGCAAGGATTACTTGACTGCTTGTGCCTGCCGAGTTGATACCTTTATGATGTTGTTAAGAAGGTCAGGTGTGGCATTTAGGGCTGTGAGAGGATACACTTAGGATAGAATTGCTCTTCTTAGTTTTAGCCATGTACAAAATTTAAGTTTGTAATATTGATGTTCCGAACATCACGGGTAACAGTACAACACATGGTTCATACATATGTTGTTGTGACATTATTTTTTCCCATTGCAACGCACAGGCATTTACCTATGGTATGGAAAAAATATTATGATACAAAAAGGTATGGAAAAAAATAAAATAGTCCCGTTTAGTTTTATACTTTTATACATTTTGATTTGATTTAATTTGACTGTCTAATATTTGATTAAGGAATAAGGATTCGAATATTGAATGCCTATCAGTCTATCTCATCATATAGGAAAGGATGGGAGCTTATATAAACCTGTGCATAGCAACTCACGGCAGTGCAGAGGAAGGCATTTTCTTACCTTGATTGTTACCTCAATTTGTACAGTGAGGAGATAATTAGAAGCATTGATAATGAAAATATCAAAAAGTGGTTTGAAGACATGAAAAATCATTGTACGTTCATTAGTGCTGTAATAATTTGTGTGTGGTTGGGTTTGGGACTTGGGAGTAATAGAGTGCACAGTCTAGGATGCATGGGAGAACCTTGAGCTTGATGATAGCGAGCTAATCCAAACTAGGAGGATGTACCCTAGGTACTGTAGGTTTGAAGCACCTAGGGGCCATTTGGGAGAGCGCTCCACTGTCGATGTTTCATCACCGATAGCCTACCAAGGGGGTACCCGGGGCAGTTTGTTCGGGCTTCAGCGTATGCTGAACTCGACGGTAAACGTAAAAGACAGTCGATTTATCCTAGTTCGGGCCCTCGACCGTGATCGAGTAATAGCCCTACGTCCAGTCGGCGTTAGCCTTTGCGTTGGATTGATTGTAAAGTGTTGTCTCTTTCTAGGAAACCCGCCCTTCTTTATATAGTCAGGAAGCCAGAGTCCTAGTCGGTTTATAATGAGAGTTCCTAATAGGATTACAGAATAATACTACTACTAAGATTACATAGAAAGAATCCTAGTTAGACTAGATCTTCTCTCTTCCTTGAGAGGTATCCCGTGGGTCCCGCATCGACAAGCCCCTGAGCACTTCATGGTTGAGCTCTGGAAGCCTCGTCTTGTTCCTTCAGGTCTTGCCGAGTAGGAACAAGCATCGTCCGAGTGCTTTCTTGAGCGAAACCGTGTAGCGCTTCGTGAGATCTTCGGGTGGTGTGTACCTTTTTTTTAAGAAAAGTATTTCCATCTGGGTGTAGCCCCCGAGCCTCTTGCTATTTGAAACAAGGAGCTGGAGGGTCTTGTCTTGAAATTGCTCTGATTCTTCGTCGAAGGGCTCCCGAGCATATACCCGGGTTCTTTATCAAAAAGAACTCAGATATAGATCGGTCTGGGTTCTTTTTGTCTCCTTTATCCGTGCTGGACTCTGCCTTCCTTCTTCTGCTTTTCTTCATCGATTTCTCAGTTATTTTGGGATTAGCTTGAACCATCTTGCTCCCAATGCTGTCCTTCATCTTTCTGTTTTTGTTCATCTTTGTGAAACTTTTCTTGGAATTCCTCCTTCTCTTTCTCTCTTTCGTTACTTCTTCTATCTGAAACCCCAACCCCGCAGCGATGACACCCATGTTCTTGGTGGCTGCGGGATTAAGTTTTGTTAGGGTTGTAAGAGTAAATTCTTTGATTATGACTTGGTTGATTCTGTGAGGGATTGGCGTGTCGACTGGTTTTATGCCGCCAATATGATTCCTTCTTTTGCTGTTCATTCTGGTTCTGGTCCCGTGGTTAATGACCGATGGGATAAAAATCTCCTGACGATGGATGAGCTCCAGACGATCAAGCCGTTTCTTGAGAGGATATGTACTCTGAAACAGCAAGGCTTGACCGGCTTCGGGATCGTTTCCAGTTTTCTTCGCCACCGTGTTCAACCTCTGAAGGAGCGAGAGAATTATGGTTTTGAGTACTCTGGGGCAGAGGACCCTTCTCGTATGGTCCCTGCCCTTGAGTTGACTGATGAGGAGGTGCTCAAGCGCCTTTAGAAGATGTTGAAAGGAGTAAGGGTCGTCCTGTATGCTATCCCTGAGTATTGTGCTAACAACCCGCCTCCTGCTGTGAGTTGTTTTTTCTTATGCGGGTACTTTTTGTATTTTCTTTGCTGTCTCCACTTTTTGCTTAATCTTTCTTGTCTGGTTGTTTTACTCTTTTATAGGAATTAGGGCATAACTTCGTTGTTCCGATCCCTCTTGATGATCGCCCTGCCATGGTGGAGATTGGGGAGAATCTTGCTGGGGCATCTTTAACCAGTAAGTTTCAAACCACCACGATGTTTCCTGGTGTTTCTTCCGCAGTTCTTGACGCATATGTAGAGTATGTTCCTCGTCCAGTTCCTCGAGCTCCTCGTAGTGTCGGAAAAAGGGGGCGAGCGGATTGTTCTTCTTCTGGTTTGTCTACTACCAAGAAGTCTCGCCAGTCGAGTACTCGTCTAGGTACTCAAGTTATAGGTAGCGTGCTCCTAGGTGAGCATATTGATACATTTTGTCTTTTTGTTGTTTGTTTGTGCCTTTAACCGAGTACTTTTCTCCTTTTTCTCCACGGTGAGTTGTTTTCTTGTTTTTCTGTTGTTGAACACCTCTTTTTGTTCTAACTTTGGCCTTGTTCTCTTGTAGTAAGCGGTCGTCGAGCTCGAGTTCTTCTGGGACTCCGGTACCGACCACGCCACTCCTGTCGCAGAGTGGTGGTAATATTTTTGCTGCTATAGTTCCCCCTCTAAGGTCTTCTGTTGGTCTTGGAGGTTTTATGAAGAAGAAGATAGCTAAGTGAGTGAATCCTAGTTATGTTTCTTTGCTTCTATTTTCCTTTTTTCTTATTCATTTTCTTATCGTCGAGTTTCCTTATCATCTTGTAGACCCTCGCCTTCCCTTAACCCTCAGTCGACCTCTTGTCAGTCTTCTGGTGTGCCCCTATGTACTGAGTCTCAGGACCCAGAATGTACGGTCGGCGAGGTGGTTGTGAGGGAGACAGGGTTCCCTGGTGATCACGTTGCTGCTGATTTGGTGGCTCCGGGGGAGGCCGTGGCGGTGGATCCATCTGAGGAGGTAGCTAGGGCTTCCCAAGATATGGCCCTGGTCTTGCCTTCTTTGCCTCGATCGGCTTCTCCCTCTGCTCCTCTTGCTACTGGTGGTCAGCGTTTGGATGATGATGTGTTGCAACAATTCGATGCCACTTATCGGTTGTTAGAGTTGACCGCTACCTGGGGAACCTTTGCGACTTCTTTTGGGGAAAAACTCTAGGTTAGTTTTTATGAAGTTCTTTCTTTGGATGTTTGTCTTTCTTCTATTCTTATTCTCTCTCTCTCTTTGTTTAGTCTTTTTCTTGGGATCATACTGGCTTCTTTTTCTCGTCTAAAACCGAGAAAAAGTTGTCCTCTGAGGTTAGTGCCCTAAAAACAAAGCTTGACCTCTGTTGGGCCGAGATGGAGACCGAGCGTCAAACGCACCAAACGGAGGAACAGGCTCTCCATGCCCGGGTGGTTGAGGCAGAAAAGCAGAGAGATGCTGCCGTCCAGGAGGCCTTGAAGAATGTGGAGGCCATGAAGAATGAGTGCAATGGTATTGCAGGTTCTTTTTGTTTCCTTTTGTATTCAAATTTCCCTTTCTGCTGACTTGTTTTTTGGTGCCTGGTCTAGCGCTTTGAGTTGAAAAGCAGAAGCTCTCGGAGGGTATTGAGGAAATGAAGATACTTGTTCGCAATAGTCACAACAAGGCTGAGGAGGTAATTACTCGTGCTGAAGAAGAACTCATCTTGCCAAGCTGATTAGGCGTGGAGCTGACAAGGATCTTGTGCAAGTCCAAAAAACTGTTGAAGTCTTGACTGGCAAGTTGGCGACAGCTACTGAGAACTAGAATGCTTTGTGGAAATCATTTCGGTCAGTAGCCGATCTTCTTCGGACTCCAACAGATGATGGTCAATCTTGGGCTCAGTTTATTCCCCAAGTTCTGACCCATTTCTAGGAGTTCGTGAAGAGGCGCGCCCAACTATGTACCAGAAATGTTCTTGCTCAGGTCCGGGTTCTTGCTCCGGAGGTGCCTTTGTCCAAGATTGCGGAGGAAGCCGAGAGTCAAGAATATCTGGATGCCATTGAAAAGGTGGAGCCTGAGGTCAAAGATTTAGCCAGTTGGATTGTGGATAATCTTAATATTGATATTTCTTCTCTTGATGACGATGCTTGATGTAATTGACCTTTGTACTCCAGCCTCTGTAATAGGATATTATACTTCTTTTTGAATGAAGATTCTTTATTTTTTGTTGATGTCTTCTTTGCCTGGATGTCTTCGCCTTGTTTATTCTTTAAATGAGTTGTCCAAGTGATCGGAATTTTTTCCGAGTAGTTGTTTGTTGGTCGTGGTGCGCATCCACAGTTTATGGTGGTCGTGTTGTTTCATCCGCTGTAGGATCGCTCCTTGATAGGTCGAGCGTTTGTATGGCTTTTATCTGCGTTGTGTAATCAACTCGGTATATGCAGATCGTTGTCTTGTCAAATCTTCTTGATTTTGTCAAGTGCTTGTTAGGCTTTCGTCTGCGTCATGTAAACAATTCGGTATATGTAGATCGTTGTCTTGACAAACTTTCTTGATTTGGTTTGGGTGTTAGCTTATTAGCTACCCTCATCGGCGGGCTCAAGCATCTTTTCAGCTCTTTTGCTCTCGACCGATATGCTCAGGCATAATTTCAGCCATTTTGCTTTTCGGTTCGGGTGTTAGCTTATTAGCTACCCTTATTAGCGGGCGCAAGCATCTTTTCAGCTCTTTTGCTCTCAGCCAATATGCTCAGGCATAATTTCAGCCATTTTGCTTTTTGGTTCGGGTGTTAGCTTATTAGCTACCCTCATCGGCGGGCTCAGGCATCTTTTTAGCTCTTTTGCTCTCGGCCGGTATGCTCAAGCATAATTTCAGCCATTTTGCTTTTTAGTTCAGGTGTTTGCTTATTGGCTACCCTCATCGGCGGGCTCAAGCATCTTTTTAGCTCTTTTGCTCTCGGCCGGTATGCTCAGGCATAATTTTAGCCATTTTGCTTTTTGGTTCGGGTGTTAGCTTATTAGCTACCCTTATTGGCAGGCTCAAGCATCTTTTCAACTCTTTTGCTCTCGACCGGTATGCCCAGACATAATTTCAGCCATTTTGCTTTTTGGTTCGGGTGTTAGCTTATTAGCTACCCTCATCGGCGGGCTCAAGCATCTTTTCAGCTCTTTTACTCTCGGTCGGTATGCTCAGTGAAAACAACTAGGGAAAGCCATAACAAGACATATGTTGTCAAGGAACACCATCTTTATTGATCATGAACATTGATATGCTTAGTGAAAACAACTTTGGGAAAACCATAATAAGACATATGTTGTCGAGGAACACCATCTTTATTGATCATGAATGTTGATCTTTTATGGCTTGTATATATAGTCTTCCTTGAGTTGTTTTCATGCATAGAATCTTCTTAGTTGGCTGATGTGCCATGTATTGTTGACTTCTTTTCCATCTTCAGTTATCAACTTGTATGTGCCTGGTTCGGTGACTTTTGTGACAATAAAAGGACCTTCCCATGGACTGAGTAGTTTATGGCGTCCGCCAGTTTTTTGTATTCTTCTTAGTACTAGGTCTTCGATTTTGAGTGATCGGGGCTGGGTATTCTTGTTGTAGTGGCGTCTTAAACCTTGGAGGTATCTGGCTGATTAAAGGGTAGCATTTACTCTGACTTCTTCTGTACTATCGAGTTCTAATCTTCGGGTGTGTTTTGCTTCTCCTTCGTCATATTGTTCTATCCTTGGTGACATCCAGATCAAGTCAGCAGGTAGTACGGCTTCTGATCCGTAAACTAGGAAGAAAGGTGAGTATCCGGTGGCTCTGCTTATTTGAGTTCATAGCCCCCATACTACTTTGGGTAATTCTTCAATCCATTTGGATCCATAGTCCACTAGTTCTTCATACAATCTTGGTTTTAATCTGGCTAGTATGAGTCTGTTAGCCCTTTCTACCTGTCCGTTGGCTTCTGGATGTGCGACTGATGTGTAATCTATGCCGAAGCCGCAATCCTGTGCCTAACTTTGGAATTCTGTAGCTGTGAAGAGAGAACCCAATTCTATGATGATTCGATTGGGCATGTCAAAGCGGTGCATAATGTCTTGGATGAACTCGACTGCTTTGGTTGCATTGTATTTTGCGAGTGGTTTGTATACAATCCACTTGGTGAACTTGTCAATTGCTATAAAGATGCACTCGAAACCGCCCTTTGCTTTCTTGAGAGGTCCTACTTGATCCAGCCCCCAGCAGGAGAAAGGCCAAGTGGGTGGGATGCAGATGAGATTGTGAGCTGGTACATGAGCTTGCCTTGCGAACATTTGACAACCTTTGCATTTTTTGACAAGTTCTTCTACGTCTTTCAAAGCGGTTGGCTAGTAGAATCCAGTGCGGAATGCTTTGCCGACTAGTATTCTTAAAGCGGCATGATTTCCACAGCAACCTGAGTATATTTCATCTAAGATCTCTTTGCCTTTTTCAAATGGGACACATTTTAGGAGTACTCCTGATGATGCGGCTCTTCTATACAGCTTATCCCCTACTAGGACGTAGTTCTTGCTTCTGCGAACAACCCGGGTAGCCTCCTCTTTTTCTGCTGGCAACTTATTCTCTTTGATATAATCAATAAAAACCAAGGTCCATGAGGTGGTGATTACCAAAATCTGGGTGCCTTTAGCTAGGAGTTCAGGGGTTATCTCACCGGGTTGTTTGATAGAGGGAGCTAATAACTCCTCTATGAATACGCTGGGTGGGACCTTCGCCCTGTCCGATCCGAGCTTGGCGAGGACGTCTGCCGCAATATTAGAATCGCGTAGGACATGTAGAATTTCCAATCCTTGAAAATGTTTTTTGAGTTTTCGTATTTCAGCACAGTAAGCGCCCATGTTTTCTTTGGTGCAGTCCCAATCTTTATTGACTTGGTTGATGACTACTACTGAATCGCCGTATATGAGTAATCGCTTAATTCCGAGGGTAATTGCTACTCGAAGCCCATGGATGAGGGCTTCGTATTCTGCTTCATTGTTTGTGGCTTGCCATAATATCTGAAGGACATACTTGAGTTGTTTTCTGTCTAGAGAAATGAAGAGAATGCCTGCACCGGCTTCGCCTAGCTTGAGCGATCCATCAAAGTACATCTTCCAACGGTCAAGGATGGTATTTGACATAGGTTGTTGAATTTCTATCCACTCGGCAACAAAATCAGCAAGGGCCTGAGATTTAATTGTCTTTCGTGGGGTGAAATCGATATTGAGAGCACCAAGTTCAACTGCCCACTTAGATATGCACCCTGTTGCATCTCTATTGTGTAGGATGTCTTCGAGTGGGAAATCTATCACCACGGTAATCTTGTGGCTTTCAAAATAGTGGCAAAGCTTGCGTGAAGTGATCAGGAGGGCGTAGAGTAGTTTTTGCACATGTGGATACCAAATTTTTTATTCTGACAGTACTTCGCTAATGTAGTATATGTGGCGTTGTACTTTATATATGCGCCCTTCTTCTTCTCTTTCTATGACTATCGCTGTGCTAATCATAGTAGAAGTTGCCACAATGTACAACATCATGTCTTTGTATTTCTTTGGAGGTGTGAGAACAGGCGAGGAGGTGAGGTATGCCTTAAGTCTTTTGAAAGCTTCATTGGCTTCTTCTGTCCACTCGAACTTGTCTGTCTTCTTTAGTAGTTTAAAAAAAGGTAACCCTTTTTCACCGAGTCTTGATATGAAATGATTGAGGGCCGCCATGCAGCCTATTAGTTTCTGCACATCTTTGACACTTCAAGGAGGGCCCATCTCTGTTATGGCTTGAATTTGCTTGGCGCTAGCTTTGATTCCACGATGACTGACCAAGAATCCGAGTAGTTGTCCTGAAGGAACTCCGAATACACACTTGTTTGGGTTCAATTTCCACCTCCACCTTTTTAGGTTTTCGAAGGTTTGCTTTAAGTCTTCAATTAGTGTATCTGGGTTCTTTGTTTTTACTACTACGTCATCCATGTATGCCTCTATGTTTTCGCCGATCTGTTCGCCAAGGCACATTTGGATAGCTCTTTGGTAAGTGGCCCCAGCGTTCTTGAGTCCAAACAACATGGTCTTGTAGCAATAGGCACCGAACGGAGTGATGAAAGATGTCTTGGTCTGGTCTTGTTCCTTTAATGCGATCTGGTGATATCCTAAATAGCAATCAAGAAAGGATAATAGGGCAGATCCTGCTGTTGAATCAACTATCTGATCAATGCGTGGTAGCCCGAATGAATCTTTCGGGCAGTGTTTGTTGAGATCTGTGTAGTCGACGCACATGCGCCACTCGTCCATATTCTTTTTTGTACTAGAACTAGGTTTGCTAGCCAATCTGGATGAAGGATTTCTCTGATGAATCTGGCTGCCATTAGCTTTGTGATTTCTTTTTTAATTGTTGCCTTCTTGTCGGGTGAGAATCACCGTAGCCATTGCTTCATAGGCTTGGAGCCTTCATTGATATCGATTCTGTGCTCAGCCAACTCTCTTGGGACACCTGGCATGTCGGTCGGCTTCCAAGTGAAGATATCTTTGTTGTCCCAAAAAAAGTTGGTGAGCGCGAGTTCCTATTTTGCCGAGAGGTGGGTGCTGATGGCTGCCGTTTTGGAGGGATCACTGGTGCCCAGGTCTATTTGCTTGATGTCGGCTTCTTTTGGTGGTGCGAGGATGCTGGGCTTTTTAGCCGGTATCTCTAGTTCTTCTAGGCTCATTTCTGCGGCAATAGTGGCTATTTCTTTTCTACCATTGGTGGTTTGTGCTTTGGCTGCAATTTGAATTGCCTGAACATCGCAGTCAAAAGCGCGCTTCAAATCACTTCGAAGGGAAATGACACCACTAGGCCTTGGCATCTTAAGCAATAGGTATGTGTAATGTGGTATCGCCATGAATTTTGCTAGTGCTGGGCGCCCGAGGATTGCGTGATATGATGAATCGAAGTCTGCAACTTCAAACTTGATGAACTCTATTCGGTAGTTTGAGAGAGTTCCAAAAGTAACCGGTAGAGTGATTTATCCAAGTGGCATGGCTGCTTTGCTGGGTACTATCCCATAAAAAGGGGTGCTCGTTGGTGTAATCATCCCGGCGAGTTATAGTCCCATCTTCCTTAGCGTTTCTAAAAAATGATGTTGAGTCTGGCTCCCCCATCGATTAGTACTTTTGGGACAGTCATATCGGCGATAGTTGGATCTAGAACCAGTGGGTAATGGCCTACGTTTCCTACGCTAGTCCATTGGTCTTCTCTTGAAAACAGGATTGGATACTGTGATCAATTGAGATATCTTGGAGTCATCGGTTCTGCTGCCATGATGGTTCGTAGAGCTAGCTTTTCTTGATGTTTGCTTCTGGAATCTGGGCCCCAACGAAGATCACTGCTATTGTTCCCCTGGATTTTTGGAATCCCTTGTCTTTGTGGTTGTCTTCATCTTTTTTCTGATGGTCTTCTTTAGTGTTTACCTTATTATCTTTTCTTGTGTATCGATCGTTGAAGGTGTAGCAATTTCCGATGTGTGATTTCCTTTAGGGTGCCAGATGCAATGCATGTTTTCAATGTTGTCATACCTTCTAGGTTTGGAAAACTTCCTTGATTTGTCAGCCACCACTACAGTGTTGTCTGGTCCACGTTTTCTTTCCTGATGTCTAATGTTTTGATAATTTTGCTTGTCCGGGTTATCTTGATTGTTTCTATCCAGGAAACTTTCTCGTGTCTTCTCCTCTACAGTAATCATATTTTCTACTGTGTGTCTGAATTCTTCAATGTTTCTCGGGTTTTCTTTGTAGAAGTCCTGAAATTGCGACCTAGCCATGATTCCGTGAGAGAAAGCTTCGATTACTTCTCGTTCAGTGATGTCATGTACTTGAGCACATAGTTCGCCAAATCGTCGATAGTAATTTTTGAGACTTTCGCCTCCTTTCTGCTTGAGTCCTTTTAATTCTGCGTGGGTGATGGGGTGCGTAATGATACCCGCAAAATTTTCACAAAAAACTCTTTGTATGTCCTCCCAATTTCTAATTGACCCTGGATTTAATTTGTCTAACCATTGGAGGGGCATGGTTTCTAGGGCCATGGGAAAGAACAAGGTCTTGATATCGTCGTCTCCTCCGGCTAGTTCAATCGACTGCGAGTAAATCCTGAGCCACTGCCTTGGTTCGGTCTTGCCATCATATTTAGAGTGGTTGGACGGCTTGAACTTGTGAGGTAGTCGTATTGAAGCAAGTCTATTTGCAAAACAGGGGAATCTATCGTGCGTTCTGGCTTCTGGGTATTCTGATTCAGCACCTCCTTCTAGCCAACTGTTGTCTTGGTGAGAGTAGTTCTGCGGGGCTGTCTAAATAGGTACTTTGCTTCTGATCTTTCTTGGTTGTTTGACTCGGTAGTTTTGACTATGGTCCCTTCTACTTTCTCTGTTGTGACTTCCACTTGGTCCGAGTCTCTCAAAAGCGGACTTCCTTTGATTTTGATCTTCCTGCCCATGAGATGTTGACCTGGCAGGTAGTCTTGAGCGGGTCCTTCCGTCGTGTGTCCTTAGGGCTGTTGACTAGAGAAAGTCCCAGAGCTGTTCCTATTTTTCTAGGATGTGAGGTCGCTCCGAGTTCTTCTATTGCTTCTCGGATCCTATTGTAGGGTGTATTCGCCGCGCATCTTTCTTCGACTTCTTGCTCTGATTTTCTTCTATTTTACTCGGCCAGATCTAATTCATATCTGATCCAAGCTTCCTTGCGCTGCCTAGCATGGCGTCGGCGTCCTTGTTTTAATTTGTTTCTTCTTTCTCTGGCTTGCTTCTGATTCTCGGTCTCACCATCGTGCCCCTAGATAAAGGGTGATATGTTGGACTCAGATTCATCCGATGACCTGATGTCGGGTGCTTCTGGGGGGACCAATGGTGATCGAGGACGTCGAACCATGAATACTTCTCGTGCGTGAATTGTTCTGTTATCAGCGTCGGTTTCCACACTGCCGTAGTCGTTGATAACTTTAGTAGAGGCTTCAAGGTCGCAGATCGAGTCTCCTTCTTGGTAGGGTAGAATTGTTGTTGTCGCCGTGCCGACTAGTCGGGTACCGCTATCCTCAGGAACAAAACCTGGCCAGTGGACGATGCAGTCTTGGGATGTTATAGTTAGTACGAGACCTTCCTGAGCTCCTTTCAGTGGCATTCTAAGCACCGGATCGAGGGATCCTTCGGGCCATGCCTGATAAGATTTTGCCATGTTGTGGAGTCCGAACAGAAAAGGACCCGACTTCTTAAAAGGATTCTGAGTGTACTCCAAGTTGTATTCTTGATAGGCCGAAGCCGCGTTCTGAAACCCTGCCGAAAAAGAACTTGGTTTCTCGAAAGAACTCGGGTAAGACTCTTTCTCGGATGCGGAGCCTGAGTTTGAGTTGGATGCGCAAAGCCGCGAAATCTGAGTTGGATCGGACACCACGAGCTACGCGAATCTTCCGGCGAGTTGATTTGTCATAGTCGCTGAAATAGAAAGGTCTTCATGGTGATCCGAATCTTCGAGGAGACGACTTTGGAGCTTGCCATCGTCGCCTGCCTCGCAGATCCATGAACCGAAGATGAAGGTTGATCCCGTCGAGAAGATCATGTTGTCGAGGTCCGTCGAGCTCTCGGATGCAAATTCGCCGAAAGCCCCTACCTGGCGCGCCAGCTGTCGATGTTTCACCACCGATAGCCTACCATGTGGGTACCCGGGGCAGTTTGTTTGGGCTTCAGCGTATGCTGAACTCGACGGTAAACGCAAGAGACAGTCGATTTATCCTGGTTCGGGCCATCGACCGTGATCAAGTAATAGCCCTACGTCCAGTCGGCGTTAGCCTTTGCGTTGGATTGATTGTAAAGTGTTGTCTCTTCCTAGGAACCCCGCCCTCCTTTATATAGTCAGGAGGCCAGAGTCCTAGTCGGATTACAATGAGAGTTCCTAGTAGGATTACAGAATAATATTACTACTAAGATTACATGGACAGAATCCTAGTTAGACTAGATCTTCTCTCTTTTTTGAGGGGTATCCCGTGGGTCCCACATCGATATCCACCTTCAGCTTCCCCGAAGAGAATCACTCCCAACCTACTAAACTCTCAAAATATCAACTAATTCAGGTAAGTATCAGAAGAGAATCACTTCTCCATTTATACTAGCAGCTAGGAGCTCAAAAAGAAACCTGCTTGACCCTGCTCACTGGTGGCCAGTGAACGGACTTCACGTACGTATGTGTAGATGATGCAGAGACATAAATATATTCCGATAATGTCCTTTGTACATCATTCTTGCATGGACGTCTCGCGCAGTAATAACTACAAAAAAAAGGAAATCCATGGTGCGTTCCAAAAGTAGTGTTGCGAGACATACAGGAGAGAAGGGGGGAAAAGCACTATATTTCGGATAATGCATGGAGCAGTGCAGCAAGAAGGAGCACTATATCTGTCTCCATCGGTTTTTCCCGGATATATAAATCGACAGAGAGTCAAAGGAGCAAGAAGAACACATGGAGCAGTGCAGTGAATCTACATTATTGATTTCACCTGTTGCTGTTGCAAGTCTAGACAAGGAAATCAGCCAAAGAAAGTACAATAGAAAGCAGATCAAGCTAGCTAATAACAATGCATGCATGAATCGGCACGAATCCGCTGAGGGCCCTATCTTGCTATCATAGCAATGGCCCATCTTCTGATTCACGATACAGTAGTCCTCAACGAGCTATTTTTCTTGACATATCCCGTGCAGATTTGTGACAACACAAATAAAGCTGGAACTCGAAAATCCCCGAGATTAAGGAGACCGCGCGTGTGAACAAAAAGCTAATCAATAAAGCAGAAGCAGCAAGAACTACGGCACGCCGGCCATGCATGATCATCGCTTTCAGATTTTGTTGTGTCGGGGGGAAAAAAACCGCGTATGAACAGAATCCAAGACGGATCCAGGGGTGGTAAAGCAGAAGCCACAAAGTTTGATTACCCTGGTTAAATAAACCAGGAAGACGCAAAGCTCGATGTGGTGTAAACCTAAACTATAGCGAGTCCAGCTGGACACACCAGGGCTTGTCTCTGCCCTGTCCCCCGGCCCTCTTCTTCCTAGCATGCAACAAACACACATGATGCATATGGTTGAGCTGGTAGCCTGGTACAATGTTGTTGTGTGGTCAAATACATGGACCATATGTACATATATATCACCTGACAATACAGGGAAATGGAGCAAACCACATATTATGATTAGATGGTTTATTGTGAGTGCACAACTTTTGATGTGGCAGTAGTACATGCTATATGAGGATTCAGATCATTATCTAAAAAATATATAAGGATTCAGATCACACAACTTGGTTTATTAGAAAAAGTTAACAGATAGTAGGGCTGATGAAACAAATGATGATATTAATTTTTGCCTCTTGTACCCTTGGGATGATGTCTTAATAATAAGAACTTGTCGAACCGTGTCCATGTAGGATAAGAACCGTACAAATGCATCGATAATGGGACCTTTGCTCACTGTTGTAGTAGATAAGAATTATAGCACTTGTATGGTATTACATCAAAAAAGTATGTCGGACTGCCGGTCACACAGATCAATCTAGTGTATCGATCTCTAACATTCTCTTTGGATGTTAGTGCTCAGTGTTACTACTACTAATCTACAGCCTACAGGAGGCACATGCGTGCGTGCTTGCCTGCTTTTGAGTGAAAAGGGGTAGATTAGGTACTTAGGGCTGGTGCTTTAGGGCAGGCAGGCAAAGACCACGGCACTGTTGGCCTAACACACAACACAAGAGGAACCCTTTTCGTTGCGTGTCCCTTGTAGTGGCCCTTTTGTTTGGGACGTACTACTTTTTCCTAATAAAACTAGCTGTTAAATATGTAAGTATAGTACATTCTTTTGTAACATTTGCCCCTCCACGTGTAATATGTAAAAAAAGCACATCACACACGCGCTCACGCGCTCATGCACATCACAGACACGCGCTCATGCACAAGCAAATACTACAGACGCGTGTTATAAACACGCGACTGTGACAAAACTAACACGCGTCTGCGATAAGCCCTTAACAAAGAATGGTGAGTATCTACACGTGTCTGCAGTAAGCTCTTACTAGAGACGCGTGTTGCCGTGACAAGATTAAGACGCGTATGTGTGTAGAACCATATTCCATACCTGTGTTTGTTATACGCGTCTATAGTAAGGATCCTACTACAGACGACATTTGTAAACGCGTCTGTGTAAAGAACCATAGTGCCGACGCGTGTTTAGTACACGCGTCTGTGGTAAGAATCCTACTAAAGACGGTAGTTGTAAACGCGTATGTCTGTCGAATGAACATATATACCAGGCACTTCATCATGGTGGTGTATCTGCACAATGAAACTCGCCTTTTTCATCGATGATCTGCGACACAATAAACGAGAGCATCTCTCTAATGTCCTCAAAGTTGATTGGAGTGGACTGCACTTCAAAATTCTAAGACAAAGAAAGGTAGTCATAAGATGAAGTTGCATATGTGTATAGCCATCATCCATAAAATGAAGTTGCACAACAAGAGATGATAATATATATATATGACAGCGGTAGTACAAAAAATTACTAGTAAATATATATAAGCCAGCCATAGTCTACAAAGGGATCATAGTAGATCATAGCAGCAGCTTCGTCTTGTTCCACATCACAGCAGCAGTTTCAAAAATTCACAGCAGTTGTATATATGACAACAAAAGAGGATCAAGGCATTACAAGTAGATCACAGCAGTTGAGCACTAATAAATACATATATTTGTAGTTGTACCTAAGGATCATTCAAATTGGCCTGTGCCATCGCTAGCATCAAGTTGTGGGCCACAAAGAACCCACATGTGTGGTCCAGACCTTGCTGCTGCCACTACGAACATAGGAAACACATGGTTAATAATTCAATTGACAAAAAGACTTTACAACTAGAAGTGAAGCACTACTTACTAGAATTTTGGCTGCATGGGTCAACTTCAAATTTTTCTGCCCTTTCTTGGGTTGGCAATTGCCAAAAGCCCTACACATACATGAGTTGTTATCAAAAAAATTTTGACTTCCAATAATATAATTAAGAAAGAAATACATGGGTCAATAGTAGGTTAGACAATACTCACTCATCTATCATAGATTTGATAGGACTCAAATCTGACTTCCTTCCTCTATTGGAGTCAAGGTACATCACCTTCTGCCACTTTCGAACGATGATGACAGCAATCCAGTGCCCACCACAGTTATGTGCAAACATTACAAAAAATTTCTTGGCATATTTCCTTAGGCAATAATCCAGATACCCCACGCTATAACTTCTATCAGTATTCATAGTCTTTATTGACACTAGATCTGGATCAATAATGCCAATAGGCATATCTTTAGCCCTAGCTTCTACAATCAGGCATCTATGAATAAAGAAGCATACACAAAAGCAATTTAGCAATATGAAGAGCATCCCTAGCTAAAAATGAACAAGCCAAGAAAATAGATAAAATTGTACTTACAGTGCACATCTAATCCATCAAGTTTGAAGAGGTTAACATGTCTTCTAATTCCACAGCGAAAAACTCAGTGTTTGCCTCACGCAAAAAATGTTGTTTCTTGAACACAGCAACCATCCCGGCTCTCCTCCTCTCTTCACATTCTTTCACACTACGTCAGAATAGCACTTCACTGCCGGTTCAAAATACCCCATCACTGCCGGATTTTGAACCGTCACAACCATATCGGCAGTGATGAGGGTAAGCTATCACTATCGGTTCCTAAAAACTGGCAGTGTTCTTCAACTTCACTGCTGGTTCTTTATACAACTGGCAGTGTTCATTTCCACCAACCCTGCCGGTTCATAAGACCACCTGGTAGAGTTCAGTTCCAACAACATTGTCGATTTGTGTTTCAACCAGCAGTGTTATAGTAAGAATCACTGCCGGTTTGTGACAAGAACCGGCAGTGATGGCTAAGCCAACGCTGCCGGTTTGTGGCTCGAGCCGACAGTGCCATCACTGCCGGTTTTGTTGATAACCGACAGTGATGTTTACGACAACACTGCTGGTTTTTGATAACCGGCAGTGATGTCACGTTCGCATTTTATTGTTTTATAATTGATTTTAATTTATATTTTTTCGTAGAATCGGGTTTCGCTTTATATACGCTACATAGACGACATGTCCATCAATATTAAACATTACAAATGTTACGGTTACAATTCAAATGTTCTTATCCAGATCTTGATCCCTCAAAATAAAAAAGAAATATTCTCGGACTTCACAGATTGTGCAATGCTTCTCGGACTTCTTACAATAATCTGGCGAGCCACTCTGGGCCATACTGGTCCTTGTACTTCACAGATTGTGCAATAGAAAATACTCCATCTTTTTTCAATACCTCGGCTAAGATGAATTTTGCCAGCTCCGATTGCAGTGCGACGATCTCCATGTCTAATATCCTTTCATGGTTATATTTCTTGCGCTGTCGTTCAAAAAAGATGATATCCAAAAAGGAACAGTAAATTATTTTGTTAAATTATTAACAGGCATAAATGAAATAGGGATTATACACACCAACTTATTGGCTTCTTCCGATTTCCTGCCGATGTAGTGAAGCATTGCCCACATTACATAAAACTCGCATTCATTGTTTCCCGCCGGCTGTGATAGGTACTTCCCCTCTATTTCAACAACCTTGAATAGGACCTACGTCCCACCGATATGTCTTCTTCGGACACTGAGCAACATTAAAGGGAGAAACATTAGAAAGCGGTATGTGTGATTAGAAAATAATATGTTATTAGGATCGCTTACTAATTCAGCACTGCCACCAGTGCATCCAGATGATGAAATGGTTTTTTCTTCGAGTCCCACACCTCGATCAGATTTTTAGCAAGATTAACACAAATGAAGACGAAATGGTTGCTGCAATCACAGAATCCTAATTATCGAATAATCTTAACCAAAAAAATAAGCATAAAATTAAAAGCCGAGAACACATACTCGTAGTTGTAGGCTAGAAGTATATGGGTTTTGTTCTTCATCGTGAATTCATCAAAAACAACAATCAATCTTTGTTTCAGGTCTTCCACGTCACATCCATGGAGGCCTAGACATGTCCTCTCATTGACTCGCAAGGGGTCCAAGAAGCCTATGTAATCCCATTTACTTTTTAGAATGCAAAATTTTGCTATACACCTACATAAAATCATGGGAAGTGCTCAAAAGTTAATAATTTATGTCTTAAGAGAGTAGTTAATTGTAATATCATGCGTGTAGAGTACTTACATAGTCAACAACGTCAACATTTGAACATCGAGAGAGCATTTCTGGTATAGCTGGAACAAGCACTCCCACTCGACATCGAACTTCTCTTCTTTAGGATAATAGAAAATATGCGGCGAACGGATAATAACCTCAAAACCAAAGTTGTCCATCTCTGTTGCTTGAGCCATGTAATATTCATGTAACTGGCGCATATATGTTGTCAGATTTTTATACTCATGATCGGGAACCAAAAGATTGCCCCTTTCATACTTCATTGCCGGTGTTCCCGCCCCTTGTACATCATAATAGATGTTCGCAACCTCTTCCATGGTTAATCCTAGGTTGTCTTCGACATACTTCTGTATGTTCCTTAAATCTTTATTGTGTATTTCTTCGTCTCTTGTTGTAGCGTATTTATTCTGTATTTGCCTTTTGAATTTGGACTTCAACAAAAATGAAGGCAGTGAGGCACAAAGATTGAAGAAACTAACACAATCTTCCTTCGAGATGTGTGCTGTAAATTTTTCTTTCATCAAGGTGGTAACGCTGCCACTAAACGGCCTTTTTCTTTTTTGTTGGTCCACTTTGGGAGCATTAGCGATCGAATCCAAGGACCTTTTTTGTGACTGCGAGGATATCCTTGACCTTGTTTTGGGCTGAGGTGGAGGAGGAGGATGACAACAAGAATTCTATTTTCCCGGTGCTGATGAAGATGGAGGAGGAGGCGTCTCTTTTCTCGAGGCTGATGAGGATGGAGTCAGACGAGGAGGAATAGAAGGAGACCTCTGTCTTCTCGAGGATGATGGCTCCGGATGAGGAAGGGAGTGATCTCTGTTGGGAGATGGTGAGTGATCATCATGGGTGGGCGAAGACTCACAGTCGTCCTCATCATTAGAGGACAATTGATGGTCAAGCTTAAAAAGCGCTTGCACCAGGCCACTTGAGAGCCCTTGTTTTGACCAAGTTTTAGCTTGTCTTCTGCTACGGGGTACTCAATGGGTATCTTGTTATACTTCTTATCAAGTATTCTGTCAATGGTGATGCGAGCGTACCCCTATGGAATTGGGCGGCCATTAATTGTCCCGTCTCCCGTAGGCCAGGCCTGGCCAAGCGCCACCATGTCCTTTGTTCATTCCCGATGGATGTACAACTTGACATTGACAGGTTCAGTGATGCCATCCACTGGATGAGGCATATTCGTCTCTTCTTCGTCGAGCGGGGTCAATCCACAGCTGCTGCAACCCCAAAACTGTGGGCTAAAGGCAGTAGGAATAGTGTTTTGTGGTACTCCTGAGCCCTTGGACAGCAAAATTTGCTCGACTCGTGCTTCAACAGTCGCCTCAATCCATGCTTTCATTCTATCTTCCATCTCTTTTAGTCGCCTCAAATACTCTGCCAATTGTTCCACTCTACCCCTCGAGCGGCTTCGGTAAGTGTTAGATTCTTAGGGGAATGCTAGTTTCCAAAGAACAACACCGGTTCCTCTAGTGCGACTAGGGTGCTCCTTGGTTCTGAGTGCTTGGGTGAGCACATCTTTCTCCCTATTAGAAGTGCGAGTCCCTTGCCTCACCTCCTCAGTTACCTAGGAGATCCTCTGGATGAGTTCGCTCATGGGTTCATTTGTGGAGTTAAAGCTCCCGTCCTTGGCATGCCGTACATTCCTCCTCATACAGTATATTACCGATCTAGACTCTCAATCGGTGGTCTCAACCTGAACGCCTTCCTCAGCAAGGCGATCCATCTTTTGAAGTTCTGCTTCAAATTCTAGCATCTTTTTGGCGTAGCCACGAGAGCCGAGATGATGAGGATTTGTCGCTTTCTGCAAGTTCTCCTTATTCTTCCTACTCAGTTCTAAGTACTCCTCGGATAACCTGTATTCCTTGAAATCCCGCCAGAAGTCCTTTTGCTTGCTAAACTGTCCACCATCGAAATTTGTCTCTTTATTTTGGAGGATAAAATTCTTGTACAACGTCCCCTTGAAATTCTTGAAGCATGTCCCCATGATTTCTTTTTCTTTTTTCTTGACTAACTCCCTCTCATACTCCATTGGGAAAGTGACATACTCTGGGATCTTGACATCCCATATGTAACCCTTCTCACTTTCGGGAACCCTCCATGGGTCATCATCTTTCCCAATCCACTTCCTGTACCTAATCAGGATGAAGTCTCTAACAAGTAACCCAAGGATAGTCTTGTATTTGGTCAAAGCTATAGGCGGTGAGAGTGGATCCCCGAATTCATCGAACTCAGTAATGTGCCAGTGTGCATTCCTACCAACATGAATCTTTGACATGCCTCGCTTGGATCTAGCCTTCCTGCTACCTGAACCCTCTGGCCCCTCGGCCGACGGAGGGTCCTACTAGAGACACCAAGTAAGCTATGACCCTCTCAATTGATTAGCGTGTGTGGCTACATAGTCACATGATACCAAAGTTACCTGGCCATCTTGGTCATTTTGACCTAGATCGAGCAGATCGGACGGGGTCCATGGCTGCTCGTTCTCACCGTCCTGATTGACACCGTCACCATTTGTCGGATCATGCGGCTCTCCCATCCCAGCGATATCAGCCGCTTCTCGTTGCCGATCTGTTCTTCGGCGACGGGGTAATAGGCGACGATGAGTCATGGCTATGACTTTTGGATGCGGACAACTACTAATAGCATATGTTCATATATATATACATATATATATAATATGTTTAATGCAAAGTCTAATAATAAGTCCACATACAACAAAGTCAAATACTAGCATATGTTCACCTAGGACAAATTCATTGTTTTATTGACCACATACAACAAAGTCCACCTACTGTTCTACGAAACTAAGTGTTTACACCAAAATTTGGACGAAGAGTCGCAGGGACTCGAAAGCTCCTAAGATCATGTCATCAAGGAATCAATTGCGTGTAGATCAGAACCAGTAGATTCAGATGCAAAAACTGGAATCTGCTTTCTTCAGATAACGCTAGTGGATAACGACAAAGGCTATGTTCGGCGCCAGGACGAAACATGTTGGACTCTACAAAAAGGGAAAGATCAGAGACCAAGTTATCTTAAATTAGGAATGTTTTCTCTAGGGTCAAAAATTGTGATGAGTCGTGCTTAGACTAGAGTCATGCGTAGGTCCCTAGTATAAATATCGAACCCCAGCTATTGTATAAAATAACAATCAATCCAATATACAGGTTATTTACTTTTTTGGCTCCGACCACCCCTTAGAAGTAGGAGTAGAGTAGATCTCGGTGAGTTCTTCAGTAAGTACGGCTGCATCAATCTGGTCGACCTCCACTACTTGTTGTAAGTACCGTCATGGCTTATACCTCTGTTCGTACGGCTACATCGATCCGGTTGACCTCCACTGCGACTCTGGTATAAGTTAGTTATCGATTCTTGCCTAGTTCAAGTATGGCTGCATCGATCCAGTCGACCCCCACTGCATGAACTAGATCAAGGTCAAGTTATCGGCTCTACCTTAGAATGGTAGTCTTTGGTAGATTCATTAAGTTACCGATATTGCTTATTGCTTTCACTATTTATCTAAATTACAGCAATATCACTCTGCCCGATTGGGATTGACCTAGATCGGCCTTATATCTTGTTTAGCCCATTGTTTGTTAATCTGAAACTGATCTAATCTATACCTTAAACGATGAGTTACATTTTATCGGTTGTTTTACATCAATCTTGATCGTGCATAGTGTATGGTTAAAGCATGTTGCATCTTGAGTAGATTTATTGGCTAGCGAGAACCGTTCCATGGCCCATTATCACGGCCTGTGTGATTTTGCCTCACACCCCACTATTAGCACCGTGGAGTGGGGATCGTTATTTGATAGATCTATTCCTGATAAGGCATGACTTTAACTGTGCGCTATGCCTGAATCGGTTGTTTTAGCCGATATCGAGTGCTTTCACGAATAGCTCGCATCACGAGACTGTTGAAGTAAAGATAGGTTGAAAGATTTGTTAGCCCCATGATCTTATTATTGTATTACGACCTACATAATTCTGCCTCAAGCCCCACTGGTCATAGCGATAGATGAGATCTAACATGTTCATTAGATTTATCTTTATTAAATGGTTAAGTGATGTTGAATTGTTTCTTTATATAAAAGGAGTTCGGTTGCTTATAATCATTGGCTCAGCATAAACCAATCATTGTTAACATCTTATTGCCATTGATTAATATATGCTCAAATAATGACATTTATCTTGAATGATAATTGATTCTTCTTATACAACCCAATGAGCTTTAACCGATTTATTCTCATGAATATGTTGGAATCGGCTGTTTAGTCGATCTCTTCTCATATCGGCTCTCAGAGCCACACATTCGGGACTATCTGGCAACACTGACAAGTTCCACCTTTAATTACTGATGAACTTTCTTTCCTTGTCAATTATAGGGTCAAATTGACTGGCACGTCTCAGGAGGAGTGTGCAAGATCGACCATCCCTGCGCTGCAGCTTGGTGGATCTACAGCTTCATCGAGCAGACCCTTCTGGCTTGCTGCGTGTGTCCTCAGCACGGGACGAAAATTCTATATCAACACTAAGCCTACATCAACTTCCAAATAAGAAAAGCAATTACCATAACCATAAATAAAAGCATGACATCTTTCCAAGACCAAGGAGCAATTCTCCTAATCGTCACATCTCCGGCGGGTGGCTTCTCTTCAATCTCTAGTGCCAGCCGATGGCCATGGTTTGCATTTATTGGACCATAGTAGACCGATTGCCCATGGTTTGCAAGGTAGGCCAGATGACTATAGTAGGCCCTCAAAGCTTTAGCTTCTATATTGTAGTTTTTGTGCAAATTACCATTGTAGCGATTGACTTGAGCACAGTAATCTTCCTAGGTTCGATAAATCCCAGGCATATGACCAACATGCACTACATACCATGCCATGGTTGCCTATACATTTAAGTAAATTAGGCATGTGGTAAGTGGTAATAGTAATTCACTAAACTAGGGAAGCTTAAGAGTAAGAACATTGTTCGGCAATACATTGTCAGTATTGCTCATGTGCAAGATGAATAACCAAATTCTTCATTGCTCCCAATAGTCATATTATACTGATTAGTTTATGAATTTTGGAGGAAGCTAAAATTGACTTATATAGTCATATCTTAATAAAATCCACTTATTCAGGTGTCACCTATCTATGTCATGTTTTACATTGCCATTAATATCTAAAAAACCTCTCATTGATGCATTGGTAATCCACACACTATTATATCAAAATCTACATGAAACATGAGGCTATGGATACCACTGCTCTAATGAACAATATTTGTAGGTATGTCAATGGGGCTTTTGCTGTAAAAGGGTTGATGAATAAATAATAGAAAACCACATCTTCTAGGAAATTAAAAAAATCAACTAGATGCATTTTTGGGATGCTGGTGCATGTCTGTGCCATTGAAATGTATCATTTCTTCTCCTGACTGATAGAGAGGTGAGAGCACACAAATTTGTACTCGAACATCAAATATGTAGCTACAGTGTTTGTATCAAGATCACACAATACATCATCATCAGTAATCATCTAAAATCTGCTAGAAATGACTATCTTAGTAAGGATGCTAGAAAGCTCAAAAAACCAGCAAATGCTCTCTGAAGTCACAAGGCAGTTCTTTATTTTTTGTTCCAGACATTTAAAAATCGGATGCCTGGGATTCTTGCCTGAACAAATAAACATACCCTAACAGCATCATTAATGTGGGCATACACTATCAATTGTCTTAAAAAAACTATAATACACATAGGAGTGGATGTATTAGAACTAATTTTTCCTAACACAGTGTATATTTGTCACTTTCTTCTTGTCCCAACCACTCCATGTTATGCCATCATGTGACTCGGTCACTTTACTCATCCCGTGCTGTATCTAGCAATCCACGAAGCCACCGAGGTCCCTGCTTTTTTCCTTTACCTGGCATCCGAGCCTACGTTGTCTAAGGAGACCACTAATACTCACAGAAGATGGAGTTGAGATGACCATGATTATACATGTGATGTTGGTGATACAAAAAAATCAGCAATGTTACTAGCCATAGGTGGTGGAAGGTAGGAACCAGGAGGGAGAAGCACTACTATGAGGCGCTAACACCGTGGGGCATTTCATCAAACACACAGCAGGCAGTGAGCCACGCACTCATTGTGGGGGAGGGAAAGTAGCTGTTCGCGCGCTCCTGAAGGCCTCGACGGTGGGAGTGCTCCTAAACGCACTCACTGGGAAGGAGGAGGGGCACGGCCGGTGTCATGGACGACGAACAAGGGCACGGATGACATAGTGCTCTGGCTTGGGGTGGTGGATGGCGTGGGGCGGTGCTCCGGCGTGGGGCAGTGCTCCGGCGTGGGGCGGTGCTCCAGCGTGGGACGGTGGACGGCGTGGGGCAGTGCTCTGGTGCGGGTGGTGCTCCGACGGCGTGGGGGGAGGGGTTGGCATGGGGTGAAATGAATTTGGATAATTTCAACCTGCGCCTCTTTTATACTAGTATCTCATCACTACCGGTTATAAGTCGAAACCAATAGTGATGGGGGTGCATCACTGCCGGGTCACTCCTCAAACTGACAATGACGGGTGTACATCACTACCGGGTCATTCTCCAAACCGGCAGTGATGTGGTTTAACAGTTAGGTCTTAAGTTGGATCACTTTTTATTTTGTTTCGAACTCCTTCGACTATCTAAACGGTTAAGACCCTTCAACCAAGCCCTAGAGACCCGTATTCAAGTCTTAGGTAGTCCAATTTTTTTGTTTTTTTTTATAAATTATTAATTTACTTCGAGAAATAGCTCATCACTGCCGGTTTTGATTGTAAACCGACAGTGATGGGGTACATCACTGCCGAGTCATTCCCTAAACCGGCAGTGATGTGGTGTAGCAGTTAGGTGTTAAGTAGGATAACTTTTTATTTTGTTTCAAACACCTCCTACTAGCGCAACGGTTAACACCCCTCAACTTAGCCCCCGAGACCCGTGTTTGAGTCCCAGGTGGCCCAAATATTTTTGTTCTATTTTATAATTTATTAAGCGGCCTCAAGGTCAAAAGGAAAAAGTAAATAACCCTAAGCACACATCCTATACTAGCGCAGCGGTTAAGTCTCTGAACTCTGCAGCCCAAGACCTGAGCTCAAACTCGAGGGCTGGCATAATTTTTTTAATTTTTAAATATCACTGCCGGTTTTTAAAATAAACCGACAGTGATAACTAGTATCACTGTCGGTTTATTCTCATCAATGCCGGTTTTTTTAAACCGACAATGATATTTATATATATTAAAAAATTTCTTTTATATACTGAATAAATAGAAGCATATGTATTCCTATGTCAAAATGGCTTGAAATTTTTTTGGCAAGCTTGTACATCCAAATTAAGACCCCACACTGGATCTTAGGTTTTTCTGATTAGTTTTTTTATTTATTATATTTTTCTGTGTGCTGAATGAAACAAAAGAGGGTGAATTTCATCTTGGACCCAATAGATTTTGTCATCCACCTCCACAAAATTCTTATCACTAGGGCACATTAGAGCCTGTGTAAAAGTTTGGCACCCTTCCAGATCTTTTCGTTGGTAGACTCAGTTCAACCTATAATTAAACGGTCTCGTCGCGTGGAAATTCAATAAACCTCAGAAAATAGCAAACCATCTCCAGAAAATCCCAAACTTGGTGTTTACTTCACATGTGGTACGTGCAAGCCAAAGAAAAAGTTTGAGACCAATATAACACCGGAATACCTATGAACCACACAAACCTTGATAACCTATGTGTATAGTCATGGTTGGTTGAAAGGGCACATGTACCTCTGTGAAGTATGTATACTTCGCCTATGTCGAAATGGCTTGAAATTTTTTGGCAAGCATGTACACCCAAATTAAGACCCCACATAGGATCTGAGGTTTTTCTGATTAGTTTTTTTATTTATTATATTTTTCTCTGTGCCAAATGAGACAAAAGAGGGTGAATTTCATCTTGGACCCAATAGATTTTGTCATCCACTTCCAGAAAATTCTTATCCCAGGGCACATTAGAGCTTGTGTAAAATTTTGGCACCATTCTGGATCTTTTTGTGGGTAAGCTCCGTTCAACCTATAATTAAACGGTCTCGTTGCGCGGAAATTCAATTAAACCTCAGAAAGTAGCAAACCATCTCCGGAAAATCCCAAACTTGGTGTTTCCTTCACACGTGACACGTGCAAGCCTAAGAAAAAGTTTGAGACCAATACGATATTGGAATGCCTATGAACCACAGAAACCTTGATAACCTATGTGTATAGTCATGGTTTGATGAAAGGGCATATGTACCTTTGTGAAGCATGTATACTCCGCCTATGTCGAAATGGCTTGAAATTTTTTTGGCAAGCATGTACACCCAAATGAAGACCCCACACAGGATCTGAGGTTTTTTTGATCATTTTTTATTTATTATTTTTTTCTCTGTGCCGAATGAGACAAAAGAGGGTGAATTTCATCTTGGACCCAATAGATTTTGTCATCCACCTCCACAAAATTCTTATCCCTAGGGAACATTAGAGCCTGTGTAAAAGTTTAGCACCATTCCAGATCTTTTCGTGGGAAGACTCAGCTCAACATATAATTAAACGATGTCGTCGCACAGAAATTCAATTAAACCTCAGAAAGTAGCAAACCATCTCCGAAAAATACCAAACTAGGTGTTTCCTTCACACATGGCACATGGAAGCCTAAGAAAAAGTTAGAGACAAATACGATACCGGAATGTATATTTCTAGTTGCCCAACAAATGTTACATGAATTACATGCATGACAATAATTAAACACACAAAGCCGTACAAATTAAAATTAGAACCCAATTAAACTACGACCTTGAAAACAACCTAATAAACATTAATTACTATTGGAATCACTACCGAGTTCGATCAGGCCACGCACACTAACATGCCTTTGTAGCCATATATGGTAATTGATGTCACGGATTATGTATCCGCTTGTATCGATGAAGTCCAATGCCCGTATGAGTGTACTCTCTCGTACCTCACAATACCGAAAGTATGGTCAGCCATAGATGTAACCTACTGAACGCCCACTGCCCCTATTAGTATTCCTTATGCAGTACTGGCATCCTTCTACAGTGAGATGGTCGAGGTTACCATTGCAGAAGTCCCAATCATACCCGAGTTGCTCCGTAGCTTGGTCTAGAACGGCCCACAAGCCACATGCAGCATAGGTAAGGTCCTGGAGCGCAATCTGCATGCGGAGAAAAAGAAAAAAATTAGAGAATGTTATTACAATAATAAACAATAAATAACCATGACTCAGGTATAAGTGATCATTTTACCACATCTACACGGTTGTAGCTCGCAAACCATTCACTTGCTTGTGGGACGGGGATATCACCAGCATTCAAAGCAAGTGCCTTGAAGTGCGAGAAATCAGGCACATCATAGCAAACAAGTTGAAGTGCCTCTAAACAGATGCGCACGGCACTGAATTGGGTGCTTATCATGTCCGGGCTCTGTCTTCCCGTCTCGTGGATATGGTTCCGATGATTTGCATCCCTCAAATGAATGGAAAAACTAAGTTCACACATCCATAGCCGACCACTTGCATTAGATGATGTGTTCTCGATGATGTCCTAGATAAAGAACCAGCTAAGTGCTGTTCGCAGCCAATCTATTAGGGCTATAGTCTGCAACATATATGTATGCAACAATGATATTAAACTAATTATGCTTATTTGTTAGCATAAAAAAACAAAAGATGTTGGAAAATATTTCATACAAAAGCTAGAACAGGGAACCATGGAATGGCCACATTAGAAGTGAATGGCTCATCGCTAGGGTGGAAACCTGGTTCTTATGGTGGGGGAGGTCCGTTGTTCATACCACCTGATCGATAAAATGTCAAAAAATGAACATAAAATATATGCACAAAAAATTCTTCCAAGTAAAATGTGGCAACATAATTAAATATAGATCGAATGTAAGGAATAAGAATATATATAAATGTAGAATGCAAAGAAACATGAATATAAATATAGATCAAATAAATATAGATAGAATATTGGAGAAGACAACATATCAATACCATTGAAAAATGCAGGAGCCATGACCAAATCATGTAGAGAGAGTGGATTTCTTGAGAAGTGAGAGTGAAACATGAGAAATGAGTCTGTGAGAGTTTGTGGGTGGGTGGGATCAATGTATGTGGCCGGCGGTTTGTTTTATAAAGGGGGCATGGACATCACTGCCGGTTTTTAAGTAGAATCGACGGTGAAAGTTAATATCACTGCCGGTTTGTAAGTAGAACCGACAGTGAAGGTGCATATATGTAAAGGATATATTTATTTAGATAGTATAGTGGAAAAGTTTTAACAACAATGATATATTTATTTAGATAGTAATGAAATACATCAAAAATAACAAAAATATTAGAAATAAATTATATATATGATAACAAAGACCTTACACTAAAATTCCATATACGATAACAAAGACCTATTTGCGTACAGGTCAACATTACAATCAATGTGTATCAACACATTATAATGTAACCACCTCAGTAGCATTCTTCTAGCACCAACTAGGGGCAAGCGACAGTGCTGAGGTGGTCTACGAGCTATACCGGTTGGAGATGACAATGTGGCATCGATGAATCCACCTTATCTATACATGGCCTTTTTCCAGATGCGCACCGCAGCGGATGGCTCTGTGAACCTCGTGGCATCTCCAATCTTCGGTGTTGCTCTATCTTCAGTAGCATTCTTCTAGTACCTCTTGTGTGCACCATTTTGGTGGGCTACGACGCATAACGATATCTGTGGTTTGTTGTGAGAGGAAAACATTGTATCATGGCTGATAAGGCCTGGCTGAAACCAACATGCATGGAGAGGCAAGCTCCTGGCCGAGGGCCATTTTATAGGGGCTAGCAGTCGTGGTACATTTTTATTTCTGAACTAAAGTTGTCGGGGTAGGTGGGAGCAGTGTTCCAACTATTGTGGTCAGTGGGAGCATTGTTGGCATATGAGGAGCATCTACACATCACTATCGGTTTTAGTTTAAAAACCAACAGTGAATGGGGTACATCACTGCTGGTTTTGCTTGTAAACCGACAGTAATGGGGTACATCATTGCCGGTTTATTTCCTAAACCAGTAGTGATGTGGTGTAGCAGTTAGATGTTAAGTAGGATAACTTTTCATTTTGTTTTGAACTCCTCCTACTGGCAGAACGGTTAAGACCCCTCAACTTAGCCCCCGAGACCCGTGTTCGAGTCCCAAGCGGCAAATTTTTTTTGTTCTATTTAATAAATTATTAATTTACTTTGGAAATAGCTCATCACTGCCGGTTTTGATTGTAAACCGACAGTGATGGGGTACATCACTGTCGGGCCATTCCCCAAACTGGCAGTGATATGGTGTAGCGGTTAGGTGTTAAGTAGGATAACTTTTAGATTTCTTTCAAACTCCTCCTACTGGCGCAATGGTTAAGACCCCTCAACTTAGCCCTCGAGACCCGTGTTTGAGTCCTAGGTGGCCCAATTTTTTTGTTCTATTTTATAATTTATTAAATGAATTTTCTCTGTGCACCTTCTTTCTCCGTGGCCTTCTTAGCGTTCCTCTTCATCTTGGCCTGATCTAGAGACTGGAATAGTACACGCATCAAGTAAATGGATCACTCAACAGTCAACACACAAGACACAGACATTCCCATTCACATCTCCAGGAGCACATACATCAATGGTCAATGAAGGTTGGAGGAGGAATGGAGCTACTACACCTTTGCTCAATGCCGACTGTGGGCTGGGCTCCTTTGAGTATTGTGAGCAGGGACTACAAACTGGTTGGGGACTAGTGGTGCCGAAGAGCTATGGATCCCTCACTACTAGTAGTAGCTCGAAAGAGAATGGCCACCCCAATGTCCTTCTATCGGAAGTCTAGACATATATATTTATATTTAGCTGGTGTTTAAATTTAGAGAGTAAAGTTTAGAAATGTTACGTCCAGTGTCTAATCGAGTGTTTGAATAGTAATAAGGCCAGTCTCAATGGTAGTTTTAAATAACTTTCATTCTCATTAATTGCTATGATACGTCGGCATATTTGCTGAGTTGGCAGAGTATTAACGAGGAGGAGAGAGGAGATGAGAGTTTCATTAGGATCAAACATCCTTCATGGTTATGTGCATAATGATTACATAGTTAATAATAATCTAACTATCTTTACGTGCATCAACAATGAGGGCCTCATTGTGATCAAGCTGTACGTAAGCAGGTTTGTCACTCTCTTGAAGGATAGGTAGGGGTACGTTCGCCCCAAATGGAGGCATTTCCTGATAGCCCATGTAGTCTTCTTCGTCCGTCACTCCATCGACATCGACAATCTTCCTTTTCCCTTCTAGGACTACTTTTAGCCTTCCTTTTGTCTTGTTGTCCCTTGCATAACATCTCTTGCAAGGATGAAGGGGTCGTCTCCGTATGCGGTCTTAGTGAGATCAATGGTAGTGAACCCTTCGCTGTCAGTGTTGATTTCCTCAAGCCGGACCCACTGGCAGTGAAAAAGAGCTGCCTTCAACGGACCGTAGGTGCGCTCCCATATCTCATCTATGAAACCATAGTATGTCACCTGCACAATGCCGTTTTCGTCATGAGCATCAAAACGAACACCACAATTTTGGTATGTGCTCTTTCCATCTTGCTTTTTGTGTAAAATGTGAATCCATTGATCTCATACCCTTGGTACTTAAGATATGTACTCAAAGGTCCCTTGGCTAAGGCATCCAGTTGATTACCCAACTTTATTCCAAGCAAGTGACGTCGCAACCAGTTGACAAATTCCTCCTTATGTTTTTTGTCCAGCCAAGCCTATGACCTGCTCGGATACAGAGTTTGCAGCGATTGCATGTGCTCGTCAATGTATGGCATCACACCCTTAGCTTGCTAGAGAACAGTGAACTATGTCTATCTGAAAGAAACAGGGTCGTCTATTATAACAGATTTCTCCCCAATCGTTCCTTTGCCATGTAGTCTTCCCTCATGACGAGATTCTAGAACTCCGACCCTTTTGATGTCTAGATAATATGTGCAAAACTCGGTGGCCTCCTCTGTTGACCATCCTTCAACCATGCCTCTTCTAGCCTAAATCTGTTCCTAACATACCTCCTAAAAACTTTCATCAATCTTTCAAAAGGGAACATCTGATGCAGGTACATTGGGCCAAGGGCTCTAATTTGGTCAACAAGATGAATGAGCAAATGCAATGAGATATCAAAGTAAGTCAGCGGGAAATGCATCTCAAGCCTAACGAGAGTTTTGGCTATGTCCCGCTGCAGCTACTCTAGCGTGGACACATCAATGACCTTTTTTTAGATTGCGTTGAAGAACAAGCAAAGCTTTATGATTGGGGCGTGGACCTTTGGGGGGAGGATACCACGTAGGCCAACAGGGAGCAGTTGAGTCATAATGACATGACAGTCATGGGCCTTCATAGGGCCATAGTTGAACTTGAGTTTTCTCATGTTCACTAGCCTCTTTGGGTTCGCACAGTAGCCCATCAGGACTTTGAGTTCATTGAAGAAAGAAATAAGCACATGCTTTTCTTCCTTCTTCAATGTCCATGATGCAACTGGAAGTTCAAACTGGCCATTCTCTAGGTCCACGGGATGTAGCTCCTTCCTGATTCCCAAGTGTTGCATGTCTAGGCGTGTGGCTAGTGAATCCTTTGATGTCCCCCCCAGTGTCCATCAAGGTGTTAAGAGTGTTAGCGCACATGTTTTTAGTGATGTGCATGGGATCAAGACAGTGGCGTATACTCAGAAATGCCTAGTAAGCTAGTTTCTAAAAAACCATTTTTTCTTCCAAATGCTCCCATCAGGCGTTGCTACTGCATTGTCCCCCTTCCTAAGGACAACCTCCAAAGTATCGTAGGCCTGTCTCGATATTTTGGAGCTAAGCGTTTCTCAATAGTACCATTGAAATCTTTTCTGTTCCTATGATAAGGGTGATCCTTAGGTAGGAACCTACGGTGTCCCATATAAATTATCTTTGAGTTATTTGGTAGATTTACCGCATCGGTGTCATCCAAGCACTCGACACATCCAGTATAGCCTTTTGTCTTCTCTCCGGACAATGAACCTCGACCTGGCAGGTCGGTGATTGTAGCGATAAGTACTCCATTGATCGTGATATGTTCCTTTTGTACTCATCCCAAACATCCAGCACACCCTTTTCAAACATCTCCACTAGTTCATCGATCACTGGTTCCAGAAACACATCGATGTCATTCCTAGGTTGTCTTGGCCCTTGGATCAGTAGTGGCATCTAGATGTACGACCGCTTCACACAGACCCAAGGTGGAAGGTTGTATATACAGAGCGTCACTGGCCAGGTGCTATGATTGCTTCTAACCTGATCTAAAGGATTCATCCCATCTATGCTCAAAGCAAACCAAAGGTGCCTTACCTCTCCACCGATGTCCTTATAGAACATAGTATTGATAGTCGTCTAGTCATGCCCATCAGCGGCATGCCTCATCATTGTATCTTTCTTACGCTCTTCGCCATGCCAGCGCAATAGCTTGGCTGACTTTGCACATGCAAACAGCCTATGCACCCGGGGAGCTATAGGGAAATACCAAACGACCTTTATGGGACCTCCTCTGGTCTTGGTACCCTCATCTGACGGTCGTTCCTTGTACCGTGGAGCTTCACACTTGGGGCACTTGTCCAAGTCTTTGTATTTTTCTCCATGGTACAATATGCAATCATTGGAACACGTGTGGATTTTTTCAACCTCGAGGCCGATGGGACAGATCATTTGCTTGGCCAAGTATGTCTTTTCTGGCAACTTATTTTTTTCTAGGAGCATTTTCCTTATTATACCTAACAACTGATCGAAGCCTTTATCGCTCAATCTGTTTGTCGATTTGAACTCTAACAGCATGACATCGGCTTCTGGTTTGCTCATTGGACAATTCCTATACAATGGTGTTTTGCCATCTTGTATCATTTTCTCTAGCTTTCTCAGTTGTCTTTCACTAAGACATCCGGTCTCTACATTACGTAGCAGCTGAGAAATGCCATCGTTATCCTCGGTGTCGTCAGCTAGCGTGTTCCTAAACACATTATTAATTGTGGCCATAGGTTCCGTATTGACATGGGTTCCTCGTCAGCATCATGGATGACTACGTCAGGCATGTCCACATCATCATCATTTTCCTACAGAACATTCACACCAACCTCACCATGCATAGTCCATATCGTATAGTTTGGCATGAACCCCCTGGTAATCAAGTGCGATCATATAGACTCAATTTGATGAAAGTTCCTATGATTCTTGCAATCTTTGCATGGGCAGAAGACAGGGTTCCCATTCCCAGCATGGGCTTTGGCATCGATGATAAACTGGTTGATGCCATGCATGTACCACTTGTCCGTTTGGGATAGATGTATCCACTCTCGATCCATCTCTGCACAAAAAATACTGAGACAGTAATTACAAAGAATTAATAAGAAATCGAGCTTCATCAACAACAATTGATGATGTCGGTAGTGATGTGCAAATCTGGAGTAGTGTCATGTACCAAGCATGAAGAACAATACACCCAGGTCCTACCTTCTCAAGCTCTGTTTCTGATAGGAATGACTCTCCAAATTTAAATTTGGGGTTGGCCAGTGTCCATACTGAACCCATAGGGGCACTCTTAGACGATTTGGTGGGTTTCTCCACCTTCTGCTGCTCTAGTTTACTGTCACTCTTGGCAACTCTAGGCTGTTTCAGTGGGTTAGCTGGAGCAGTTGCAGACTTAGCCTGCTTTGGCTTTGTCGGTGGGTCAGGTGGAGCAGTTGTGGACTTTGCCTGCTCCGGCACTGCATCAGTCTCCTTTGAAGCACTCTTTTCTATAGTAGTGCCACTCTTTGTCTTGTCAACAGTTGCACTCTTAGAGGTACTCTTTGCCTTCTTATCGCCTATCATAAAGTCCTTTAGATTGCTTTTGGAGCTCACAGGCAGTGGAGGTCTTGATAACTTTGGAGAAGAGAGCACCATTGGTGATACCACAATCTGGCCTCTCCTCCAATGGACCCTCTTGTATAGAGCATGTCCAAGAGTTCTTACCTCACCACTTGGGTGTAGATTCAGTGGTCTGTTCTCATGTTCTGGATGTACATAATCAATATGTACAATGGCATAATGTTCCATTACTGGTTGTGAACATAGTTCAGTTTGTTATGGGAACACTCAACCCCTTGCTACCTCCATTTGATAACCTCTAGGGTTGATTACTAGGCTACATGGTGTTGGCTCTATTAGAAGGTCTATAGTATCTAGATATTGAGTTACCTCAAGTCCATCGATGTAGTCTCTTTCGACTGCATCTGAGATTGAGGCACAGCTGCTCTTCCGACCACCTACTGGGCAGGGGTGTTGGAAGGCGACCTCAAATGCACTCCTTGGTCACGCATCATGGCCATGATATCATGTGTGGCCTTCTTGGTAACTTCTTATGTCACTTGGCTTCTAACTTCTTCTTTGATGGCTTCCACATCCACATCACTTGTTGATTACTTCCTCTTTCTATACATGCTGGTGCAGTCCGGCCAATGCTTCCAACCACTATAACTAGACACACCATGCACGTAGCCTGTCTGTTCTAGGCTGCCCAAGACCTCTATGAGCACATCCTTTTCCCTAACCAAAGTGAGCCCTAAAGACTCAAGGGCTCCTTACTTCTCTATAATTTGTTTAGATACACTTTTAGCAGAATCTTTCAACCAACGAATCTCAGCACTTCCTTCTGACTTCACCAAAGTAATACGTGCATGCAACCAATTCCTGCTATTTAAATTCTCTGCTATTGATGTGTGATGAGAAGACAAGCACTTATGTGAACTACCTGATGCTGTGATGAGAATGAATCGCCGTGACAGTATTTGTGACTATGATGCTACTTTCATATTTGGTATGTGCTATGATGCTATTAGTTATCTGAAAGTTAGTATTTGGCATGATATGTTTCCTGCATGTTCTATTTCAGAGTATCATTCTGAATGTTTCAGTTAACTAAATGTTATTTCAAGCTTCAGTTATCTTATTCTGAATGTTAGTTAACTGTAAGTTAGTGTTTGGCATATATTTCCTACATTTTGATGAGGCTACCTGTTTTTGTTTTAGTTATCTTATTCTAAATGTCAGTTTTAGTTTCAGTTTCAGTTTTAGACTTTCACTTTTATTTCAGTTTCAGTGCATGGCTACCTGTTTGATAACTATTTCTGTGCATATATGTAGGCTCCATCTTCTATGGTCCCTCCATCTACCAAGCATGAGGCCTTGCAGGCAGTGTTTATGAAACCACTATAGGAAAGGCTCTTGGTTATTCACTGGATGCTTAACGATGTCAAGGAGTTGCTGAACAATCAAGCTAAGGAAACACAAGAGTTGAAGAAGATGCTGGCTGAGAAGGAGGAGAAGGGACCTACTAAGGAGATGGTGGACACCATGGGTGCCTAGCTGGCAGCCGTGTCTCAGAAGTTGGAGGGCCTAATGAAGGAGGTGAACAATGTCATGGCGAAGTTGGAGGGCCTAATCAAGGAGGTGAACAATGTCATGGCTAAGAAGCTGAAGTGATCATGCCATTGAAATAGTGATCACCTTAAGTTACCTTAGCTAATATATATGTACTATGTGGTGATACGTTGTATGGACACCGGCTCATCTATGTGTGGTGATATGTTGTATGTACACCTTAAGTTAGCTATATATGTACTGTGATGAAACTATGTGACTTTTGGTGATGATGTAGGGCATAACAAAACTCTGTGATGTAGTAGTAACTCTGTGATGTTGCCCATAGTAGTTACTGGATGCTAGTGGTGATATGTATGGACAGCTACATGTTTATATCTATATATATGTGTTCAGGTGGTCTGAATGTTGCTCATATGTGATATGTATGGACACCTACTGGATGTTGCTCATATGTGTTCAATTGATCTGAATAGATCACATAGTGCTTGTTCATTTTGAAAACATATATCATCACCAACTGCATGTTCAGTTATTTGAAAACCACATACAATCCAGCAAAGGCAGTTACAAGGTACCATACACATTGCAAGGTTTTCCTAGGAATTTAAGAGGTCCACATCTCCCTTCTTTAGAGTCGATAGCTTCTTGACAGTTGTGTCTTCACTGGAGACTATCATGGATCAATTGCTCCTTCTCCAATTTCACTAAAAATTGTAAAGTCTTAGGCAAGATGAACAAGCTAAGCAAAATGTAAAGTCTTGATAGCAGTAGCTTTAGGGGTTGTGGGCACCTGAAATATGGAGTCACTCTGCATAGCCATAGTACAACATGGAGTATCCATTAGGTTCTCTGAAATATATTTGAAGCATCACATTGTAAGTAACAACGATGACAAATATATATTGTTAACTAAAAAATGAGATTGCACATTGTTCAAAAACTCACATGAGCATCTTTTTTTGCGTACTTGCCATTTTTGGCTTCTTTTTACCACGGGGGCATCCTCTTTACGACCATCTCTTAGGTATGGAGTTAGTTTGCTCACCAAAATCACAGGGAGGATGGAAGTATCCAAAGGAGGCACTTCATTGGATTGATTGAACTCTTCCTCGTCCACTGGATTTTCAACTCCGACAACCACTTTTTCCTAGGGAGAACCACTTGTCATTTCTTGTTTCTAGTATCGTGCACATAGAAGACTTGGGAAACCTGACTTGCGACTACAAATGGCTTGTCCTGATACCCAACTTGTTGGAGGTCAACCGTAGTGAAGCCATACCTGTCTTTCATGACACCCTGACTTTCCTAAACCCATCGACACCAAAAAGGCACCTTGAAGCCTGGATACAAGAGTTCCCATATCTCTTCAATATGACCATAGTAAGCTATCTTCTGCATCTTGCTGTCAAATGCATCAACATGAACATCATTATTCTGGTACACGCTCTTCTTGTCTTGATCAATTGTGTAAAAGGTGTAGCCATTTATATCATAGCCTTGATAGGTTATGACTGTAAAGAAAGGGCCCTTTGCCAGCTTCTGAAGCCTTTTGTCTATGTACGAGGTTGAACTAGCAAGTCGATCTCTGAACCAGATGTTGAACCCACTCATATATGCCCTCGCTAACCAAGCTTCACCTCGGTGTGGGTTTTGTTGCCTCAACATCTCCATATGCTCTTTGATGTAAGGTTCCACCTCTGTTGTGTGCTACAACACTAGAAAGTGGGCTCGTTCGTAGACATCCTCTAGAGTAATGTGCTTCTCCCCAACACATCCTCTGCCCGCTAACCTTCCCTCATGGCAAGACTTGGAGATGCCAATTGGATTAGTGGAGTCCATGTAACCAAGGCACTAGTAGACCACCTCCTTAGTAGAATAGCACTACGCCATGCTTCCCTCGGGATGGACCCAACTCTTGGCATTCCTATTCAGAGTACTCATAAATCTCGCATACAGATACATGTGGTGGAGGAACATCGGTCCAAGATACCTAATCTCCTTAACCAAATATACAATGAGATGGATGGATATGTCAAAGAAAGTCGGCAGGAAGTAAGCCTCAAGGTGACACATCACCAAAATCATGTTCTTTTCAAGATCTTCCAATGATTGTTCATCAATGACCTTCAGAGAGATTGCATTAAAGATGGAGTAGAGGCTCATGATTGCCATTCGGTTTTTTTCTAGCAATATGTTCTGGATACCAACTACAAGCAATGTTGTGAGCATGACATCGCAATCATGAGCCTTCATGGGAAGCATCTTGTTTTCTCTTGTAGGCACAAGATTTTGGATGTTGGCTGCGTATCCAGAGGGAAATTTGACACTACAAAAGAAGTCACACAATTCCTGCTTCTCTTCTCGGGTTAGGTTTATGGCGGATAGAGGTGGCTGGGCACTGGTACCATTAGGATGGAGCTCAGGCCTTATGTCCAATTCCTCTAGGTCAGCTCTTGCTTTTGTATGGTCCTTGGTTTTCCATTTGTCATTCATGAGTGTCCCAAGCAAACTCCCACATACATTCTTTTTCACGTGTATGAGATCGATGCTATGGCGGACCGCTATGTCTTTCCAGTAAGGCAGTTCCCATAGGATTGACATTTTCTTCCACCTCTTCTTAACGACACTCTTTGCTTTTGCACTACGCTTTCGCTTTCCAAGGGCAGTGCTCATTGGGTCAACTTTAGGCGTGGTATCCTCTACCACCTGGTCATTTACCTGTTGCCTGTTGAAATGCCTTAGTGCAGATCCTATCTCAAAAGTGCCATCAAACTAACGTTTCATCTCTCGGTATGGATGAGACTTAGGAAGGAAACGTCGGTGCTTTACATAGGCCCTCTTCTTTGAGTTATTCAGCCAAATAGTCTCCATGTCATCTAAGCATGGAAAGCAATCTTTTTCTCCTTTGCTCTGCCCAGACACGCTACGATTTCCTGGAATATTAGTGATAGTGGTGAAGAGCATGGCACGTAGGTCGAAATGTTCTTTCCTAAACCCTTCATACACCCTAACACCTAGAGTTCCTTGAAATCATCAATAAGCGGCCTCAGATACCGATGTTAACACCTAGATGACATGGACCAGATATCAGAACTAACATCAGCATGTACCTCCTCTTGTTATAGAGCCATGGGGGAAGGTTGTAGATGGTTAACAGCATGGGCCAGACACTATGTGAGCCACGCATGTTACCAAATGGGTTCATGCCATCCGTGCTGAGTGCAAACCAAAGATTCCTTGGCTCCTCATCAAAAGTTTGATTCTTGAAAGCAATGACCCACCACTGAATACCATCTACTAGGTGCCGTATATAATCATCAACCGTTCACCCATCCGAGTGCCAGGTCAACTGTCGTGCATCCTTGGAGGTTGCAAACAAACATTTCAGGCGAGGAATTATAGGGAAGTACCAAGCAACCTTGCTAGGAACTCTATGGCGCGTCTCCTCGCCGTCATCAGCCTCGTCAGTTCTTCACTTGTAGCGAGAGGTCCCACAATTGGGGCATTTAGTGAGGGCTACATTGTCACCATGGAATAGGATGCAGTCATTCTTGCAAGCATGAATTTTCTTGAACTTTAATCCATCAGACAAACAATCTTCTTGGCCTGATATGTAGTGCTAGGTACCTGATTCCCCTCGAGAAACATATCTCTAAGCACTTCTAGCCATTCTCTAAAGCCCTTGTCAGTCCAGTGATGTGCCACCTTTAGCTGGAGAAGCTTTAGTGAAGCAGACAACTTCATATACATCTCATTGCAACTCAGATAGAGTGGTGTCTTCATATCTTTCAACAGCTGTTTCAGCTTCTTGAACTCTGCACCAGTGTACTCATCAAAGCCAAAGGCATCACGCACCATCTCCTCTAGATTCTCAACTGTAGGGACAGGGCTGGTAGCAATCTTTGCTACACCATCATCACATAGTTCCTCATTGCCAAAGGGTGCTTCCTCACCACCGGCACAAGTTTCATGAAGTCCTTCCTCACCATCTCAGACATTGACACCTTCTTCTCCATGTTTGTTCCAACATATGTAGTCATCCATGAAGCCTCGAAGAATTAGGTGGGCATGGACCAAGAACGAATTCAAGTACTACTTCTCATTCTTACAGTCAACACATGGGCATAACATAGATGACATTTGTCCATTCCTCATGTCCACCTCTACAATAGCTAGGAAATATTTCAGTCCTTCCAGGTACACATCATAGGTACGGTTCTTAAGATACATCCAATCGCCTCGATCCTCCATAGTCTACAAAAGAAGATTGAAAATGGAAGAATATAAGCAAATTCATCAATGCTTTAGTAATAAAAATCATATTTTTCAATAGACTTACTTCATAATGCAAGTTTCACACAAGCAAATTCATCACAGTTCCACACAAGCTCATACAAGTTTTTGCTAAGCTCACCACTGTTGACAAAGAAGCACATGCCAGAGAACAGGAGGCCTAAGAGCAAAGCACACCGGGGACCAGGGAGGAGAGCTCAGCACGTCGGCGATCCCCTATAGCTCGAGATAACGAAGCATGGTCCGAGCACGCCTGATCGAGTACATTGTAGAGATGAACGAGTTAGAGTAAGAATCGAGCTCGACCGCAGCCATGGCAGTGTGGCACAGAATGGCGTCGCGGTGGTGCTCCGGCCGACATAGCACGATAGAGGTTAGTCTAAGTCTCAGGAAGCATCAGCCGCTCACCGTGATGTCGATGCACTGCTTGGTTGAACCAAGGATGAGGTGGAGCTAGATGGCTGGTGGCAATGGCGCGTGTGGCGGCGTGAACTAGTGGTGAGGTCACCGTTCCGATGCGACCTGCATGGTAGAGGCAAACAAATGGACCGTATTTGCATCACGGAGTTGCATGGGAGCTAAAACAATAAACGGGATGACGAGAGGAGCTCCAGAACAAGCTGGCCACGATGAGGTGCCCATGGCGGCCATGGTGGCAAGGCCACGGCGGCAACCGGTGCCGAAAGCGATTGCGGCGGCGAGAGGTGGCTACAACAGTTCGAGGAGGACCGCAAGAACTAGGCAGAGCTGGGAGCATGGACAATTGGGCAAAGATGGAACAACGGCGATGAATTTCGCCGTCGAGCGTCTCGGCGGTGCTCCGGCAGAGAAGAGGGAAAGAGAGGAGCGCCGACGGCTCAAGCTTAAGAATTGCTCACCTATGCAGAGAGCACAGCCTGGCCACCTACACGGCATGGCCCTATGGTCGCACACTGTCACCCACTACAGCAGTGAGCCCCTCCGGCCTGCCGCCCGCCACAGCAGCAAGCCCCTCCGACCTGCCGCCCGTTGCAGTAGCGAGCCCCACCGGCCCACCGCCCGCCGCTTGCCTGTGCGTGCGGCACGCAATTCCTCCCGCCGCCCTCCTGCGGGCGTGCTGCGTAACTCCGGCTGCCGCCCGCCAACTCCGCCCACGCCCCTCAAAGCCGCAGGCCTGCGCCGCGCACGACCACGGCCGGCGCTGCCCGCATGAGAGCCGCGCAAGAGCCTTGCCCACTATGTTCCATACGCGCCAAGTTCCCTCTGCCCGTTAGCACGTGCCAACAGCTAAGTATGTAGGCCAAGTACTCCAAACGCGCGTAAGGAACACACGTCTACCATAAAGTACAGACGCGTATAGAGTAGGCCGCATCTGCTACAAGCAGGAATACTAGAGACGCATGTTGGAAACACGTGTCTGCAATAAGAGATCTTAGTACAGACGTGTGTCTCGTACCCGCGTCCGTAGGGTTTGATCACGTTATCTGAGACTCGGAAATTACAACACGCGTCTGTTATAATTGATACAGATACAGACACATTATATAAACAAGCGTCTGTAGCTTTGTCACGGACGCGTTTTACCAACACGCGTCTGTAGTAAGCGCTTATTACAGACACGTGTTGACCTCGCCAGACCGATGACCCCCGCCGGAGACTTACTATAGACGCGCATCAGGAAGACGCGTCTGTAGTTGAGCTACTGCAGACACGCTTTAGTGCTGGCGTCTGTGGTGACACGGTGGATATGTGGTAATTTTACATAGTGTTGTCTAATTGAGGATCATCTCTTCTCTGGGGCGACAAAGGGAGAGTCTCCACTCAAAGCATTAATACTCCATCCGTTGCAAAATAAATCAATTTCTAGAATCATTGTAAATCAAACTATCTTAAATTTAACCAACTCAATTTATAGAAAATATAATAACATCTATCTATGAATTTAAGTATGTGATGAAAATGTATTTGGATACTAATTGGCTGTTAAAAATAGTGGTGCTCTTTTCTATAAACTTAATCAAATTTAAAACAGTTTGTCGTAAAACAACTTGAGAAGTTGATTTAATTTGAGATAGAGGGAGTACCAGGCCAACGATGGTTGATTATATACAATGGAGATGGGGGCATGGTGAGGTATGTTCAAATCTTTAATCCCCTTGATGTTTTCTCAATGCATTGGTTGAGCTATTAACCTTGCATTTGGTTTACGGGTGGACTAGTAGAGAATCATCCGATCCAAATATTGAGTAAAAGCACAGCATTTGGCATCTGTCACAAAGTCATTCCCTATCACATCTTACAAGCCAATCTCGAGGAGCCAACTAATTCCTCGCAAAAGTAACGGAGTAGTGCTAAGTCGACAATAAAAAAATATAGTGTCATACATATATAACGTGTTTGGTTCGAGGACGTCTTGTGTGAAACTATTTGAACCAGTGTCCAAGCCTAAACATAGTGTTTGGTTTGGAGCACGAAGTCGACTCGCCCCTCATCTTCAGATCATTCCCTACAACAGCATGAACGTGTGAGTTCCTTCACAAATCACCGGATGACTCCATGAGGGTTAACCATTTGACTAGCTGCATGCCCGCCACCTGCCCTGATTATAGCTAGATAAGCCGGCTGGCGTCCAGCAATCGCCGCCCCGTCCGTCCGTCGCCTGAATGACCTCTTCGATGCGCAGCGCGCAGGATACCATGCATGCATGCATGCGTCGCGGTGTCGCCGGCGTCTGGACCATGCATGCATGCAGATGCAGACGCGTAGGGTGTGCTGATCTGGCTCCGCATGCGTGCCACGCTATACTACCGCAGGTCTATAGCTATACAGGCATGTCACATGTGGATGCAGAATATGCACGCAGGAACATACTCCTATGGTGTAGAGATGGACATGGAGGCATGGATATGCAGCAATATATATGAGACAGCACTACTATAGATAACTTTTTGGAGGCGGTGGAAAACAGTTAATCGAGGCGGCGGATGAAATGCCCACCTCGATTAATAAATTAAAAAAAATAAAAAGCCAGCGAACCCATCGACAAGCCCGCCGAGCCCATCGAGCCCATCGCGCATGCGCTGCCGCAGCCTGCCGGAATCCCACATCCGCCGCCGCCGCTCGCCGGATCCACTACACCGGTGCTAGATCCGCCGCTCCCGAGCCCATATCCACGCACCGTTGCTGCTGTTCACCGGATCCGCCGGAGAAGGGAGGGAGGGAGGGCACACGGAGCGGATCCATCCTGGAGGAGGGGATCCGCGCCGCCCTGCGCCGGATCCGCGCCAGAGGAGAGCCGCCCTACTCCGTGTCGCCACCTCCTCAGGCCGGATCTCGCCGGTCGCTCGCAGGGGAGCATCACCGCTCTAGGGGAGCGCCGGATCCAGCTGCCTCCTCGCGGGAACGCCGCTGCAAAGGTCGCGCGAGCTCCGCCGCTAAGGGCCACGTGAGCTCCACCGCGGAGCGCCGCTGCAGGGTCACGCGAGAGGTGCCGCCGTCGAGAGGGAGGGAGGGAGAGGGGCGCCGCTGTGAGGGTCGGAGAGAGGGAGAGGGATACGGAGAGGGAGAGTGAGGGCGCCAAGAGGAGAGGGAGAGTGAGGGCCGAGTGTGGAGACGGAGAGGGAGGGGTCGGGCGCGGCGCCGAGGGAGACGGAGTGTGGGAGGGGAGCGGCTCTGGGAGAGCTTAACCCTAAGTGTCGCTTATATATGAGCCCGGGGGAAGATAGATGTGGGTTTTTGCTTGGGCCGGGAACTGGGCCACTATTTTTGAAGGCGGGCTTTACAGTGTGCCCGCCTCCGGAAATGGATTTTTGGAGGCGGTTTCTTTAAGATGACTGCCTCAAAAAATAGAGGATTTTTGGAGGCGGTTGCCTTAAAATGTTCGCTTCCGTAAATCGATTTTAGGAGGCGGCTAAAAGTGCCCGCCTCGGTAAATAAAAAATGCCCGCCTCCATTAATCACATGCATTAACCGAGGCGGTTGGATTTTGTGACCGCCTCTGTTAATAAAAAGGGCACCGTCTTACAAAATCATTTGTGTAGTAGTGTAGGTGCCTATCTCCCGTAGGCACTAGGCAGTAGAGCTCGGAGCTTGAACAATATCTTAAGGGCACTATATTAATGAATTAGAAGAGGGCCACTAATGATGCATGACTCAAATTAGCTATGAATGAACTACTATAAGTGCGTTTGGATGCCTTATTGTGTTGCCGCCTCACTTGGCCTAGCTCGGCAAAGCCAGCCTTGCAACGAAGGAAAGCCAGATTGGCCCTCTCCAACGAGCCAGGAGAAACCTTGAAATAAGCTCAAGAAACGAGGTAGGTGGTAAAGGAACCAAACGTCCTAAACTTCGCTTAGCACTACTGGAAAACTGAGATTTGCCTAGTGTTTAATGGTTTGCCTAGTGCCAATCGTCGGACACTAGGCAAAGAGCTTGTTTGCCGAGTGTTAGACCCCGGAGCACTCGGCAAAATAAAGGCACTAGGCAAAATAACGATTTGCCGAGTGTCGACACTAGGCAAAGAAATCCACTCGGTAAATGATCATTTTGCCTAGTGTCAATACTAGGCATACCATCACACTCGGCAAAGGCTGCTGAAGGGCAACCGCCGTTACCATTTTGCCGAGTGTCTTCCGTTAACACTCGGCAAAATTAGAACTTTGCCTAGTGTCTCCGGACGACACTAGGCAAACTGGCCAGTTTGCCTACTGTCTTACAGAGACACTAGGCAAAATATTTTTTCTTTTTTTGATTTTAGCTTCCAATTTTTTTCTGTAGCTTTCCTACTATACCTTGACCAACATGTTGAAAGTTGGCACAATTTTATGAAATTTTGCTATATTTCTTTAGTTTATTTAATTTTTGTTTTATTAGTTGCTTATTGATTTTTACATACCTTTGCCTTACTTTAACATTGGGGGTCAAATGTTGTAGGCCCAACTGCTAGAAGAAAGGAGGCTTCGCGAGGAGATGGAAGCGAGGGCGGTGGAAGAGCGGGAGGCCCAACGACAGAGGATAGAGGAGCTGGTGGGGTTCATGTCCACTCTTGGCGCCGCTATGGGGCGGACCATGCCAGCTAGCCTAGTCTTGCCACTTCCTCAAGCAGCTACTCCTGTGAGTACCAATATATTACTTATTATGTTCCAACCTGACATAGGGCACACTAGAAAAAATATGCAATCTCAAACATACAATATAGTGTTGGTGGTGACGGCGGTTGTTGTTGTGGTGTGGTGGTGGCAGTTGTGGTGTTCGGGTGGTGGTGGTGTTGGTGGCGGTGTATTGATATGTATGTTCTTGACGGTCATCGTGCCGTTTGTTTTCTTGCAGGGTTTGGAAACTTCTCCGTGCAGGGGAGGTTCTGCCGAAATTTTTTATTGACGGTATCCTTTTCATTTTTTTCAGCATCAATCGGGCGTAGCATTGAATCAAATTGGAGGGTCGCCGGCTTCACAGATTAGAGCGTCGCCGGCACCACAGCTTGAGCCGAATCAAGTGGAAGGGTCGCCGGCTTCACAGATTGGAGCGTCGCCGGCACCACAGCTTGAGCCAAATCAAGTGGAAGGGTCGCCTGGAGCATCAAACCACGGGCCTCTTCACCCTTGACAATCGTCGTGATCAGCTTGTTGTGAACTTTGTTAAGAAATTTGGTTGTGCACTTATGAACTTGTGAACTTGTGGCACATTTGGACTTTTGGTATGAACATGTGATATATGTGAACATGTGGTTCTTATTTATGATTCATGTGATATATTTGTGGTGTTTGAATATGATTTATATTTGTGTCGCAAATGGAATAATCAAAAAAAAATTCAGCTTCTGATTACTTTGCCTAGTGTCATGGGTCTGACACTAGGCAAAGGGGCCACACGTGGCACACCTAGGAACAGGCTTTGCCTAGTGTCAGGAAACTAACACTAGGCAAAGTAGACAGTTTGCCTAGTGTCGGAGGCCTGACACTAGGCAAAGCTTGGCATATTTGCCTAGTGTAGGCGGCCTGACACTAGGCAAAGCTTGACATATTTGCCTAGTGTCGGACGCCTGGCACTAGGCAAACCTTGTATACTTTGTCTAGTGTCGGAGGCCTGACACTAGGCAAAGCTTGGCATATTTGCCTAGTGTAGGCGGCCTGACACTAGGCAAAGCTTGACATATTTGCCTAGTGTCGGACGCCTAGCACTAGGCAAACCTTGCATACTTTGCCGAGTGTCAGATCTTCGACACTAGGCAAAACGTCCGTTATGATTTCCACCGTGACATTAGGCAAACACTTTGCCGAGTGTCCGAGGTTTGACACTCGGCAAAGTGCTATTTGCCTAGTCCGCCTCTGCCGACCCTTGTTTGCCTAGTGTGACACTAGACAAACTGTTTGCCTAATGTTTCTGAGCCTTTGCCTAGTGCCTACGGCATTAGGTAAATCGCGCGATTCCAGTAGTGTAGCCAGGCAAAGCGAGCACCAGCAAGGAATCCAAACATGCTCTATATATACGTTTATTAAAAAGGCTAAGATCCTGGGAATGGCGGCCATGGTCAAGTTGGCCTTACCTATCACCCATGCTCATCGGCATGGTTCTAACTCTAACTTTATTTGCTGGTTAAAAAAACTTTTGGTTAAACAGCCTTGCCTGACTGTTGAAAAGGGTAAATATCTTTCTTTCTTTTTTTTTCTCTTTAATTTCGCACTTATTTTACTTCTCTTTTATCTCCATCTTATCTTCTCCGCCGCACGCGTCCTTCTCCAGCGGTTTCACACGTAAAGTTAGAGCCTTTGATTGCCGCATATGACGCGTCTTTACTGTGGTTTCACACGCTTTGCTCTTGTATGTACACAGTATGATGGATCGCAAGGGTCGGTGTCATCTCATCACGCACGCAAAAGATCGGTGCAGTGCAGCGGTCCATCATATCGCCCCGTTCCCTTCGCTAGAAAAAGAAGTCAAAACACTGTCTCGACTGATTTGTTGTGAGAGAAAAATATTGTTCTGACAGAAAAAAAATAAGCCAAAGAAATTGGATTATAAGAGATGCTCTATCGTCCTGTCAGTCAATACTGTGCAAGTTGCGTTCTGTGACAAGCACGTAGCACTGACAGCCACCGTTTTATCCTTACCGCGCTGCAACGACTACAATCGAGGATTATTATTTATTAAAAAATCATTTATGAATTACAATGATTCTATTGTGTATGCCATTTTCTGTGAAGAATTTATATATTATATCGTTGAAGGGTCATATAAGTAACTAGAAAAACATTTCAAGTTAGCTACCTAATAGCTCCTAAGGGCTTGTTCGGATCCCAAGAGCTTTTTCAACTAGTTCTACATTTTTAGTCTATTTTTAGACCTTGGGAAAACAAACAGGTGTGCTAAAAGGGGAGAACTAATTCTTAGTCCCCAATAGTCTATTTGCCCCTCAAGGTGACATAAAGAGGACTAAAAGTGCTTTCACTCTCTTACTCTCCTCCCCCTTTCACCTTTTACTCACCTTTTAGCACCCGGATCCAAACAGCCATCTTGAGCTAAACTTTAGGGACTAAAGATCTAAACAAGCCCTAATTATTAGCATAATGCCGTTTTAGATTCACCTGCTATAAGTTAGTAGTAGGTGGTTGCATGGTTGGCACCTATTAACACCTATTAGCAGACCTGAACCTGCTAAACTAATAGTTCACAGCTCCCAAACTAATAGTTAGTTGATCTATTCAAAGGTTTGTTTGGATTCACTAGTAGTAATTTTAACTGCTAATTATTAGCATTAACAGATTCCAACAAACCCTTATATCAGTTTAGCTATAAAGAAAAGCCCAAACACTAAGAAAAGGTGAGCTCATGGGGCGAGGAACAAAAGACCTAAAGTTTGTAGATTATACCGAACTTGTAGAATAGAGAACAAAGGTGATAAACCCGTTGGTAACCTAGGTACAAATTTTTGGTAATTTTGAGGGTGCTCAAAAGAAAATTCTAAAATTCCATGCTAGCTAATACACGTGTATGACTGTAAATATATAACTCTAGGCTATTGTTTATGTTGCATAATCATCTACTCAATAGATGAGTAATCATAAATCATAGTAATATTTTGTTTACATCCAAAATTTTTGGAAAAATCATACTTCATGTTTAAGTCTATAATTTTTTTTTTTTACAAAACATTGATCTAAATTTGTGAAATTTGATAATTTTAGGGGTGACCGAGAAAATCCTAATCCCAAAATTGAAAAACCCTATATCCGTAACACCGAGCTAGGGCATCCAAGACTAGCACAAATGAAAACCACTATTTAACACCAAGCTAGGGCTGCCTCAAGGTTGCTTATCAAATACTCTCTCCATTCCAAAGTATAAGACGCTTTGGTTTTTCTAAATTCATAGCTCTTGCTATGCATTTAGATACATAGTAAAAACAATATACCTAGAAAAACTAAAACGCCTTATAATTTGAAATACAGGGAGTAGTATAGAAAAAGCACATGTCTGATGATAAAAATGAGCGAAGCATAAAAGAGTTCCAAAAAAATTAGAAACAAAATATATTAATATTTGATATCCTTTTTATAAATTCTAAAAGGATTGAATGGTCCAAAAGATTGTGAATTAGGCTTAAAAATTTAGGAAAAAGTCCATCTCGATCTACTTCCCTTAATTATCGTCGTAGTTCGATTTTTCTCCTCAAACTTCAAAACTAGACATCTTAGCCCCTGAACTCTCAAAACCTTTTAAATTGCCTCCCTATCCTAATTTAGAGTTGTTTTGAAGGCTATTTTATCCTAGTTTAGTTAAAAGATTTGGTAAATATTTGAAAATATTTTGATACCATAAAAAATGTCTCTAAGCTTGCTAAAGTTCTTAAAAAATTGGATATAGGGATGCACCAATTCCAAATAAAATATTCTAGCGCTCATGAAAATATGTCTAGATGCTTCAAAAAAGAGAATTAGCTCTAACAAAATGGAAAACTTTCCATAAAAAAGTTGAAAATTCCCAAAACATTCTAACTGATATGTATACATATATTGAAAACTTGTTGCAACAAAAAATCTAATACGCAACGAGCACAAATACATTTAGCATTAATAATGTACGTTGCATTCATGCTAGTTGCATCTCATATATTTTACCGTGCAAAGTTTTTAAACATTTTTATATTTTGACCCAAATGTTTTGAGAAATTTCTAGATTTTTCTAGAAAATTTTCCCATTTTATAGAGCTAAACCTAATTTTTCAAGTTTCTAAAGATACTTTCATGGGCTCTAAATATTTTATTTGGATTTTTTATCTCAATATATCTCTTGATTTTTTTTTCTACTTTTTAAAATCTTAGAGGAATTTTATATGGTTTCGAACCTTATCAAATATTTACCAGATTTTTAACTTAAAAAGGACAAAACTACCTTCAAAACTAGTCCAAATTAAGACAGAGAGGTAATAATTTGATCGGTTTTAAGAGTTCGAGAGGATACGATGTCTAGTTTTGAAATTCGAGGTGGAAAATTAGATTACAATAATAGTTTGCCGAAGTAGAATCTCAAAAATTTAGTATAAAGACCAATCTATATTTTTTTTTGAAATCGATGGTTAAATATACAAATGTTTAAAACGGAGGGGAATATATCTGTGGGCTCTCTTTTATTTGTTATTAGGTACAATACTATATATATGTCTTATGTCAGCGGTGGCTTGGCCCTGGCCGCTCCATTCATTAAATTCGTGCTGTGCAGGTTAGCTCAAACCGACCACCATGCTGCACAGTGCACTTATGTATGGACGTATGGTACTGAGCATATATAATTAGCTGTTGTATAGTGGTAGATCCAATGCCGCTGCTGCTCTCACCAGCTGGTCAAAGCAAGAGAATGACAAGGGGACATTGTGCTTTCCGTCTGATTCAATGGTCTACATACTGTCCAACAACCCTTGTACAGTCCACACACATTGCGCATCGCACTATCGCACAGCCAGCTTAACTAGATTTACAATATCCATATATCCTAATATACTTATTATGAAAATATATTTTTATTGTTAATTTAATAATATTTATTCTTCATTTAAGTATTAGTATCTTTTATTTATTTTTTTTGTTAAATTTTAAAAAATGACTTCAATTATACTCTATGTTCTAATTTATAGGTCATTTTGATATTTTTAGATATATCGTAATTTTTAATATATATCTATATATATATCACATATCTAGTGTATAATAAAATCTATGCGTACCTAAAAAAACTAAAGTAACATATAATTTGGAACAGATTTTGCGCCTGATCGCTGGGCTGGCTGGGGCTGGCTAGGCTGGTCAGCCCTCTCACATGAGTACTACTCACCTGAACCAGCCAGCAGTATTTCTCTCTCACATAAACGAACCAGCCAACCGAACAGGCTGTTTGGCCGGAGTGAGTAGTAGTAGAGGAGCAGCTGCCTATTAAAAGCCTCTCCTGCTGCTGCCAAAGCAGATGAACAGAACAAAAGTATTAATTAGTAGGATTTAGTTTGTTTAGGTCACCAAATTGACCACACATTAATAAATAACGGTGGTTGGGTTGCACATGCTCAGGAGAGAGAGCGACGAGATGTGTGGCCTCACAGATCTCTCCAGCTCGTTTCCATCCTCCATATAAAGAAGGCAGCAGGAGCTAGCTGAGGCTCCTAGCAGCAACCCTTCGCATAACACGCTCGTACACACGAGAAGTGGACAACAAGCATCCATCCTAGCTCTCTCTCCCTTCCCTTCCGTCTCTCTCAGCCTCGCTCTCTCTCTCTCCTGTAGCAGAGCTAGCCGAGGAAGAACAAGAACTCAACAAGTGAAGCAAAGGGCGGCATCATGATGCACCGGCTTGTCGCCGAAGCTAGGTACGTATATATCACTACATGGAGTTTCTGATGTTTAATTTTATCGTTTGGAATCTCATTTCATTTCACCATGACCATGAGGGCAGAAAATGTCTATTTGTTCTGGTCCAACTTTCCGGACCTTTTGCATGTTTTCTCCATTGATATTTGGGGGCTTTTTCAGGAGAAGAGCAGCCCCGGCGACGATGGCCGCCGGCGGTGCGGCGGGCGGCGAGCGGTGGATGTCGTCGTCGGCAGCCAGCAAAGTAAGGTAGGAGGAAACATCCAATCGGATGACTACTACTCTTGCTTAGTACCATCCTTTTCCATGCAGTTTGCAACTTTGCATTTGCATAGTGAGTGGAGCCGTGCATAGATGATGCAGAAACTTTGGCGTTATCCCTTGCATAATGACACCTCGCTCTGATCTCTCTCCAGTCCAGGGTGTTAGATTATCCTGTTCGCTTGATCGTTTACGTGGCTTATAAATCGGCTAATGCTATTTTGTTGTAAGAGAAAAATACTGTATCATGATTGATAAATATAGCTGATACGATCAAGCGAACAGAGTGCTAGATTAGATTAGATTAGATTAGATTAGACTAGATTAGATTTCAGGACTGCATCTGAAGGCAGGCGTTAATGCATGCAGCTGCTGCTGGCCGACTGCCACTGTTGTGCCATGTGATTGATCTCATCCTCTCTCTCACCAGTGGGCAGTGACAGAGAGCACAAAAAGGAGTACTCCTATACTACCGTAGCACTCGTACTCGTAGATGAGAGAGCGACAGACAGCGAGAGGAGAGGGTGTGTGGTGTGGGCCCGCGCGTACGTCTGCTTGTGAGTTGGAAGCACGACAGCTTCCAAAGAACAGTGCACTGCTGTTCCCAAAGGGCAAGGCCACCGTCAGGTCCTATTGCAAATGACGAGAATCTTCCCGTTAACCACGCGCCCGAGTTTCCTGGGTTTGTCTTTGTCAGCTAACCCCACCAATTGTTTACTCTCACAGTGTCTGTCTGAGCACAGTCATTGCAAGTTTCCATACTGAAATTTGCAACGATCTGTTCAAAAATAAAGAAAAACATGCATTCAAGATTTCCTATTTTTTCCATGTATTTTTATTTATTTTCTGCAGTTTATGTATTATATAGTTAGAAATAATTTAAATCTACTACCTTACCCTTATATAGGCTGTTTGACTTTCTACAAAGTGTTTTTACTACCAAAAAGTAGAACACTGACTAAACGGGTACAACCTGAAGTTACTTTTTTTTTATACACAACTGCTTTTGCGTAATACAATTTTCACGGCACATTTCGTGCTTTTGAGTTTTAGTTTCCAGCCTTTTCCAAGTGGATGTAAATACAGAGACGTTCTACAGTTGTTTTAATGAAGATTAAGAGAGGGATAGCTTTCATAGTTGCTTCAACCAAATGGTAGATTAAGAGAGGGATAGCTTTCATAGTTGCTTCAACCAAATGGTTTATAGTTTTTTTCATAGCTCATAGGTGAACCAAACAGATTTTTTACCGAAACACCTAATGATTTTCTTAGCTTTTGTTACCAGTTCAAATCTCATCGCTCACCAGAATTTTGTCATTCTCCTTTAAGTTTTTAGCCAGTGCTACAAGTTTCAACGTCTAATTATATAATGACACCGTACTAGTAAATTATAAATCCCGCATATTGAATTCACAATCAATTCTGCCACCAAACACTTGATTTTCAACAGGCTAGAAGGGAAGATTGCGCTAATCACCGGAGGCGCGAGTGGGCTCGGCAAGGCGGCGGCCCAGGAGTTCATCCAGGAGGGCGCGCAGGCCGTGATCCTCGCCGACATCAACTCCAAGCTGGGCCTCGAGACGGCTGACGAGCTGGGCCCAAACGCCCACTTCGTGCACTGCGACGTCGCCGCCGAGGACAGCGTCGCCGCGGCCGTGGACGCCGCCGTGGCGCGGCACGGCCGGCTTGACGTCATGCTCAACAGCGCCGGCGTCGTGGGCCCGCTGTCCCCCGGCACGTCGCAGATCGCCAGCCTCGACTTCGCGCAGTTCGACGCCGTCATGTCCGTCAACGTGCGTGGGACGCTGGCGGGGATCAAGCACGCCGCGCGCGTCATGCTGCAGACGCCGGCGCCGGCCGCCGCGGGCGACGGTGCCGGCGGAGGGTCCATCCTCTGCATGGCCAGCATCAGCGGCATTCTCGGCGGGCTGGGCACGTACCCATACTCGGTGTCCAAGTTCGCCATCGCCGGGATCGTCAAGGCCGCGGCGGCCGAGCTCTCGCGCCACGGCGTCCGCGTCAACTGCATCTCGCCGTACGCGGTGCCCACACCGATGGTGGTGGAACAGTTCTCGGCGATGCTGGGCGAAGCTGCCGACGAGGCGCAGGTGGCGGCCATCATCAGGGGGCTCGGGGACCTCAAGGGCGCCACCTGCGAGGCGGAGGACATTGCCAGGGCCGCCGTGTACCTTGCCTCCGACGACGCCAAGTACGTGTCTGGGCACAACCTTGTGGTTGACGGCGGATTCACGAGTTACAAGCACATGAACCTGCCCTTCCCTACCAAACCACAGGAGTGACTTGCCAGTTGCCACAGCTTGTGATTGAGGTGTTGCGTGCTTTGATTCTGGGGGATATTTAATTTTTTACCATCATAACGGATGGCGCCTTCTCAAATAGCAGCTTTAAGATCGGCGCTACGTTTTTAGCAGCAGAGAGAGAAAAATGATACACATTTACCATTTTTGCTTGCGTGGCACGCCAGCTCCGCTGTCCAGCTTGGATCCGAGTCAGCATCCTCAGGTAAAATGACCGCCCCAGCCCCTGGCGTCTCTATTCCCCCCCCCCCTCTCCCTCCCCCATCACTGACACGCGGGATCCACAAGTCAGATTCTCCTTCAACCTTCGACCATCACCACACAACCAGGGAAGGGGATGAGCTCGGCCACGCCGCGGTGCACGGTGCTGCCGTCCACGGCGACGCGCAGTGCTCGCCGCTGCTTGTCGTCTTTGCCGCGGCCGTAGACACGGAGAGCCCCGCGCCCTCGACGGCGTGGTGCGCCTCGAAGTCGAGCCTCGTCGGCGTCGTCCCCGCAGTATGTGGTGCCGGCGCTCGGGGTCCACCACTAACCCGTCGAGGGCACGGCAGGGGCCATAGAGATGCTGCGCTCCAACCGGATGCTCGACACCGCCGCCATTGCCAGCCGTGCGCCGCCGACCTATGCGGCCTCGACGTCCTCGCGCAATGGGCTCTAGGTCCTGGAACGTCACGCGTTTCCTGCTCCTCTCCAGGCCGTCGTCGCCCACCGCGCTGTCTGAGGACGCCGACGCCCAAGACCAGCATGGTGGTCGCGCACCGGGGCGGCTCCATGATCTCGGCGATCCGTACGTCGTGATTTGCTCTTGAGCCAGGTCATATACGCTCGGCCATTTTGTGCGCTCGGCCACGGCTTAGGCTCGTCGTGCAACGAAGGCGCTGCAGTCTCGGATCTGGCGCCCCGCCCTTCCCTGGCTCCGGCGGGCGTGACCCAGGCTCCGCCGCCCTTCCCCGGCTCCGGCGGGCGTGCTGGTGCCGGTGGCCGCGAGGATGACCGGCTGCGTGGATGGCAGCACGGCGCACCGCGGCGTGGCCGAGCTCATCCCCTTCCTTGGCTGTGTGGTGATGGTTGAAGGTTGAAGGAGAATCTGACTTGTGGGGCCCATGTGTCAGTGATCGGGGGGAGGGAGAGGGGGGAGAGTAGAGACGTCAGGGGCAGGGGCGGTCATTTTAACTGAGGATGCTGACTTGGATCCAAGCTGGACAGTGGAGCTGGCGTGCCACGCGAGCAAAAGTGGTAAATGTGTATCGTTTTTCTCTCTCTGCTGCTAAAAACGTAGCGCCAAACCTAAAGCTGCTATTTGAGGAGGCGCCATCCGTTACGATGGTAAAAAGTTAAATATCTCTCATTTTGGTAGTGTTTTTCTTTTGTACAAAACTGCACCTAACCGCGAGGAAGGAGAGAATGCGTGAGTTGTTGTGATCTTGGTTTACAAGGGTTGTGAGTGACTTTTTAGCCCATGCAATGATCCAAACCTAGTGCATGGATTCAGTAGAAAAGAATGTGGCTTCGCAGTTACTGCTTTCTTTCTGTGGAGAAGTTGTGGGTTGTGAAACATCAAAGGTATAGATATTCTGGTTTAGAAAAAAATCCAAATTACTACCTCCAAGTATCGCTTATGTCCATAAAACCCATAAACTATTGGTTCAGTTTACTCCCCTTAACTATTTGGGTCAGTCCAATTATCACATAACAAAATTTATATTTTTATTCTCTATGTACAAACTGAATTTCAGTTTCTAAATTTATGGGGTGACAGTGAATATTATATTATTTTTTAAAACTACATTATGCATTTTATATCATTATGTTTAATAGAATTTTCTATTCTTGTGTTAATTTTTTATCATATGTCATAACATATCAAAGTAATGATAAAATTTTATGGAAATATTTTTTTAAAACATAAATTATGGTGCTAGCTATCTCCTCATAAAGTTTGAAACTAGAAAACAACTTGAATGTGGAAAAACAAACAAGACGAATCTTGTTGAGGTGTAAATTGGACCAACTAAAATAATTGAGAAGAGTAAAACGAACTAAACAGTAGTTTAGGGGGGTTATCTGGACATAGAACATAGCTGAGGGTAGTATTTGAGACTTTTTCATTCTGGTTTCAGTAAAAAAGACCAGATAATCTTTAGGGGTGTAATTTGCAAAAAAATAGAGGAACCTTTAGGCTAGGGTCTTTGGTTCAAGGTGTGGAGTAGTCGGTCATCTTTTTGCTTCTTACCTTTTTTTTTTGGTTTGGTTTATAGGAACTTTCATGTCTTCGCCTATGAGGTGGAGAGGATGAATAGGGTTACTAAAATATTGAACACAGTTTAGCATCAGGAATCCTATATTATTTCCAAATCACCCTAATTGTTTTTATACTTTCTTTATCTCTTGTACATTTGCATTGAGAACCCTGTCCTACTCATTATTGTTTTCGCACATCCTTTAACATTCAGATTGGTCGATCCATACGCGTGCGTATATTTCGATGTGACTAAGTTGATTTTTCTGAGTACGGAAAGATCGAGAGTTAAGACACAGAGTTGTTGGAGAATAGTTTTTTCTAATTTTGCTAAAAAAACATGATTAGGAGTGGATTTCGGAAAACTCTTGAAGATGCACTTAGAAATGAATGATCATGCAATAAGAATCACACCGATCGCGTTGTGCTCAATCGATATGAAATAATCCTAGTCCATCTTCACACTACCCCAGATCTGGACATCACTGCTGGTTCAAAAACCCACTTCACTATCGGATTTTGAACCGACAGTGGCATACCGGCAGTGATGGGGGGTTGACATCACTGTCGGTCCTTAAAAACTGACACTGATCTACAGGAAACAGTATCGGTTCCTGGCTCCACCCGGCAGTGTCCAGTTGAACAACACTGCCGGTTTGTAGTGCCAACCAACAGTGACGGTTGCTTCAAGAGTGTCGGTTCTTGGCTCAAGCCAGCAGTGTTGAGCAAGCCTACACTGTCGGTTCATGGATCAAACCGGCAGTGTTGTAGTAAATATCAGTGTCGGTTCATGGATCAAACCGGCAGTGTTCTCGTAACTATCAGTGTCGGTTCATGGTTCAAGCCGGCAGTGTTGAGCAAGCCAACGCTATCGGTTCATGGATGAAACCGGTAGTGTTGTAGTAAATATCAGTGTCGGTTCATGGATCAAACCGGCAGTGTTCTCATAACTATCAGTGTCGGTTCATGGTTCAAGCCGGCAGTGTTGAGCAAGCCAACACTGTCAGTTTCCTTCTAACCGGCAGTGATGGTTACGACAACACTGCCGATTTGTTGCTAACCGGTAGTGGTGACCCGTTCGTATTTTATTGTTTTATAATTTATTTTAATTTATATTTTTTATGGAATCGTGTTTCGCTTTATATATGCTACGTAGACAACAGGTCCATCAATATGAAACATTACAAATGTTATGATTACAATTCAAATGTTCTTATCCACATCTCGATCCCTCAAAATAAAAAAGAAATTTTCTTGGACTTCACACATGCTTCTCGGACTTCCTACAATAATCTGGCGAGCCGCTCTGGGCCATACTAGTCCTTGTACTTCACGGATTGTGCAATGGAAAATACTCCATCTTTTTCAAATACCTTGGCTAAGATGAATTTTGTCAGCTCCGATTGTAGTGCGACGATCTCCATGTCTAGCAGTATTTCGTGCTTAAATTTCTTGCGCTGTCATTCAAAAAAGATGATATCCAAAGAGCAACAGTAAATCATTTTGTTGAATTATTAATAGACATAAATGAAATGGAGATTATACACACCAACTTATCGGCTTCTTCTGATTTCCCGCTGATGTAGCGAAGCATTACCCACATTACATAAAACCCGCATTCATTGTTTCCCGTCGGCTGTGATAGGTGCTTCCCCTCCATTTCGACAACCTTGAATGGGACCGGCGTCCCACCGATATGTCTTCTTCGGACACTAAGCATTAAAAGGAGAAACATTAGAAAGCAGTATGTGTGATTAGAAAATAATAGTTATTAGGATCGCTTACTAATTCAGCACTGCCACCGGTGCATCCAGATGATGAAATTGTTTTTTCTTTGAGTCCCACACCTCGAGTAGATTTTTGGCAAGATTAACACAAATGAAGATGAAATGGTTGCTGCAATCACAGAATCCTAATTATCAAATAATCTTAACAAAAAAAGAAGCATAAAATTAAAAGCCGAGAACACATACTCGCAGTTGTAGGCTAGAAGTATGTGGATTTTCTTCTTCATCATGAATTCGTCGAAAACAACAATCAATCTCTGTTTTAGGTCTTCCACGTCACATCCATAGAGGCCTAGACATGTCCTCTCAATGACTCGCATGGGGTCCAAGAAGCCTATGTAATCCCATTTGCTTTTTAGAATGCAAAATTTTGCTATACACCTACATAAAATCATGGGAAGTGCTCAAAAGTTAACAATTTGTGTCTCGAGCGAGTAGTTAATTGTAATATCATGCGTGTAGGGTACTTGCATAGTCCACAGCGTCAACATTTGAACATCGAGAGAGTGTTTCTGGTATAGCTAGAACAAGCACTCCCACTCGACATCGAACTTCTCTTCTTCAGGATATTGGAAAACATGTGGCGAACGGATAATAACCTCAAAACCAAAGTCGTCCATCTCTGTTGCTTGAGCCATGTAATATTCATGTAATTGGCGCATATACGTTGTCAGATTTTTATACTCATGATCAGGAACCAAAAGATTGCCCTTTTCATACTTCATTGCCGGTGTTCCCGTCCCTTGTACATCATAATAGATGTTCGCGGCCTCTTCCATGGTTAAATCAGGGTTGTCTTCGACTAACTTCATAATGTTCCTTAAATCTTTATTGTGTATTTCTTCGTCTCTTGTTGTAGCATATTTATTCTATGTTTGCCTTTTGAATTCGGACTTCAACAAAAATGGAGGCAGTGAGGCACATAGATTGAAGAAACTAACACAATCTTCCTTCGAGATGTGTGCTGTAAATTTGTCTTTCATCAAGGTGGTAACGCTGCCACTAAATGGCCTTTTTTTTATGTTGGTCCACTTTGGGAGCATTAGCGACCGAATCCAAGGACCTTTTCTGTGACTGCGAGGATGTCCTTGATCTTGTTTTGGGCTGAGGTGGAGGAGGAGGATGACGACGAGAATTCTGTTTTCCCGGCGCTGATGAAGATGGAGGAGGAGGAGGAGTCTCTTTTCTCGGGGCTGATGAAGATAGAGTCGGACGAAGAGGAATAGAAGGAGACCTCTGTCTTCTCAGGGGTGATGGCTCCGGATGAGGAGGGGGTGATCTCTGTTGGGAGATGGTGAGTGATCATCGCGGGTGGGCAAAGACTCGCAGTCATCCTCATCATCAGAGGACAATTGATGGTCAAGCTTAATGAAGCGCTTGCGCTAGGTGACTTGAGAGCCCTTGTTTTGACCAAGTTTCGGCCTGTCTTCCGCTATGAGGTACTCAATGGTTATCTTGTTATACTTCTTATCAAGTATTCTGTCAATGGTGATGCGAGCATACCCTAGTGGAATTGGGCGGCCATTAATTGTCCCGTCTCCCATAGGCCAGGCCTGGCCAAGCGCCACCTTGTCCTTTGTCCATTCCTGATGGATGTACAACCTGACATTGACGGGTTCAGTGATGTCGTCCACCGGATGAGGCACATTCGCCTCTTCTTCATCGAGCGGGGTTGATCCGTAGCTGTTGCGACCCCTAAACTATGGGCTAAAGGCACTAGAAGTAGGGTTTTGTGGTACTACTGACCCCTTGGACAGCAAAATTTGCTCGACTCGCGCTTCAACGGTCACCTCAATCCGTGCTTCCATTATGTCTTCCATCTCTTTTAGTCTCCTTAAATACTCTACCTCATGTTCCACTCTACCCCTCGAGCGGCTTCGGTAAGTGTTATTTTCTTGGGGGAATGCTAGTTTCCAAGGAACAACACCGGTTCCTCTAGTGCGACTAGGGTGCTCCTTGGTTCCGAGTGCTTGGGTGAGCACGTCTTTCTCCCTATTAGAAGTGTGAGTCCCTTGCCTCACCTCCTCAGTTACCTAGGAGATCCTCTAGATGAGTTCGCTCATGGGTTGATTTGAGGAGCTAAAGCTCCCATCCTCGGCGTGCCTTACATTTCTCCCCATACAGTATAATACCGATCTAGGCTCCCAATCAGTGATCTCAACCTGAACGCCTTCCTCAGCAAGGCAATCCATCTTTTGAAGTTTTGCTTCAATTTTTGGCATCTTTTTGACGTAGCCACGAGAGCCGAGATGATGAGGATTCATCGCTTTCTATAAATTCTCCTTATTCTTCCTGCTCAGTTCTAAGTACTCCTCGGATAACCTGTATTCCTTGAAAGCCTGCCAGAAGTCCTTCTACTTGCTAAACTGTCCACCATCAAAATCTGGCTCTTTATTTTTTAGGACAAAATTCTTGTACAATGTCCCCTTGAAATTCTTGAAGCATGTCCCCATGATTTCTTTTGCTTTTTTCTTGACTAACTCCTTGTCATACTTGGTTGGGAAAGTGAAATACTATGGGATCTTGACATCCCATATGTAATCCTTCTCACTTTTAGGAACCCCCCACCGGTCATCATCTTCCCAATCCACTTCCTGTACTTAATCGGGATGAAGTTCCTAACAAGTAACCCGAGGATAGTCTTGTATTTGGTCAAAGCTATAGGCGGTGAGAGTGGATCCCTGAATTCATCGAACTCAGTAATGTGCCTATGTGTATTCCTACCAACAGGAATCTTTGATATGCCTTGCTTGGATCTGGCCTTCCTGCTACCCGAACCCTCTAGCTCCTCGGCCGTCGGAGGCTCCTGCTAGAGACACCAAGTAAGCTATGACCCTCTCAATTGATTAGCGTGTGTGGCTACATAGTGACTTGATACCAAAGTTACCTGGCCATCTTGGTCATTCTGACCCAGATCGAGCAGGCCGAACAGGGTCCATGGCTGCTCGTTCGCACCGACCTGATTGACACCATCACCGTTTGTCAGATCATGCGGCTCTCCCATCCCAGCGATATCAGCCGCTTCTTGTTGCCGATCAGTTCTTTGGCAACGGGGTAATAGGCGACGATGAGTCATGGTTGTGACACGATCATGGTTAGTTTTGGCCATGGACAACTACTAATAGCATATGTTCATATATATAATATGTTTAATGCAAAGTCTAATAATAAGTCCACATACAACAAAGTCAAATAATAGCATATGTTCACCTAGAATAAATTCATTGTTTGATTGACCACATACAATAAAGTCCACCTACTGTTCTATGAAACTAAGCCTACATCAACTTCCAAATAAGAAAAGAGATGACCATAGCCATAAATAAAAGTATGACATCTTTCCAAGACCAAGGAGCAATTCTCCTAATCTTCACATATCCGGCGGGTGGCTTCTCTTCGATCTCCAGTGCCAGCGGATGGCCATGGTTTGCATTCATTGGACCATAGTAGGTCGGTTGCCCATGGTTTGTAAGGTAGACCGGATGACTATTGTAGGCCCCCAAAGCTTCAGCTTCTGTGTTGTATTTTTTGTGCAAATTACCAGGGTAGCGATTGACTTGAGCATAGCAATCTTCCTAGGTTCGATAAATTCCAGGCATGTGACCAACATGCACTACATACCATACCATGGTTGCCTATACATTTAAGTAAATTAGGCATGTGGTAAGTGGTAATGGTAACTCACTGAACAAGAGTTATTATTCAAGTTATATGGCCAAACTAAATCTATTTAATGTTCTTTATCCTTGACATTCCAAACTAAATCTATTTAAGCAAGAGCAGAAATTCTTATCTAACTCTTACACAAACAGAACACTCCCTACCATCACAAATAAGACGTCCACAATCATTAACGTGTACCTTTGACTGCTAGTTTCCATTGCTTGCAATAATTACAAAGTACAGAGATATCATAACATTATGCAACTACTATTCGAGACAAATATGCTCATATCATTGTCACATATTCAATCTAACTATGTCAAGAGGTGTTGATGATCAATGTTTAAATACTTAGACTGCACACAGCGCAAAAGGTCACTTAGCTGTGACTCGAGGGAATAACTTGTTGCGACAACATGCAAATAGCACCAATGGTTCTTAAATAGTTTAGGGCCATGATTACTAGGTCCTCTCTAAATCAGTAGGTAGCATACTCTCTTCAGGGAAAACTAACTGGTTTATGTAACAGCATGTACATATAAATATAGCTAAACCAAGGAGTAACAGCATGTAACTCAATCGAATAGGAATCGACTGCTATTGGGAAGACAACAACCTGGGGTCATTTCATCTAACACTTAGTAGGCAGTGAGCCATGCACTCACCGTAGTGGTGGGAAAGCAGCTGTCCGCACGTGCTCCTGAAGGCCTCGACGATGCTCTAGCATTGGGCGGTGGACAGCGTGGGGAGTGCTCCATCGTGGGGTGGTGCACGGGCGTCGGCGTCGAAGAAGAGCGTGGGGTTGGGAACGGCGGCGCGGGGGCGGTGGACAGTTGCTCCGGCGTGGGGCGGTGCACGGGCCTCGGCATCGAAGAAGAGGAGCACGGGGCTGGGAACGGCGACGTGGGGGGTGGTGGACGGGTGCTCCGGTGTGGGGCGGTGCACAGGCGTCGGCATCGAAGAAGAGGAGCGTGGGGAATGGTTGGTGTGGGGTTGAAATTTGGATAATTTCAACCCGCGGCGGCCTTTTATACCAGACCACATCACTGCCGGTTCTAATTAGAAACCGACAGTGATGGTGGTACATCACTGCCGGTTGTAAGTAGGAACCGACAGTGATGGTGGTACATCACTGCCGGGCCATTCTTTAAACCGGTAGTGATTTCCGTGTAGCAGTTACAGCATAAGTAACTTATATTTTCCACTTCTTTCGAATACCTCCTACTGGCTCAACGGTTAAGACCCCGCATCTTAGCCCCCAATACCCATGTTCAAATCTCGGGCGGCCCAATTTTTTTGGTTTAATTTTATAATTTATTAAGTGGTCTAATAGTCAAAAAGATAAAATGAATGTGTTGCATTCCTAAATCGAACCGAAGCCTACAAGTTCCAGAGCAGCGCACAAACCGTTGAGCTATCACCTGATTTTGGAAAGTTTGAAGGAATTTATTCCTTTGAGTGATTATCTGTCCCTGCTTTGTGCGTAGGCCCTTCAACTCCCCGGCCACGCTGGTCGCGCGGTTCCCATGAAGAGCCACTGTTTTACCCGGTCCTTGGACTGGTCGTGGCCCTTTAGTTCCCCACGAAGAGACGCTGCGTTTACCCAGGAGTCCATTGGTTGATCGCGCTAGTTCCCAACACAGGCACGCTCCATCTTCCGAGGGGTGCGAGTTATTGCACCGTGATCAGTTCCACGCCTATATATAAGCCAGGCCCCCATGCACAGTCGGTCGCCATTTCACCACCACGCATCAAGAAAGCAAAGCATCCTTCCAATGCACACCTTGCCCCGGCCCTTGACCCGCCGCCATAATGTCCCATCGCTTGAAGACAACATGGGCGATGCTGAACCCGTCGTCCTCACGTCGCCCCCCGATGCTAGCTCCACCGACGCCGTCGTCCGAATCGGACCTCGAGGTGAACCTCGAGGATGATCCAGACCGTGAGACCGCATCGGAGGAGGAACCAGAACCTCTTCCGGTGGAGGAGGTCGTCTTCAACTCATTGGAGATGGCTCGGAAGGAGGAGGAGGACCGGCACCTCCATGCCATCACACAGAAGGAGACCAACGACTGCATCCTGAAGCGCGTCGTCGAGATCTCCAAGGAGGAGGAGCGCTGCCGCGAGGAGGAGGTGGAGCACCGCTGCCAGGAGGAGGAGACCGAGTGACGTCTCGTGATGGACACGGAACAGCGCCGGCGCAGGGCTGAGCGATGAAAGAAGCGCGAAGAGGAGCACCAGCAGTAGGGGGACGACGCATGCGGCAGCACTGACAGTAATTAGTAGCACTAGTGATTAATTGATGTCTTAGGTCGATGTAATAATTTACTGGTGCTAAAAAAACCGTGTCGTCGAATCCTTTGTTTGATCATCATAACCTTGGGTTGATACTTGCATTGCATGACCTCGTTTTATTTGCTTACATATTGGATGTTGCATTGTATGACCTCATTTTTCTTACATCGTCCCTTGGATTGTATGTGGCGATGCATCTTGGTCATTGTCCTATTGTCACGAAGACCATAGTATATGATATGCTACGTACTGAAGATCAAGGGGGTCAACAGGATTGTTGCTCTTCTAGACATCACTGCCGGGCCATTCTTTAAACCGGTAGTGATTTCCACGTAGGGGTTACAGAATAAGTAACTTATCTTTTCCACTTCTTTCGAATACCTCCTACTGGCTCAACGGTTAAGACCCCGTAACTTAGCCCCCAATACCTGTGTTTGAATCCAGGGCAGCTCAATTTTTTTGGTTTAATTTTATAATTTATTAAGCGGTCTAAAGGTCAAAAGGATAAAATAAATAAACCTTGGCACACATCCTATACTAGCGCAACGGTTAAGTGTCTGAACTCTGTAGCTCAAGACCCGAGCTCAAACCCGAGGGCTGGCATAATTATTTTTAATTTTTTATATATCACTGCCGGTTTTCAAAATAAACCGACAATGATAACAAGCATCACTGTCGGTTTTTTCTCATCACTGTCAGTTTTTTGAAACCGATAGTGATGTTTATATATATTAAAAAAAAATTATATACTGAATAAATAGAAGCATATGTATTCCTATGTCGAAATGGCTTGAAAAATTTTTGGCAAGCTTATACACCCAAATTAAGATCCCACACAGGATCTTAGGTTTTTCTAATTATTTTTTTATTAATTATATTTTTCTGTGTGCTGAATAAGATAAAAGAGGGTGAATTTCATCTTGGACCCAATAGATTTTTTCATCCACCTCCACAAAATTCTTATCCCTAGGGCACATTAGATCCTGTGTAAAAGTTTGGCACCATTGCGGATCTTTTCGTGGGTAGACTCAGTTCAACCAATAATTAAACGGTCTCGTCGCGCAAAAATTCAATTAAACCTCAGAAAGTAGCAAACCATCTCCGAAAAATCTCAAACTTGGTGTTTCCTTCACACGTGGCACGTGCAAGCCTGAGAATAATTTTAAGACCAATACAACACCGGAATGTAATTGAACCACAGAAACCTTGATAACCTATGTGTATAGTTATGGTTTGATGAGAGAGCACATGTACCTTTGTGAAGCATGTATACTCCGCCTATGTCGAAATGGCTTAAATTTTTTTGGCAAGCTTGTACACCCAAATTAAGATCCCACACAGGATCTTAGATTTTTCTAATCATTTTTTTATTAATTATATTTTTCTGTGTGCTGAATGAGACAAAAGAGGGTGAATTTCATCTTGGACACAATAGATTTTTTCATCCACCTCCACAAAATTCTTATCCCTAGGGCATATTAGATCCTATGTAAAAGTTTGGCACCATTCCAGATCTTTTCATGGGTAGACTCAGTTCAATCTATAATTAAATGGTCTCGTCGCGCGGAAATTCAATTAAACCTCAGAAAGTAGCAAACCATCTCCGAAAAATCAAAAACTTGGTGTTTCCTTCACACGTAGCACGTGCAAGCCTAAGAAAAAGTTTGAGACCAATAGAACACCAGAATGTATATGAACCATAAAAACCTTGATAACCTATGTGTATAGTCATGGTTCGATGAAAGGGCACATGTACCTCTGTGAAGAATATATACTCTGCCTATGTCAAAATGGCTTGAAATTTTTTTGGCAAGCTTGTACACTCAAATTAAGATCCCACACAGGATCTTAGATTTTTCTAATCATTTTTTTATTAATTATATTTTTTGTGTGCTGAATGAGACAAAATTGTTAATTTCATCTTAGACCCAATAGATTTTTTCATCTACCTCCACAAAATTCTTATCCCTAGGGAACATTAGACCCTGTATAAAAGTTTGGCACCATTCCAGATCTTTTCGTGGGTAGACTCAGTTCAACCTATAATTAAACGGTTTCGTCGCGCGGAAATTCAATTAAACCTCATAAAGTAGCAAACCATCTCCGAAAAATCAAAAACTTGGTGTTTCCATCACACATGGCACGTGCAAGCCTAAGAAAAAGTTTGAGACCAATACAACACCGGAATGCATATGAACCACAGAAACCTTGATAACCTATGTGTATAGTCATGGTTCGATGAAAGGGCACATGTACCTTTGTGAAGCATGTATACTCCGCCTGTGTCGAAATGGCTTAAATTTTTTTGGCAAGCTTGTACACCCAAATTAAGATCCCACACAGGATCTTAGATTTTTCTAATCATTTTTTTATTAATTATATTTTTCTGTGTGCTGAATGAGACAAAAGAGGGTGAATTTTATCTTGGACACAATAGATTTTTTCATCCACCTCCACAAAATTCTTATCCCTAGGGCATATTAGATCCTATGTAAAAGTTTGGCACCATTCCAGATCTTTTCATGGGTAGACTCAGTTCAACCTATAATTAAATGGTCTCGTCGCGCGGAAATTCAATTAAACCTCAGAAAGTAGCAAACCATCTCCGAAAAATCAAAAACTTGGTGTTTCCTTCACACGTAGCACGTGCAAGCCTAAGAAAAAGTTTGAGACCAATAGAACACCAGAATGTATATGAACCATAAAAACCTTGATAACCTATGTGTATAGTCATGGTTCGATGAAAGGGCACATGTACCTCTGTGAAGAATATATACTCTGCCTATGTCAAAATGGCTTGAAATTTTTTTGGCAAGCTTGTACACCCAAATTAACATCCCACACAGGATCTTAGGTTTTTCTAATCATTTTTTATTAATTATATTTTTCTGTTTGCTGAATGAGACAAAAGAGGGTGAATTTCATCTTGGACCCAATAGATGTTTTCATCCACCTCCACAAAATTCTTATCCCTAGGGGGCACATTAGATCCTGTGTAAAAGTTTAGCACCATTCCAGATCTTTTCGTGAGTAGACTCAATTCAACCTATAAATAAACAGTCTTGTCACGCGGAAATTCAATTAAACCTCAGAAAGTAGCAAACCATCTCCGGAAAATCCCAAACTTGATGTTTCCTTCACACGTGGCATGTGCAAGCCTGAGAATAATTTTAAGACCAATATGACATCGGAATGTATATTTCTAATTGCCTAACAAATGTTACACGAATTACATGCATGACAATAATTAAACACACAAAGCCGTACATATTAAAATTAGAATCCAATTAAATTACGACCTTGAAAACCTAGCTAAATAAACATTAATTACTATCGGAATCACTGCCGGGATCGATCGGGCCACACATACTAACATGCCTCTGTAGCCATATATAGTAATTGATGTCACGGATTATGTATCCGCTTGTATCGATGAAGTCCAATGCTCATATGAGTGCACTCTCTCGTGCCTCACAATATCGAAAGAATGGTCAGCCATAGATGTAACCAATGCATGACCACTGCCCTTGTTTGTAATCCTTATGCAGTACTGGCGTCCTTCTATAGTGAGCTAGCCGAGGTTTCCATTACAGAAGTCTCAATCGTACCTGAGTTGCTCCGTAGCTTGGTCTAGAATGGCCCACAAGCCACATGCAGCATAGGTAAGGTCCTAGAGCGCAATCTGCATGTGGAGAAAAAGAAAAAAAATTAGAAAATGTTATTACAATAATAAACAACAAATAACCACGACTCAGGTATAAGTGATCATTTTACCACATCTGCACGGTTGTAGCTCGCAAACCATTCGCTTGCTTGCGGGATGGGGATATCACCAGCATTCAAAGCAAGTGCCTTGAAGTGCGAGAAATTAGACACATCATAGCAAACAAGTCGAAGTGCCTCTAAACATATGCGCACTGCACTTAATTGGACGCTTATCACGTTTGGGATCTGTATTCCCGTCCTGTGGATATGGTTTCGATGATTTGAACCCCTCACAGGGATGAAAAAACTAAGTTCACATGTCCATAGCCAACCACTTGCATTAGATGCCATGTTCTCGATGATGTCTGAGATAAAGAACTAGCTAAATGCTGTTCGCAGCCAATCTATTGGGGATATAGTCTGCGACATATATGCATGCAACAATGATATTAAACTAATTAACTTATTTGTTAGCATCAAAAAACAAAAGATGTTGGAAAATATTTCATACCATAGCTGGAACAGGGTACCGTGGAATGGCCACATTAGGAGCGAATGGCTCATCGCCAGGGTGGAAACCTGGTTCTTATAGTGGGGGAGGTCCGTTGTTCATACCACCTGATCGATAAAATGCAAAAAAAAATATGAACATAAAATATATGCACAAAAAAATTCTTCCAAGTAAAATATGACAACATAATTAAATATAGATCGAATGCAAGGAATAAGAATATATATAAATATAGAATGCAAAGAAACATAAATATAAATATAGATCAAATGATATAGATACAATATTGGAGAAGACAACATATCAATATCATTGAAAAATGCAGGAGCCATGACCAAATCATGTAGAGAGAGTGGATGTCTTGAGAAGTGAGAGTGAAACATGATAAATGAGACTGAGAGAGTTCGTGGGTGGGTGGGATCGATGTATGTGGCCGGCAGTTTTTTTATATAGGGGGGCATGGACATCACTACCCATTTTTAAATAGAACCGACAAAAAGGTGGCTATCACTGCCGGTTTCTAAATAGAACCGACAGTGAAGGTGCATATATGTAAAGGATATATCTATTTAGATACTACAGTGGAAAAGTTTTAACAAGAACGATATATTTATTTAGATAGTAATGAAATACATCAAAAAATTACAAAAAATTAGAAATAAGTTACATATATGATAACAAAGACCTTACACTAAAATTCCATATACGATAACAAAGACTTATTTGCGTACCAGTCAATGTTACCATCAATGTGTATCAACACATTATAATTTAACCACCTCAGTAGCATTCTTCTAGCATCAACTAGGGTTAAACAACAACACTGAGGTGGTCTATGAGCTATACCGGTTGGAGATGATAAGGTGGCATCGATGAATCTATGCCTTTGCTGTACATGACCTTTTTCTCGGTACAGTCCAGAGCACATCAGATTTAGCTCGGCACCACACCAATGAACCAATGCTGCTCCAGGATAGGAAATTGCTGAGAGCACACCAGGTCTCTCTGGATATATAGTCCAAAGCGCACCACAGTGGATGGCTCTATGAACCTCATGGCATCTCAAATCTTCGGCGTTGCTCTATCTTCAGTAGCATTTTTCTAGTACCTCATGTGTGCACCATTTTGGTGGACTACGATGCATAACGATATATGTGGTTTGTTGTGAGAGGAAAACATTGTATCATAGCTGATAAGGCCTGGCTGAAACCAACATGCATGGAGAGGCTAGCTCCTGGCCGAGGGCCATTTTATAAGGGCTAGCAGTCATGGTACATTTTTATTTCTAAACTAAAGTTGTCGGGGTAGGTGGGAGCAGTGTTCCAATTGTTGTGGTCATGGAAGCACTGTTGGTATGTGAGGAGCATCTACACATCACTGTCAGTTTTAGTTTAAAAACCAATAGTGATAGAAGCTATCACTGCCGGTTTTAAAACCGACTGTGATAGAAGCTATCACTGTCGGTTTTAAAATCAAAACCGGCAGTGAAGGGTCCTGCCGCCATCTTTTAGTAAAAAATATAAAAAACATTATCTGTTTAGAGCCTACCATTGTAGCCTTTTTATAAAAAATATAAAAAGTTTGGCCCGCCTGAGATTCGAGCGCGGGTCACGGGGTCGAGAGTGCACGGCCTGCCATCGCAGCCTTTTTGTAAAAAATATAAAAAGTTTGCCCCGCTGAGTTTGGATAGGGAGTTCGGTTAGAATGGTTTTATTTTTTTCTTTTATCCCATCGTAATGCACTACTAAATAATAAATGCAAAATCAAAAAAGTTTGGTCCGCCTAGGATTCGAGCGAAGGTCTCAGAGTATAGAGTACGCGGCCTTAACCGCTGAGCTAGGATAGAGAGTTCGGTTAGTTTGCTTTTCTTTATTTATTTATTAATAGAAATAATGCAGTTAGTTTATATTCTAAAATAACACAAAAATTTGTGTCTTGATTATTTAATTCTATAATAATTAATTAATGGTCTATAATTATCAAATAATAGTGTTTGTGAACATTATCTTAATATTTGATTACATAGTCAATAATTAAATTGTAGAGATGTGCATAAAATATAACTTAAATATTCAGTGTGAATTACTAATACAACGTCTGCATAATGATTACATAGTTAACAATAATCTAACTATCTTTAGGTGCATCAACAATGAGGGCCTCGTTGTGATCAATTCGTTCGTAAGCAGGTTCGTCACCCTCTTGAAGGATAGGTAGGGGTACGTTCGCCCCGAATGGATGCATTTTCTGATAGCCCCTGTAGTCTTCTTCATCCGTCACTCCATCGACACCGATAATCTTTCTTTTTCCTTCTAGGACTATTTTTAGCCTTCCTTGTCTTGTTGTCCCTTACATAGAAGACTTGGATAACATCTCTTGCAAGGACGAAGGGATCGTCTCTGTATGCGGTCTTAGTGAGATCAACGGTAGTGAACCCTTCGTTGTTAGTGTTGATTTCCTCGAGCCGGACCCACTGGCAGCGAAAAAGAGCTGCCTTCAATGGACCATAGGCTAGCTCCCATATCTCCTCTATGAAACCATAGTATGTCGCCTGCACGTTGCCATTCTCGTCGTGAGCATCAAAACGAACACCACAATTTTGGTATGTGCTCTTTCCATCTTGCTTTTTTGTGTAAAATATGAATCCATTGATCTCATACCCTTGGTACTTAAGATATGTACTCGAAGACCCCTTGGCTAAGGCATCCAGTTGATTACCCAACTTTATTCCAAGCAAGCGATGTCGCAACCAGCTGACAAATTCCTCCTTATGTTTTTTATCTAGCCAAGCTTGTGACCTGCTCGGATACAGAGTTTGTAGCGATTCCCTGTGCTCATCAATGTATGGCATCACACCCTCGGCTTGCTGGAGAACAGCGAACTGTGCCTGTCTGAAAGAAACAGGGTCGTCTACTATAACAGATTTCTCCTCGATCGTTCCTTTGCCACGTAGTCTTCCCTCATGACGAGATTCTGGAACTCCGACCCTTTTGATGTCCAGATAATATGTGCAGAACTCAATGACCTCCTCCGTTGATCATCCTTCAACCATGCCCCCTTCTGGCCTGAATATGTTCCTAACATACCTCCTAAAAACTTTCATCAATCTTTCAAAAGGAAACATCTGATACAGGTACATTGGGCCAAGGGCTCTAATTTGGTCAACAAGATGAATGAGCTGATACAATGAGATATCAGAGTAAGTCGGCGGGAAATGCATCTCAAGCCTAACGAGAGTTTCGACTATGTCCCGCTGCAGCTGCTCTAGCGTGGACACATCAATGACCTTTTTTGAGATCGCGTTGAAGAACGAGCAAAGCTTTATGATTGGGGAGCGAACCTTTGGGGGGAGGATACCACACAGGGCAACAGGGAGTAGCTGAGTCATAATGACATGACAGTTATGGGCCCTCATAGGGCCATAGTTGAACTTGAGTTCTTTCATGTTCACTAGCCTCTTCGGGTTCACACAGTAGCCCGTCGAGACTTTGAGTTCATTGAAGAAAGAAATAAGCGCACGCTTTTCTTTCTTCTTCAATGTCCATGACGCAACTAGAAGTACCATTTTTGGAAATACTGAGACAGTAATTACAAAGAATTAATAAGAAATCGAGCTACATGAACAACAATTGTAGCTCGAAAGTACCATTTTTGAAAAACATTATTGCACACTAATTATTGAAAAATTGAAATTGGTAGCCCCGGCCCTATAAATTGAAAATCGTAGTAAAAAACAATTATTGCACAATATTGAAGAACACTATTCTACTCTACTTCTAAGAACTAATTATAGCATCACATACTAACAATGATGATCTTGACCACCATGGAATAATTAGCTAGGAATTTAAATTTGTTCATAAACACCAACCTTTTGGATGATTGATTCACCATAATTTGAGCCTTGCACAAATGTCTAATTCGAAAAGTGCTCTCTAGAATGGAGAAAGAACTAGAATGAGAATCAAGCAATGTAGCCATCAAAACGAAGCTAATTAAGCAACAAAATCAAAGGTGTGGATGTTTGTTACTAACCTTAAAGCAAAAAGACCAAGTCATTCTTCAAAATCGAAGCACTAGCTTCATGGTGAAGAGCAGTCGCAGCAATGGAGAGAAGGGTCCAAACGCGCGCCTCTGTTCTCGGGATGGAAGAGAGGAGGAAGAAGAGGACGGCTGCAGCCTTTTTGTGTTGTAGGCTTATCACCGTTGGTTCTTGGCTAGAACCGACAGTGATAGAGCACAATCACTGTCGGCTCTTGGCTTAAACCGGTAGTGATGAGTGGCCGCTAAAATACTGCCGGTTCAAGCCACAAACTGGCAGTGATGTGGTCATTCACTGCCGATTTTAGCCCAGCCCCAATCATTTTTTTATTTTCAAGCTCATAACCGACAGTGAAGGTACATCACTGCCGGTTCTCATAAATCCGACAATAATGATGCCGGCAGTGATATGCAGATCTGGCGTAGTGTCATCATCCTTGCGCCTGGTACTTGCATTGACCAGCACAATGCACATGATATCTACTCAATCATGCACTCTTGTCTAGCGTGCATGTGTGCTGCACATGCTGTTAGTAGCATTATTGACCACAAATGGCACCATGTAATCGTGCATATGTGGTGCACATTAGCCATAATGCTAGTATAACCATTAGGTCAACTGTTGTGAGAACTAACGAATCGGTTCATATCTGCATTATTCGAGCTGATGTCAGGGTCAGGGCTCAGCTCCTCGATTTTGTATAACACTCCAGGTCCCTTCCAACTGCCTTCATTTAGAAGCGAGCAACCATTCCTCTCCCTACCCTTCTGGTAGCTCTCCCAGCGTTGACTTGTTGGTAGCTCTCCTTGGATTTTGGGAACTAGCGAGCAGCTACGAGAATGGCCTCAGAGGAGGACAGTCGTTCCATGGCCGGCGGTGAGCTAGCCTAAGGTGCCGGGGGCGCCGGCTCCGGCGCCAGCGAAGGGGAGGTAAAAGAGTTGAAAAACCATGCGTCTTGGATTTCGAGTTTTTCACAGTACTGGCACGCAATTTTTATTTTGCTATTTCTCATATTTTCGTCTCAGATATCTAGAGTTCCAATTTCCATCTTGATCCACATAGATAAGCAATCTTTTAAATCTCATGCTTTTCCATTCGTTTTGAAATATGCTATTTGATGAATTTGATGTCCCACTCATCGAAAAGGATTTTGCACTTACAAATGTGCAGGCTTGTGGGGAAGATTGCGCTGATCACAGGAGGAGCAAGTGGGCTTGCGAAGGCGACGGCCCGTGAGTTCATCCAGCAGGGGGCCGCCGTAGTCATCGCCGACGTCAACTCCATGCTGGGCCTTCAAACCGCCGAGGAACTCGGCCCTCAGGCCCACTTTGTCCACTGCGACGTCACCGTCGAGGAGAGCGTCGCCAGGGCCGTGGAATCCACCGTCACGCGGTATGGCCGGCACGTCGAGGATGGCCGAACTGGACCTGGCACAGCTCGACGCCGTCATGGCCGTGAACGTGCGCGGCGCGCTGGCTGGGATCAAGCACGCCACGCGCGTCATGGCCCCCGCCGGCGCCGGCTCCATCCTCTGCATGGAGAGCATCAGCGGCGTCCTCGGCGGGCTGGGGACGTACCCGTACTCGGTGTCCAAGTTTGCCGTCGTTGGCGCGGTAAAAGCCGCGGCGGCGGAGCTATCGCGCCACGGTGTTCGGATCAACTGCATCTCGCCCTACGCGGTGCCGACGCTGATGGTGGTCGAGCAGTTCTCGACTATGCTCTGCGGCGCCGCCGACGAAGAGCAGGTGGCGGCGATCATCAGGGGTCTAGGCGAGCTAAAAGGCACAACGTGCGAGGTGGTGGACGTGGCCAGGGCCGCCGTGTACCTGGCCTCTGACGACGCCAAGTACGTGTCCGGGCACAACCTTGTGGTTGACGGCGGATTCACGAGCTATAAGCACCTGACACTACCGGAGGCACTCGGCAAAGAGCGCTCGGTAAACAGTTTATCGACAAAGACCTCTTTGTCGAGTGCACTTTATCGGACACTCGGCAAAGGCTTTGTCGAGTGCCAATCCGACACTCGGCAAAGAAAAGTGGCTGTGACGGCGAGCAGCACCGTGACGGTGGCTTTACCGAGTGTCAAGGTCAAGCACTCGGCAAAGGTACCTTTGCCGAGCGCTGTTGACTTTGGCAAAGGTGGCCACTTTGCCGAGTGCCACCGACAAGACACTCGGCAAACAGGCCACCTTTGCCGAGTGCCTGGCCCGTGGCACTCGGCAAATCTGTGATGTTTGCCGAGTGCAATGGCCATTGCACTCAGCAAAGCATGTTCCCAGGTAGTTCTCAGGTAGTCACTTTGCCGAGTGTCATGGCCATTGCACTCGACAAAGTGACTGAAAACAACATTTTTTATTTGTTTTTTACATCACATCCAAACAAACAGATGATATATATAACAAACATCACCAACATCACATATATATCATCAATAGCACATATATATCACGAACACCACATATATATCAAAACGTCACATATATATCACAAATGTCACATGTCTCACAATATATCACAAATAAGTTCATAAGCAATCCAAGTGCTCCATCATCGTCAACCACAATTGCAAATAGAAGTACCATTAACAACCACAAGTATCATCACTGATTTAGTGAAGGATTCGCTGAAGCATGAGGATCGTTCGATGCCGCCGATTGATTCTGCACAAAGAAGAAGAGATTGCATGTGTGAGACAAGATAAATATATACCATATATGAATAAAACTTTCATACTCCACTAGATTTGACCGTAAGCACGAACATACAAACTAAAATATTTATACTCACAGGAATAGAATAGTGAGGAGTTGGAGGTGGAGCGAATAGCGAAGGTGGCGGAACTACACCCGTAGCGGCGCCAAGACTTTGCATGTACTGAAGAATCTCCGCCATCCTCCACTGCTCGGCCTCCCGCTCGGCCTCCACCCTCTCCATCTTTGCCTGCATCTGCTCCCGTATCCTCCTCTCTTGTTCCAGCTGGGCCTACAATATATTGACCCCAATGTTACAATAATACAAAGGAAAGGTATGAAAAAACCAAAAAACGACGAATAAACCAGGAATAACCTCGAGTGCCTCCACCTGGTGGTGTGAAGTGTCCGGCCGAGGTCGTATGGCCGAGCTCCTGCTCGTGCTGCTTGCTCGAATCTGGGAGAGACTGGAAGTAGTGGCTGAGTCGATTGCACCGTCACCAATCCAGTACCGCCCATGCTTCTTGCCTCCTCCCACCCTCATACGACTTCTCCATCAAGGTCCTTGGTGCTCGGATCGTACTGTGGCCCATGGACCTCCCTTGCCATCGACGTGTACTCACTGAGGTGGTTGTTGACGGTCGCATTGCTGTACACCTCGGGTCCGTCCCCCAGGTTGTAGTCGGACGTCGCCTTGCCCTTGTGGGCCATAGCAAATGCCTTGAAGATGGAGCAAGGCTGGCCACCATGTGACACTGACTGTGAGAAAAACAGCAAGATGATTAGAAATCATGCATAATTGAGCGTTGGAATAAATAAATGAATTCGCGTACTCATGTTTCTGCGTATCCGCTAAGGCTGCGGCTGCCTTGATGGTGTGCTACACCTGACATCATCAAACGCCGCTCCTGGCACAAGTTGTGCGTCTCCTCCCACTCGCGTGAGCACCACTTGTCCACCATCTGTTCCCAGCACTGGGGATACGCGGCGCACCAATAAGGAATCATCTACAGGCCATCAAGTACATGACATATCAGAAGATGAAATTAAGCCTACTTAATCTCAAAAGGAATCGGTATTAATGTTCTGTATTTACCTGCAGGTACTGGTCCTAGGTCAGCGTCATGCTCCTTGCGTCCCTTTTGGTGACCTTCGTTCCAAGGACGGTCCTGTGGTAAGTTACGACGGACTAGATGCGTGCCTCGTAATGCATGTCCACGATGAGTTTTTTTGCAGCATTTGGTAGCCACCGCATCCGCCCTGGCCTCATGTCTGTCCTGGCATCTAAAGAAATCCTGCATACAAACATGATATATCCATTCATTATTTCAAGAATGTCCAATGAATGCGATGTATTGAGCAATGTAGTGCGAGGAGGACTTACCCACAGCTCTTGCTTCACCCGCTCCATCTTGTTGTTGAATACCCTGCGGGCCCGATCTACAGCATCGGGGGCGGCGGCATAGTGGTCAAACGAGTAGGCCAGCCCCGTCACTCCAGCGTACTCAACTAGGCCAGGGAAGTGCTCCTTGCATAGAAGACCAAGGATGCCATTGACTTGGCGTGTGTGAGCACCTCCACTTACCACAATCGTCTAGTTCCTGCCCAAGTGATTAAGAAAAATTATTAGTTTCTATTTTGATTTTCAACATATCATATAAAGTAGTGATAACATCTAAAGTTACTTACTTTTCCCCCTCGGGTCGAATCAGCGGGCGTCTCTCACGAGGTATCGGTCGCTAAGGGAGGCTCGTGGGACCTTGCAAGTAGATGCTCGACGAACTAGAGGAAGCAGAACCCCCTGTTGTCGCCTCCTCCTCCTTGTCCTCCTACGCCTCCTCAACATCCTCCTAGGGCACCTGCTCCTCCTCCTCCTCCTCATGCGACGGGGCAGTTGGCATTGGCTCCCTCCTATGGCTCCTCCTCCTCCTACTCTCCCTGGTGCAACGGTGCTTGTCCTTCAGTACAAGGATGTTAGCTTCCTCATCCCACCGCCCACCATCTTTGTTCAATCACCTGCAATTAAAAAGAGTAAACCAATACGCACAGATAAACAAGAAGTACTTAGAAAGAGATGCAAAATAAACAAAATATAATTACAAAATAAAATAGTATTATATGTATTAGAAATAATCTTCATGATCGATATTAGCTACATCATAAGTCTCATCATCACTATCAATCATGTCGAAATAATCAACACTATCCGAATGAGCAATGTTGCCATTGTCATTGTCTAAATGTAATCGCTCAAGCATTTGTAAGTCCTTCACATTTTGCACCTCATCTCCAGCGTCCTCTTCAATAACCGTTTCATTGTCTACTTCCATTCCGATCGCTTTGGTTAAGTCTATCTCAAACCTCCCTTCTAGTCCCTCTTCTTAAAAGAACTCTTCGTCATATGTGTTTGGGTCTAAGTTGTAATCTTCATCGTTTGGGACAGGCACTTTACTGTGTGGCGATACCCTGTGCACAATATCCCAACCCTTAAGATGCCTTTTGGTTTGACACGCATATGGGAGATAATAAACTTGTGTGGCCTGTTGGGCCACAATATAGACATCGTCTCCTGGTAAGACAGAATCTTGTCGAATTTCGACTAGACCAAGATTATAATATGTCCGTCTCATTGCTTCAGGATCAAACCAATGGCATTTGAATATGATGGGATTAAAAGGTTTGGAACCATGAAACTTGAGTTTGTATATTTCTTCAATTCTTCCATAATACTCGACCTCATCAACGCCGGGCGTAAAAACTCTAGAACTTGTGGTTCTTCGATTGGGCCGACTCTGCTCGTAGCTTGTTGTGCGAAAGAGATATTCATTCACGTCATAACCGAAAAATGACCTGACCCTATAGGCAAAGTCATTGGCAACCTATCTCAACTCGGCACGCATAGACACATCCCTCTGGCCCTACAAGCTCAAGTAGGATACATCATTATATTATTCGCACATACAAGTAACTTAGAATGTCAAACTAAGTACGAGCTAAATTGGACGGTACCTTCCGTTTGAACCAAGAAATGAAATCAGGCATTCCATTTCCCGCACCCTGTCTAAGAAGGGTATCTAGTTGCTACACGGTAGGATCCCTTGATTGATGTCAGAATTCATGAAGAAATTCCCTGTACCAACGAGAAACAAGGGGTTGGATGCAGAATAGTGACGGCGTATTTAACATGTTCGTTGAGAACTTACTGCATGTACGGCGCCACTTTGTCAAGGTTGGTCAACACGTATAGCATGATATGGCGCCACTCTTCATGGTTCAAGGTCTTGGTGGTCGATGCACTTGCCCTTCCAAGTTGCCCTCGGAAAAGGCTGAGGTTCGATTCATTTTCGCTAGCATTGTAACAAGGGGTTGGATTATGCACGTTAGGGAGTTGTCACCATAGTATGTTGTTGTGAAGTTCACCACCTCATCCAGAATGTATGCCTCTGCAATGGAAGCCTCGATTTTGCATTTATTTCTACATTTCTTTTGAAGAACTTTTAGACATCTCTCGATTGGATAGCACCAACGGCCCTGCACGGGCCCCCCCATTCATGCCTCATACAGGAGGTGCAAAATCAAGTGCTACATCAGATTGAAGAAGCCGGGTGGAAAGATCTTCTCTAACTTACAGAGCAACACATGTGCCATTCTTTCCAAGTCAGCAATCATGGTCCGAGATAACTCCATAGCACAAAGCTGGTGAAAGAAATAGCTCAACTCTGCCAGCACTAGCCAGACATGCTCAGGGACATAACCTCGAACCATCGCCGAAAGAAGCCGCTCAATCCATATATGGTAGTCATGACTCTTCATCCCTAAGACTTGCATAGTTATTTAAGTTCACTCCCCTCCTTAGATTAGCTGCATATCCATCAGGGAACATTAACGTCTGGATCCATTCTAGTACTTTCCTCCTTTGGGGCTTGCTCAAGACAAAATCAGCCTTAGGCCTTCTCCATGTCTTGCCGCGACTAGGAGGCTTCATATAATGGTTTGGTCTATCACATAACATTGCCAGATCTACTCTAGCCTTAACATTGTCCTCTGACTTGTTAGGAATGTCCATGATTGTTACCCAAAGTACCTCGGCGACATTCTTTTCAGTGTGCATTACATCAATGTTGTGTGGAAGGAGAAGATCATCAAAATAGGGGAGTCGAGTCAAGCCCGACTTATGAGTCCACATATGTTGCTCTCCATATCCCACAAAACCACCTTCTGGATTGACCATGAGACCATCTATCTATTGACGAACCGCGGCACCAGTCATTATCGTGGTGCAGGTTCTGTCACTACGACACCTTTCGTAAAGTTCTTGATGTCTCGTCTGAATGCATGGTCAAGAGGGAGGAATTGCCGATGTTTATCGAACAATGAATACTTGCCAGCCTTCTGCAACCAAATGAACCTCAGACCTTCCTTGCATACTAGGCATGGGAACTTCCCGTGAACACACCAGGCGCAGAATATCCCATATGCCAGGAAGTCATGCAGGGAGTAGTGGTACCAAACATGCATTTTGAAGTTTTTCTTTGTACCTCGGTTGTATGTTCATACCCCTTCCTCCCAAGCATAGACCAATTCATCAATCACATGCTCTATGAACACACCCATATTATTCCCTGGGTGTCCAGGAATTATCAACGACAAGAATACATTCTGTCGTTGAAAGCATGCGCCGGGGGGGAGATTGAGGGGGATAATGAACATGGGCCATCATGTGTATGGGGCAGCCATCATTCCATAAGGATTGAACCCATCTGTTGCCAGCGCAACACGTACATTACGAGCCTCTTTAGCTTTCTCATGATGAATGCCATCAAAGTGGGTCCATGCTTCACCATCGGATGCATGTACCATCCTGTCAGGATTGTATCGTTTGCCATTTTTGTGCCATGTCATCTGTTTCATGGATTCCTCGGTCATGTATAGCCGTTGGATCCTCAGTATGAACGGAAGGTGTCGTAGGATTGTCACGGGAATATCAAGCTACCTCTTCTGGCCATCACCAGAATCTACCTCCAGGAACCTAGAGGATTTACACTTTGGACAGTACTTTGCTTCCACGTATTATTTCCTAAATAGGACGCACCCCTTCGGGCAAGCATGTATCTGCTCATACGGCATCTTAAGTTCACGAAGGAGTTTCTGTGACTCGTGCATGCTCTTTGGCAGAAGGTGACCCTCCAGAAGTAGGCTGCCAATAACTATCAACATACCATCGAAGGCGTTTCGACTCAGGCTATACTGGGACTTTAACGCCATTATGCGTCCAATGGCATCTAGTTGAGAAACCTTTATCTGGCCGTGAAGGGGTTTCTATGCCGCGACAAACATGTCGTAGAACGCCTTTGCGGTTGCCTCTGGCTCCTTCGTACATCCTTCAGCGAACTGTGCCTCGTGAAAGTCATTTAACATGTCTGCTACCCCGGCATCAGCATCATAATCCTCGACGTGTGGTCTCACCACCTCCTCTCTCATACGATCGGCTTCACCATGGTAGACCCACCGGGTATAGTCTGCCGTAAATCCATTCTTCCAAACAAAGATGTTCCCCCATGACCTTCTTCGTTTGTCTTTTCCTGTTTGCGCATTTGCTGTAGGGACAACAAATTTTACTCACTTCTTTAGCAGCCATGCCAAATGCCCGTTCCAAGAAAGCATCGGTCTTGTCGATCCATTCATTGGTGACCTGACCCTGACTTGCACGGCCCGTGTACATCCACTCACGGTCCTCCATCCTCGAACATATATAGCGACGAGTAATATAAACATCAATTGCATCTACACGATGTTCCTACTATCTAATAGGTGAGGATTGGTCCTAATCCCACGCGAGGATCCGTAGATGAGGTTAGTTTCCTTGCTCTACTCCTATCCGAGATAGAATTTTGATAGCACCTTCCCGCTGTTCTCCAAATACAAGTCGTGTTAGGGAGAGTGTGTATCCGGAGAACAAAAGGGAGATGATGCCAAAACTCTGTCTCGGATCGGAGCAGACCATGGAAACTAACCCCACCTACGCATTCGTGGGCTGTCCAAAAAACGTGGACAATTCAAAACAGATACGGTTTTAGATATGGAAATATCTGCATATTTCCAACCGTATCTCTTTCGAACAGGAGACGCCTAACTGGGTTACGCGATCTACGACCATGATACGAAAAGAGGGGTTATACCTAGGGTGGCGGTAGAGTCAGGCTAGCGGGGCCGTGGTGGGTCGGTGTAGTGGCGAGGCGATGCGGTGCAGGTAGACCCACAGCGGCGAGGAAGGCGATCGGGGTTGTCGAGGTACTTCGGCTCCGCTCTGACGGGCTCTTCTTTGCAAAAAAGAAACATAAAACTGTCAATACAAAATTTCGGCAGCACCTCCCCTGTACGATGAGGTTTCCAAAACCTGCAAGAAAACCAACGGCACGATGACCAACATGCACATATATATGAACGGCACGATGGCCGACATGCACAAGATTATGTAAGGAATACCTAGCAACGTAATCAGGATAAGCAAGGATCAGGGATTACAAATTCAGGATCTATATCCCATTACTAATATATTCCATAAGCTATATTAGTTTATGACAAACATCAAACCATGCATCCACAATCCATCCATGCTAAACCTTAGAATTGCAACTATGCACCATAACCAGCGTCCACAAAGGCACCCTAACTAGGACATCTTAATCTATTCATGCATCCACACCCATCGGGCGGAGACAACATAGGGGCTCACCACTACAGAATGGCGACCGAGATGGCCGGATGCGAAGGCGCCGTTGCTTCGGCAGCCTCCTTCTGTTCCTCCTTCTTCCTCTCCTCCTCCTCTCTTTCTCCTCCTCCTCCGGCGGCGCGGCGCACAGGCGGCGCTGGCGCGGGCGCGCGGGTAGCGGCGGTGCTGGCGCACGGGAGGCGGCGGCGCTAGCGCGTGCGTGTGTGCGTGTGTGCGTTGTGTGTGGGCCCGCCCAGCCGGCGGGGTTAAATCCCCCCTTTGCCAAGTGCCCTCGATCTAGCACTTGACAAAGGTTTTTTTTAATTTTTTTTACTTCTTTGTCGAGTGCCACCTGGCCTGGCACTCGGCAAAGAGGGTTTTTTTTTAAAAAAATCTTTGTCGAGTGCCCCCGATCTAGCACTTGACAAAGTTTTTTTTTAAAATTTTTTAAAATTCTTTGCCGAGTACCAACCGGTCTGGCACTCGGTAAAGAGGGGTTTTTTAAAAATTTAAAAAAAAATCTTTACCGAGTGCCAGCCGTCCTGACACTCGGTAAAGAGGCTCCTTTGCCGAGTGTCATTTTTTGACACTCGGCAAACCATATTTTTTATCACTTTTGAGATCCAAACTTTTTCTACAGTCCTCATACAATACCTGGTACTCCATGTTCCAATGTGGCACATTTCTCGGACTTTTTCTATATTTCTTTAATTTATTTCATTTAATTGAATTTTTTTGGATAATTCAAATTATAACTGCTAGTCATTCGAATAATGAAAAAAAATGAATGAAAAAATGATATTCATGTTATTTAGTATATTGTGAGGCCGTATCCAGGAACATACCATCAATTTCGAATATCTTGTTCCACGAACTTGTGGTCGAGTTGTTTTTAAATTCTATAAAAAGCAAACGAAGTCTAAAAATAATAAAACTTGTCAAGATGTCAAGATATCATATGTGGAGGCTATGATAAAAAATTGTGGACGCGCAAGTTTGTCACGTACGATGCTTACCACCTTGTCGCCCTCTTCACAAAATCATAAAACTTCTTCGGAGATTCTTTGATTTGCAAGCATCGTACGTGACAGCTTGCGCGAAACCTTCTCATTTTTTTATCACAGCCTCCACATATGATATCATAATATCTTGACAAGTTTTATGATTTTTGGACTTCGTTTGCTTTTTATAGAATTTAAAAATAACTTGACCGCAAGTTCATGGTCATGTTTCGTGAACAAGATGTTCGAAATTGGTGGTCTATTCCTAGATACGGCCTCACATTATACTAAATAACATGAATATCATTTTTTCATTCATTTTTTTCATTATTTGAATGACTAGCGGTTATAATTTGAATTATCCAAGAAAATTCAATTAAATGAAATAAATTAAAGAAATATAGAAAAAGTCCGAGAAATGTGCCACATTGGAACATGGAGTACCAGGTATTGTATGAGGACTGTAGAAAAAGTTTGGAGGTCAAAAGTGATAAAAAAATATGGTTTACCGAGTGTCAAAAAATAACACTCGGCAAATGAGCCTCTTTGCCGAGTATCAGGATAAGACACTCGGCAAAGGATTAACGGCACCTGCCGGCCATTAACGGAGGCGACCCTTTGCCGAGTGTCTTATCCTGACACTGGGCAAACCACCTCTTTGCCGAGTGTCATTGTTTGCCGAGTGCTCGGCACTCGGCAAACAACATCTTTGCCGAGTGCCCGATAAAAAACACTCGGCAAAGTCTGGGACACTCGACAAAGAAACCGTCTCCGGTAGTGTGAACCTGCCCTTCCCTACCAAGCCACAGGAGTGACTTGCGACAGCTGCTTGTGATTCAGGTGTTGCATGCTTTCATTCTGCTAGTGTTTCTTGTTAGAATATGTATTTGATTAGTTAGACTCTTTGTTTTCATATTTCCTCTATCCTTTCATATCCCATGTATTTCTATATAAACACCTCTTGAGATTAATGAAAAACTGAGTTGAGTTAATCCTCCAATACTGTATCAGAAGGGTCACGATCCCTTTGCTTCCGCTCACCCTAGACCGTCGGACTCCCGTGACGTTCTCCACCTCCGACGGACTCCCGTGACGTTCTCCACCTCCGACGCTCGCATCGCGGCGTCACGCCATCGCGGTCTCGTCATCGCGCCTCTGCATCGCGGCTCGTCATCGCGCCTCTGCGTCAGGGACATCGCGCCATCGCGACTCCGTCTCGCCAAGCACCGCGATCCGCCAAGTCGTCCCACGACCCCGCTACTCCGCCAGGTCGCGACTCTGCCACCCCGTCCCAGGACTCCGACCGCCTGGAAGCGCCGCGCCTATTTGCGCGACCTCCGTCCGCGACCGCGACCACCGCGACCGCACCGCGACGCAGCGGCGAAGCCAGTGCAAAGTTGTCGGGGTCATACGACCCCGATAACTTTGTACGAATCAGTGGAACCCCGCGTATTCCGGCCAGCTACGGCCCCATCAAATTAAGTTCATGAATCTGTGCGACCCCGACAGCAGTTTAGTCTAGATTCGCCGTTGCCGCGACGCCAGGCTCGCGACTCCGCCTGGCCCACGACTTCGCCAGGCCGACTCCTCACCACGACTGCCGTGACTCCACCAGGGCGGTGCTCCGCCTCTCGCCGCGTGACGACGGTGCTTCGCAGGCGTCGAGCTCTTCCCGCGCGACATGGACACTGTGCTGTCCAACCGGCTAGCATGCCTTCCAACGCCAAACTCTACCAGGCGCCATGGAGACCATCGCTGCCGCCGAAGCCGCCACCGCCCGGGCCCAGGCGGCTATTGCGCGTTAGCGCTTCAACGCGACCGGCGCTGGCCAGGCTGGTCGCCGGCACGGTCCCTGGCCGATGCACTGGAACCCGCTCACGGGGACCTTTGCCGTCTGGCCCGGACAGCCCGGCGCGCCTCTGCACCCCCCGCTCGCGCCACTGCCTCCTCGTCCCCAGGCGTTCGTCGCCAATGCGCCTACTCAGCAGCAGCACTTCTTCACCAGCCAGTCGCAGCAGCAGCAGTTCGCCGGGTACCCATCGCAGCAGCAGTTTGCCGGCTCGACCACCCCTATCTCCTGTACGGCGCTCCATCACCAGCTTCGTCGCTAGCTCAATCCGCCTGGACATGGGACCCGCAGGCCTTGGCGCACAACTTCAGCACCATGACGCTCATGTCTCCATCGATCGACAACTGGTACGTGGACTCAGATGCTTTTTCTCACATGGTTTCAAACTCTGACTTTCTATCCCATGTTCATCCTCCTACTTTTACCCCGCTTAATATTATTGTCGGCAATAGTTCGTCTTTACGTGTTACTGCTATTGGTTCCGCTTCTTTTTCGTTGACCGATAGCTCATTACATCTATATAATATTCTTGTCTCCCTGCATATTATTAAGAATCTTATTTTTATTCGTCGTATTTTTATTCGTCGTTTCACCACTGATAATAATTGTTCTGTCGAATTTGATCATTTTGGTCTTTCTGTAAAGGATCTGGCAACGGGGAACATGATCGTCAGGTGCAATAGTTCTGGGAAGCTATATTCCTTTCGGCCATCCGCCCATCACGCGCCCTCCTTTGAAGGCATGGTGCACATCGCCATCGTCCAGAACACGGTCGCCATCGGCAGGGCCGTCCCGAGGAGATACGAGGCCTTGTACAAAACTAAAAAATGAGGCCTACTGGTCTAGAAAAAAAATCTCTATTCTTTGTTTTTTGTTACGCTTTTGCCAACTCGATTCAAAATTTTTATACCGATTTGCAGAAGATATGGCTTCAATCTTCAAACACTAGTCCACTAGGCGAGTCTAGATGAAAACAACAAAATTTAGGGATTGATCCGCTACTCGCTATAGTTCAATGTGAATGAATTGGAAAAAAAAAAAAAGAAATATGAATGATTAGTATTGCCTTCAGCCTTCAGGGCCTTGCCTCGGTGCCTCGCCGTTGCTGTCACTCGCGATACATGGCCGATAGGAGACGGACAGGTTTGGGATCGCAGGAATCGGGAGACAAAACGATGCCGTGCGGCCTCCGGAAAACCATTTTTTTTATTAAGCTTGCTAGTGAGTGATCCTGTTTTGGGCCAACGAAACAAAATCTGCTTAGCTATATGGGTTATGGTACTAGAAAATTAGAGGCCTATCAGAACTGGAGTCCCTGCACCGTCACCCTGGCTGCACGCCCGCAGGGACGGCCCTGCCACCGGCAACGCCGAAAAGCCCTGCGCGCCATGGCGCCCGCGCCAACCGGGGTCGCCCTCCATGCAGCTCGACAGGTGGGTCACCGTTAATAACCCCCTCATGCTCTGCTACATCTCGCAGAAGTACGGGGGCGTCAACGACTTCACGGTGATGCTGAAGGTGGACATGACGATACTCTATCCAAAGGACATGCCGGCAAAGCACACGAACACCCACTACCACTATTGCTGGCCGGTGACAATCGGCAACACCCGACGCATCCGTTCGGAGGCCGTCACCTGCAAGCCCAGCGACGCCATCGACTACGCTTACAATGCCCGTCCCCTAAATGCGTGTGATCATCTCACGCAACATCAACGATGGATATGCAATAACTGGGGAAAACTTGAACTACCCCTGACTTGTGTATAGTTATTAAATTTTTATGCATGTGCCCATGCACTCAGGAGTTGATCATGGCGAGCTTATGTATATGTCAATGTAGTTTTCCATCTTCTGGCTTTTTAAATCTGACTGTTTCGTTCCGTCTCTGAAGAAAATTGTCGATGCACGGCAATCAACAAGAAAACCAAACCTACGAGACTGCCGCTATCATTGACCAAATGCTAGTGATGAAAATGAATCGGATACAGACTACCAGTGATCCTACATTCAATCCTATATATTATCTCGGTATTCGGAATCGGACACGGACAATGTTAGATACAGATACAGATAGCTTCGGATATAGGATACGGATCAATGCAGATCGAATACATGATAAACGGATACGGATAGCATCGGTTATGGATATTTTTTCAGATATCGACTAGAAGCTACGACCATACATATTGAAATGTTAGGGCCATTTAAGCATTCCATGAGTCGGAAATTCAACCATATTGTGCTATATTGGTAGGGTGCTACTTATCAATAGTAACATAAATAAACAGCGCACACAACGATGTAGTAGTTTAATTTAGCCAATAGTCATGGTCAACAACAGCAGATTTGAGAGCGTGGGTCTAGGAATGTAGTAAATAAACCCGTAAACCTATGGTTTTTTTAAACACGGTTCTAATTATTATATGTTGAAAGCGCTATACCAGATAATCATATAATTAGATTGATGTAGAGCAAAAGTCAAGAAATCATACTAAACTAGAGCCGTAGTGCAATGCATCCTAATCATATCGTTCATTCATAGTGTTTCCAGAAGAATTTGAATATGTTCTAGCCCTTCTACCTTCAATTTGCCACACTCACTTCACCTATTCGTTTCTGGCTGGGCCTTCACAAAGGAAATCAGCCCACACAACATCTACTTCAACTATTAATATTCTATCCCAACTGTAGCATACAGCATTTGCTCAAAAAAAAAACAAAAAACCTGTAGCATACAGCATGCTACGCTTAGTACCATATCGCTGAGCTAGAGAAGAGAGTAGTGGGAGTTGAGCTTTTTAATGGGACCAGGGACACCACTAAAGTTACAGTATTCCATGTTCTTAGCCTGTTGGCTGAGAAGATTAATATATATTTCTTACAGGATTTTTGTCCTTTGAAAATGAAAATAATAAATAAAAATAAAATAATCCCTATCCCTATCCAGGAAAATAATAAATAAAATAATAAAAAAAACCCACGCCAGGTTTGCAGAGAGCTGCTGTGTTCTCTTTTTCGTGGAAGAAATTAAATGAAGAAAGAGAACATAGCAGATCCAGTGCTCCCAGTTGATTTTTTTATTTTTAATATTTTTTGTAAACTAATTTTAAATCTAACATTGTTTTTTTAATTAACACTTTTGGCCGCGTCTATTGTCATGGCGCTGCGAAATGCTTGTGTCGCGTCATGCATGGTGGCGCGCCAGGAGGATGATGTGGTGACGATCGGGGCTGCTGACGGGTGACGTGGCACGGTCTGCCGCGCCACCGATCTTGGCGTGACAGTGACGCGCCACGGCGCATGGCGTGGCAGGACCTGGACGCAGACAGAAGATTGGCTGCTGTCGGTGAGGATCGGCAGCGACGCGACCATGAACCCCGACTTCCTCGACCCCTCGCCGGTGGGCTCCGACCAGGTGCTCTAGTCTGACATGAGGCCGCGCAGCACGGACGACTACTATGCGTCTAACTAGGGTGCCTTCTTCGGCGATTTCGTGGCGGCGATGACCAAGCTCGGTTGGATCGGGGTCAAGACGTCGGCCCCGGCTACAAGATACGCCGGGACTAACGGTTCCCGAACTAGTTCTAGTTAATCTCGCCGGCAGTGCTGCCGCGACGTACTGAAACGAATATGAAGCAAATAAATGAAGTCCGTGCATAAGTTGACAAGCTGCCACATAACATTTTCATTGGTTCGACATAAGTTCGACATAACATAACCAACTAAGCCTGTAAGTTTCGGACGACAATATTCGTTCGACCTAACAAACTAAGACCCAGGAGTGTAAGGATCCCTCAGATGCCTCTGTCACTTTGGATTTGTTGGCAACACATTGGGAGTGTAGCCAACGTCGGTGCGGTTGCATTGCCGGTGCGTACGGCTCGTACCCTGCAAGTATATTATATGCACGATTACTTATAATATTTATGATCGTTAGTTCATTGAGTCTACGTATTTAAAGAAGCTACCTTTGTTCCTACCTGTGAGGATCCTTGGGTACCAAGCGAGGCACCACCTAGCTGAGACGTGCCGATATCGTCCTACGGCCAATCGTTCCACTAGTGGTGTTGTCTGCGGAAGCCCGGGGGCTCCTCGTCGTCGTCGTCATCATCGTCCTCGCTTGTAGGGTCCTTCCCAGTGCTATGATGTGGTGGTGTATGCACTATGGAAGTGGCACCTGTCATCGGCTGAGAAGAGCCGGCTGGTGTCCTCAAAGAGACAGAAGACGTGCCACTCGACCACGTTGGGACTGCCGGTTCCACCCAAGGAGTGTCCATGCAGCTCAGCTTCTGAGCTTGCTTCCTATAGCTCTTCTTCACCTTCTGCATAAATAGACGTTAAAGTTAGTGCATTTCCCAAACACATATACACTAAAGAAACATTTTTGAAATGGATAAGTTTATGTTTACCTCAACAAAAGCCTCGAGAACACCTGGCCCCTGCCCTCTAGACTCATGAAACCGAAACGCTGCTTCGTTGGACATCCTTGTCAATTGTGTCGCCTGGGTACAGAAATACGGTTGGACAGTTTTAGTACACATACTTAATACCAAATGAATAAGAAATTATACCATTCGAGTATCTTACCACGTATCTTTGAAGCGGAGCTCTCTGTAGTTGTGTGTCGGCCCTAGTGGTAACGTCGTACACATCTTCGATCACATCTTCCTTTGAGTCTTTGTCAATCGCCTCCTCAGTGTACGGGGGCTTGATATGTGTTCTCGTTGACCTGTGAAGCCACCGCAGGTACTCGTCGAAGGTGTGCTGGTCGTGTGGGGGACCCGCATGGACCGGCTACCGGTCCCTGTTCTACCACAACTGGATGTACGCGTTGTGTGTCACGCGTCAATCCTTGGTCTTATACCTCTTCCTGCGGTCATACCTGCAACAAAACGATTGTTAGTTGTACCCACACACCTCTGAATTATAGCTTTGTTATTAATCGATAACGCACCCATGCAATTATTGATTGGTGGAGTAAAGCGGTGGTGGGTAGCCTGTCATTCTTCTAAACTGCCTGCAAACCCTGATGGGCAAGTGAATCTCAACCATGTGGAAGAAAATAAGAGGGACATTGCAGCGATACTCGTCTGACTCATCCCTAGTGACAGGACTCAGATAGTACTCGAGCTCCAGAGCATCCCAAGGACACCAATGTGCCTGAACATTTCGTAATTGTGTTAGGTTGTGATATAGTGTACATCGAACAAGACACATGTATAATAGTAAAGAGAGCGTAACCTAGTGCTGTGTCAGGACGTCGAGACCGTCCATGTACTCCCTGTACTTGCGCCTCACATTCCCTCTAACTAACTTTGCTTCCGTCCAGATATACAGAGTTGTAGGGAGTGTATTATGCCCGTTCCATTGCTACATTGAACACGGAATGAATTAGCCATTAATAATTTCATCATATATAACTGCCTCGAAGAATATAGTGAACTGAAGTACTTACCGGTAAATCAGTAGCAAGGGGCCTCCCAATGGGCCATCGTTCCCAACACCAAACCTAGAGTAGGTAGGAGTAAGCCCCAAGGTTCGCATACCCTAAGGTGCGATGACAGGCAACACGTAGCTATCGATATGTCCATGCCAGGACTGCGCTGCCCCAACTGTACGCCGCTATGTTCTCCCACTGCTGGCGTAGTATGTCAAGGAAGATCCAACTGATGGTGTTGCCCAAGGCATCTAGGAAGAGGAAAGCACCAAGGAAGTGCCAAAGCCACACTCTAGCAAACCTGTCGATCTGAGCCTCCTCAGCCTGTGGGTCTAAGTAATCAAAGCGCTCTATGATCCAGGACGACAAAACATTGGAATTTTTTCTAAAATTCACCAAAGAAAATGAGACCCGATGGCTGCAGGAAAGCAATGCAAGTATTAAATAGGCTTGAATTGCTCACTTATTTTTCTTTGAAACCTCGTTGTTTGGTGGAAGAAAGCTAGTGAACTGAGCCACTAGCTCCCTCCAGTGATCGTTGTCAACTATACCCGTCACTGGAAGTCCTCCCAACCGAAGGCCAAAGATAGCCTTCACGTCCTGCATGGTCAAGGTCATCTCGCTGCAAGGTAGGTGGAGCGTGTGGGTCTCAGGCCTCCACCTATTTTAAGAATAGAACGACTGTTAGTTGACTTAAATTTGTTATTAGAATATTTACGTACAAAGAAGACACTCGCACATGTCTACAACTGTAGTAAGTAGTGCTAGGTCAAGGGGCGAAAGACCGTAGTTGACAACACGGACAAGCTCGAGGAAGCCGGCACGCCGTATATACGGCGTGTAACGCTCGTCCCACTAGTGCGCCCTAGTGTGCGTGCGGGGCCTCAAAGGAGGCAATGCCAGCTCTGCGTCGGTGTCACTCAAGATATGTGCTCGGTGTTGGTCGTCGTACTCCACCTCAAGAATGGGATACAACGGGTGCTGCGTGGAAGGGGCCATCTTGTTACAAATTGATAAACAAAGGGTTAGAGTATTCAAATTAACATTATGTAGCATTGTAAAATTTGAACTACTTGTTATGCAATATGAACACAATATGAAAGCACATATATATATTCAAAGTAACATTAACAGACATATTAAACAACTTCACTAGGAAAATAAGCATTTGACGAAACTTCATCAAGTCATCCAAATCGACGTATCACGCACTACTAAGTACCGACACTTGAAAACTAGTATTTATACCCAAAATCCCTAACTAAATAACTAACTATAAACTAAATAATAAATACCTAATCAACCCTAAACCCAAAATCCTAACTAACAGTAACCTAAACCCTAACAACCTAACCAAACCTTAACTATACTACAACACACAACCTCAAACCTAAAAACTACCTACCAAAATAAACAAATTCACTAACCTAACTATCCTAAATCACTAACCCTAACTATTCTAAATCACTGACTATACTAAATCACAAACTATTATAACTATCCTAAATCACTAACTATCCTAAATCAATAACAATCATAAAACCCTAACTATCCTAAATCACTAACTATCCTAAATCACTAACCTAACTCTTCTAAATCACTAACTATCCTAAATCAATAGCAATCATAATAACATGAAGTCGACAGGGAGCTACCTTGATATGAGCGGGCGGCTGACGGTCGTGACGCGCCGGCGTTCGTGGGGCGTGGCCGGCGTGGGCGCTACGCGGTGGGAGTGGGCGGGCGCGGCGGGCGCGGGCGGGCGGCCGTCGGGGCGGTGGGCGCTAGCGGTGGGGCACTGTGCGGCGGTGGGTGCTGCGTGGCGTGCTGGCGGGCAGACTGGCGTCCGCAGCGTGCGGGCGGGCGGGCGGGTGGGCTCGCTCGCGATATTTATCTGGTCCTACCACGCCATGCGCCGTGGCGCGTCACTGCCGCGCCAAGATCGGTGGCGCGGCAGACCCTGCGACGTCACCGGTCAGTAGCCCCGGTCATCGCCACGTCATCCTCTTGCCGCGGCACCAAGCATGGCGCGACACATGTGTTTCGCCGCGCCATGGCAATAGGTGCGGCCAAAAGTATTAGTTTTGAAAAATAAACAAACAGTGTTAGATTTAAAATTAGTTTATAAAAAATGTTAAAAATAAAAAAAAATCTCCCAAGTTCCCACCCGGATTTTCTGGAAAATTAATTTTGTTTCGCGTTCTGCTCAATTTGCCACCCACCGCACGCGGCCCACCCCGCATCGCTCTATTTGCCACCCACCGCGCGCGGCCCACCCCGCATCGCTCTTCCGCAGTTTAATTATACGGCGTGCTGGCTTCCTCGAGCTTGTCCGTGTTGTCAACTACGGTCTTTCGCCATAGCTATGGTAGATAATTAAACTGGCAGTAACGCTTATCAGTAACGCACTGGCAGTTTAATTATCTACCATAGCAATGTGACATGCATAAAATTCAAAATTGTTGACATCAGCACATATGCAATTCTTGTTAAACTAAAAAAAGTCCTAGCTGCTAAACAAAATACTGATATTAAATTCTGATTGCACGATCGATGTTTCTTGCAATAATCTCTTTAAAACAATACCCCACGTGAATATATTTAGATAAAAAAAGTTCTTACGAACATTTATCTCATGAAAATAGAATATTTTTTATTGAGTACAACGATGTTCTAGGTCTACAATAAAATGTTTTGTCTTCATGGAACAAATGTTCCGCCTTCATAAAAGAAATGTTCTAAGTTAAGAGAACAATATTTTAGATTTAGGATAAAAAAAACTTGGTTCATATGAATGGTACTATAATATCTGTCAAAATAGTGGAAAATATGGATGACAAAATCTATGAAATATATAGAAATAGATAAATAACATAACATAACAAAACTAAAAAAATAATAAAAGTTAGAAAAATACATAAGGGAAAACAAAAAAATGAAAGAAAAAAATCCACGTAAAAAGAGGAAAAAATAAAGAGAACAACAGGTCGATACTACTTGAACAACCTAAAATATATCATGAAATATCTCACGCGTTATATGCGTAATATTTAAAGATAATCATCGAACACCACATTTATACTATGTGAACATCTCAAAATACCCTAGAGAACATCACATGTAGACTATCCAAACATCACATGTATAATAAGTAATACATGTAATAAGAAAGAAAAATACTACTACATAAATGATTTTGCGAGGCACTGCCCAAACATTAACCGAGGTGTTTGCAAAATCCAACCTCCTCGGTTAATGCCTGATGATAAACCGAGGCGGTCGTTTTATTTACCGAGGCACCAAAAACTGACCGCCTCGCAAAATCGATTAACCGAGGCGGTCGTTTTATTTACGAAGGCGGTTAGAAAATGCTGGCCTCCGTAAATCCATTTACGGAGGCGATCGTCTTAATACAACCGCCTCAAAAAATGATCCATTTACGGAGGCGAGAACACTATAAGGCTTGCCTCCAAAAATAGTGGCCCAGCAGACAACCCATCTCGACCCGATATCATGCTCATCGTATATCTATGGGAGTTTGGGTTTCATTCTCCCTTATCTACTCTCTCTCTCTCTCAGCCCTCTCCCTCCTTCAGACCACACCGCACCCGCCCTCCCTCCCTCCCCCGACACGGCGCACCCGCCCTACCTCCCTTTCCCGACGTGGCGCATCCGCTCTCCCTCCCTCTCCTAGCGTGGCGGTGGCGGAGGCCTCGTGCGCGTGCTCGGCGCCTGCGGTGGCCTTGCGCGCTGGATCGGCGGTAGCACCGACCTCTCCTCGCGCACGGGCCTAGCGGCGGTGGTCGCCTCTCCTCGCACGTGGGCCCAGCGGCGGTGGCCTCTCCTTCGAGCTCCTCCTTCATGCGGCAAGCCCCTCCTTTGAGCGACGGCGACAGCGGCAAGATCGAGGTCCTCCGGCGCAGATCGAGGTCCTCCCGGCGCGGATCGACCTCCCCAGCACGGAACGAGCTCCCCCGACATGGATCCGGCCACCACCGACGTAGCTCCAGCGAGGAGAAGGCCGACTGCGCTCGGATCCGGCGATGGCGGCGGCCTGCGTCCCTGCTCCTACGTGCGGCACGACGAGCAATGGCGGGGCTAGATTCTGGTACTGGATTGGGAACGGGCACGCCAGTGGGCTCGTGGATTTGTTTGTTTTTTTCTTATCGATTAACCAAGGCGGACGTTCTAAGGTGCCCGTCTCCGTTAACAGATTTACCAAGGCGGATATTTCAACTGTCTCGGTAAAGATTGATTTACCATGACCTTTGATCCGAGGCGGTTATAATGCCCGCCTCGGTTAATCCATTTTGCCCGCCTCGATTAATCCATTTTGCTCGCCTCGATTAAGTTTAGTGTAGTAGTGCATGAAAATGAAAGAAATAACATAACTAAAATAAATAATTATAGTAAATTTGAGAAGTAAACAAACAAAAAGTTAAATATAAAAAAATAATAAAATATAGAAAAAAGATATAATAGGAAAAAAATTAGTAAAAAGAAAAAATAAAAATAAAAAGAACATCGCACAGATACTACTTAAACAATCTTAAATAAAACACAGAACATGTTGCAAGTAATATGTGAATATACTAAAAAATAATTGTAGCATAACCCATTAATATTATATGAACATTTAAAAATATACCATAAAACATCACATTTATACTACGTGAATATCACATGTATAGTGAAATAAAAACATAAAACATAAAAATGAAAATAAAATAGTTCAAATAATTAACTAGAGCAAAATAAAAAAAAAAGAACACGGTAAATTAAAAATTAATAACAAATGCTACGAAATATATAAAAAGAACAAAATGGATGAAAAATAATAAAAGAACAAAACATAAGGGAAACACAAATATAATAAAATGGAGAAACCACGTAATAGATCAAAGTTAAAAAAAAACTTCACATGGATAATGATCGAACATCCAAGAGTATACCGCAAATCATCCCATGTGTACTATGTGAATAATCAAAGATGTATAGTGGAACATCTCATAATACAACTTGGAACATCTTAGAATACTACTTGGAACATTTCATTGATAGAGTGAATAAATGAAAATACATCGTAGCATCATAAATATATACTACATGAAATCATATGTATCTCATAAAATACCGAAACTAAAAAGGAAAAATAACTAGAATGAAATAGAAATAATAAAAAAGTACGAATACAAAAAGAAATGAAAATAAGAAAATCTATAGAAAGTAGAAACAAAAGAGAAAGAAAAATAGAATAAAAGAAAGAATAAAAAGGAATTTTAAAATAAATAAAGGAAAAATTAATTAAAATAAAAGAGAAAAAAAGGAAAAAGATAAAGAAAATGACAAGGAGAATAAAAGACCATCGAGAACAAAAAAAAATGAGAAAATGAAAACCAAAGAAAAGAAAAGGAAAAGAAAGAGAAAAACAATAGAAGCGCTGAAGAAATGAAGAACAAGAGAAAAAAAACATAAAAAAGAAAAGAATAAGAAAGAAGAAAAGAAAACAATCCACCAGCGGAGAGAACGAACACGAACGCATGTGGCATGGCCTCGCACGGCAAAAATAATCCACTGGAGAAAAAATAATTTATATCTATATCTATATTTATACCTAATAATAACAAGATAAAATTTCTGCCGTGATTTTCGTCGTGATTTTGGTCTAGCCTATCCATCTCACATTATATATTATATCATGGATTAAACTGAACCACTCTCCGCGTTGTGTCCATTCTGTGTCTCCACTTCTCGGTGACTCTACAGAACAAAACCAACATGGATATGCATCCCTCAGGTAAGGAATTCCATAACAAAACCAACTTGGATACGCGTGCCTCAGGTAATTCAATCGAAGTCGAATAATCCAAATAGAAATAGAATAGAAATCGAGAAAACAACCACCATAAATTACATGATGCACCAACAAAAAAAAACCAAACAAAAAAAATTTGATCAGATCGTGGGTTCAGGGAAAGAGGAAAACGAATCGACATCTCGATGTGATACAACCCTTTCTATTTTCATTGGGAAAGAACGGCGAAGTCCATCCGAACCCTCCAATGAAGAAATAAGAGGAGAGCAAAGCGTCCACCCTCCTTTCCCTTTGAGAATCCTATTCCTATCAATTTAGCTGCATAGGCAATATGACGTTACTACGAATAAATGACGAGCGAACCCTCGAAAACCAAATCGGGAGTATCCACTTGAACAGATGGGAAACACAAAGCTAGCTTTCCTACTAGTAGCCTGCCCTGCGGGGGTAGCTATCTCACCTACAGCTCTGGGCTTGCTTGTCCTCCGGGGGGTACTCCGATATAGTTCCCTCCTCCCAGGAAGTGAGGAAACCATATCTGTATTGCCCTAACTTCTGCTATAGCCTATCTTCCTAGCTTGCTTGCTTTAGCTTACCAGTGGCAGCCCGGCGGGCTGTCTTGCCTACCCTCACGTCCAATCTCGGTCTCTCTGTTCATTGATTCATTGGCTATAAGAGATAAAAGGAATCCAGGACAGTCATCAGTCACACAACCTCTTCTTGTAATGCCTGTACAAAATAACTTATGAAGAGGATTTAATAGTCTCAAAATCTTCTAAGCAAGTTGGCACAGCGCTTTCAATCAATCTCAGTCATCTGGTCTGTCGTTGACTATGACAACAGTCACGACCGACTATTAAGATCCTCGCGACTATGTCAGGGCGGTTCGCTCCGCTCTCTCGCGGTCTCTACTCTAATCAAAAGACTAAAGGCCCCTACGGAAGATGAAAAAGCTTGGCGAGGACTAAAGCTTTTGGATCCACTGAGGATTAACTAAGGCTCGATCTAGTCTGCCGATGATATGCATATAAGGGAAGGGGGAGGACCTTTACTTTCTTCCTGACGGATGCGTGTGCTGGACTGCCGGCCGCTTCGCCTTTGTCAACGCCCAAGGCAATAAACTTAACTATCTAAGCCGTCAATGCCACGTCGTCACCCCGCAGCGCCCCCACCGGCCGCCGCAGGCACGTCCATGCCGCCGATGCTGCTCCCGCGCTCCATTGACCCGCCGAGGCCGCGCGCTGCGTGCACCACCGAGAAGCCGCGGCGACCTATCCGGACGCCGCCCCCACCGGCACCCACCTGCGCACGTGCGTCCGCGCGCCACCCCCACCGGCCACCGCCGAGGAGCCGCATGGTGCCCCTGAACTCTCCCTGCGCGAGCACGCCCCTGCCGCAAAGGACTCACGTCGCCGTCGCGCATAGGCGAGAGCAGGAAGGAAAGAAGAGGACGACGGAAGAGAAAAGGTTACGGGCTTGGCGACGGAAGAGAAAAGGTTACGGGCTTGGCGACGGAAGAGATAAAGGTTGGGTCCTTTTTTTTATTTTGAAGTGCAACCTGGGAATAGTACTTGGTTACTTGGCGTAATGGGTTCGGTTGACATGTTAAACCAAAGCTGAAGCCGATATCGTTTTGAAAAAAAACGGAAGCCGATATACACTCCAGTGGTGCCCACCCACGTGGGTTGAACTGGACAAATGAAGACTCGTGGCGAAATGCGTGCGAGCAAAAAAAAAAAAAACCCGTCCTGTGTTGTGTAACCTTCCCTTCATTTCCTCTTTTTTCATTTTTTTTAATTTTCAAACCTGTATGCTCATGATTTTTGATCGGTCGTACCTGGATTATATTATTAGATGAGTCCTAATCATGTTTTGTGGATAATAAAATAACCATACTCATTTTGCGTGTCACCATCCTGCTTCAACATTTAGTTTTTCCAATAATTAACATTAGTCATAAGTTAAGTTAGCGCCTGAGTTCTTTGCTAAATTGTAAGGATTTATCTCTGGTTGCAACACACGAGCATATTTTCTAGTAATAAAAAAAAGATAAAAGAAGGAGCTAGGCCAGCCACAAACTCATATGGCCATTCATATGAACTGTGGGTCTTGGAAGAAGGCTACCTCAAGTTATTCCAGTGGTCAATCAGATGACCAGTTGAGAGAAATGGCTCTGTAATTTTACTTGGATGACTACAAAGCGTAATGCATTGCTGGAAGATTATGAAGGACGAACCCAGGTGGCTTGCAATTCTGGATGAACTTGAGAATTCAAACAAAAGGAAGTTGGATGATGAGGGGGGAGCAGCAGACAACATGAAAAATCTTGAAGGCAGTACTGAAAAGGAAAGCCCTGTAGGGACAAAAGAAGCAAAGAAACAACGCATGGGCAAAGGAAAAAGCAAGGCCGAGGACACCGGATTGGATGAAGAAATGAAGAGGTACATGGATGTTCAAGTTGCAGCTACCAAACGACATGAAGATTTTTTAGGCCTAATTTGGAAACTCCAATCCCTCCTGGATCCCGGACTTTTCCCACGGCTTTGATGAGCATGGATACTAGTGGCATGGACGAGGAGATGAAGGCTGAGGACAAGCTAGGCTTGAAGATTCTCAGGGAGAAGCTGGTTGGCCACACTCTAATTAAGAGAGATAAGGTATTTTTCTCTCTCTAATTTTCGAGATAATTATTAAGCAGTCAAATGTGTAGTTAAATGCACTTCAAATAATTACTAGGAAGTCAGATTACTAGGCTGTCAAATAATAACTAGGCAGTCAACATGTAGTCAGATTACTAGGAAGTCAAATTACTATGCGGTCAAATAATAACTATGCAGTCAGCTTACACTACCAACAAATAATTACTCCCAAGCCAAACTTCTATGCAAGCGTTACTAGCAGGGTTGCTGGTTGCATTTGGAAGAGTAAGGTTCCACTGAAGATCAAATTCTTTTTATGGCAAATGTTTAATAATAAGCTTCAAGTGGCAGTAAATTTAGCAAAAAGGGGCTGGAAAGGGTGTATTTTCTGTTGTTTGTGTGGATGCTTAGAATCCATTGATTATATCTTCTTTAAATGCCATCTGGCAAAACTAACCTGGGGCATCTTCAAGGAAATCTTCCATCTGGAACCTTATCCTAATTCCTTAGAAGAGTTCTGTAGCACATGGCTGAAGGGCAAGGGAGCCTTTCCAACAAGATTGATCATGTACATCTTTGCAGGATTTGCTTGGGCGTTGTGGATTACCAGAAATAAAATGGCCATTGATAAGAAGTTTCCCAAGGCCCCAACTGATGTTATATACACTGCTTTATCCTTTCTGCAGAAATGGTGCGCCAAGCTTAAGGAGAAGGACCAAGAATGCATTCTTCAAGTGAGAAACTCAATGATGAGCTGGCTCAAGAACTTCAAGCCTAGTACTCTGCTTATGTCGGATGTGTTTGAGATTTAGTTCCTTTAGACTGAGTATGAGTTTGAGAGAGTTTGTTTTGCTTTCCCTGTAATCTCCGTTACGTTGATTTCTAAAAACCTGAGGTTAATCCTCTTTTGGCTTTCTTTCTCCTTACCGTGGGGAGCGGTACCACTTGCGTGATTATAGAGAAGGCGGTGTCCTGACCACAAGAGCGGTTTAATTACTTGCACTCATCGTTGAGAAATGTTATTGAGAGATGTTTTGGTGTCCTGTTTTCCTATTCTCAGGGACATGCCCTATTTCTAGTGGAAGCTGAAGGATATTGCACTTGCCTGCTGTGTTATCAAAAATTTTATTAGAGCGGAACCACTAGCTCGTGATAATTTGTTTTCTGAAGATGCGTGCGACCTTATTTTTTATGATTCGAATGGAGTTGAAGGAGCCAGTCACATCAGCAGAGCATGAGGTGGAATGTGTGAGTTCGGCTGATCTCCGTCGCAAGAATCGTTTTCGATATATATTGCTCTGCTCCTCCTCTATTCCATATAGTCCAGAGCTATATTCCATCTATCTAGCCTTATCACCAAACATGTCGGATCAGTCCGATGATTCCATAGACCCAGCCGATATATACATTGAAGAAGAGTTCTTAGCTGAGCAAAATATCCTTGATTCTTTTGGTGCCGGGTTGAAGCAAAGATCAGAGCCAAAATGGAAGCTGGTGCATCTAGTCGTCGAAGTGGATCAAGAAGGTACCTCAATAGGAATCGTGAGCATGCACAACTTATGGCTGATTATTTTGATGAAAATCCTCTCTACTCTGATGCAATGTTCGATTTCGGATGAGATGGCATGTCTTTTTAAGAATAGTGAACGCTCTAGGTGGTTGGTCTTCCTATTTTACTCAAAGGGTAGATTGCACTGGACGCCTAGGGCTCTCACCATTGCAGAAGTGCACACCAGTCATCCGTATGCTTGCATATGGGACTGCAGCTAACATGCTTGATGAGTACTTAAAGGTTGCAGAGTGTACTGCACTAGAGTGTTTGGAAAACTTTGTGCAAGGGGTGATTGAGGTATTTGGGGCTAAGTACCTACCACGCCCCACAGTTGAAGATACGGAGCATTTGCTCCAAGTTGGAGAGTCCCGTGAATTCCCTGGAATGCTAGGTAGCATTGACTGAATTCATTGGCATTAGGAAAATTGTCCAACTGCATGGAAGGGGCAGTATACCACCGGCTGCTATAAAGTCCCAACCTTCATCCTTGAAGCAGTAGCATCGCATGACCTCCATATTTGGCATGCATTCTTTGGTGTCGCTGGGTCGAACAATGATATCAATGTGTTGAATCAGTCCCCTTTGTTTATCGAAGCGATAAAGGGTGAAGCTCCTCGGGTTCAGTTTTCTGTCAACGGTAGGCAGTACAACACTGGATATTATCTTGCTGATGGAATTTATCAAGAGTGGGCAGCCTTTGTGAAGTCTATAAATTCACTTGAACTAGAGAAACACAAGGTGTATGCAACGCAACAAGAAGCTAAAAGGAAAGATGTAGAGCGTGCTTTTCGGGTACTGCAAGCTCGCTTCAACATCTTGCCTTGTCCAGCACGATCTTGGAACTTGAAGATTCTTCGACAAATCATGTCAGCTTGTGTTATTCTCCATAACATGATAGTTGAAGATGAGGGAAAAATTGCTGAGCCAATTGACCTGAATGTTGTCCCAGGGGCATCAATTGTTCTTCCACCTAAAGTGCAAAAGGCCACTAACAGTGACCCAAGCTTCGCTGACATTCGGCGTAGAAATTTTGCTATATCCGTGCTCACTCAGTCCATACCCAACTGAAAGATGATTTAATTGAGCACATTTGGCACCGTTATGGTAGTAGGGAAAATAACTAGTCATTTTTTTATGTAAGTTCTTGCAGTCAGTTTTTGTTTTCGTTAGTACAAATAGTTATAGAGTACCTTGGCCTATAACTCTATTCTTTCTTTCTTTCTTTCTTTCTTTCTTTCTTTCTTTCAGGAATTGCTAATAAACTGTTGGAGTGATCGTGTCAACTTTAAGAGGGTCGCATGTTCTGAAGGAGGTTGCTGTCAGACAGTGGCGGAGCTCGTCAAATTTAACGCCTAGGGCCACTATATATAAGTATGTAAACCATCCGTGATCTAATTTAGAATCAACTATTTAAAATGCTCATTAGATATATATCATAGTTAAGAATAATTATGTTTTAATTTTCTCAAAATTTACACACTTAATTGGGTATGTGACTGGATAAAATTTGAGAAGCAAAGTTTTCTTTTGATAAGAGAAACAAAATTAATAGTGCCTAATTTTGATGTTTCTTCATTCAGATTTTCCCTTCATGCAAAAAAAAAGAGGCAGACCTTGTGCCGGAGGCTCCCACATGAGTGGGGTCTGGGGAAGGGAAAAACCAAGGCAAGCCTCCGCCCGCAAAATCTGTGGAGAGGCTGCTTCGAACGCACAATCTGGTGATTCAGTGAGACAGCTCTCACTACTGCACCAGGCTTGCCCTTCGCTATTTTCCCTTCATGCAAAAAAAATGACGAGAAAAGCCTTATGACTAGCTAGCCGACAAGGATTGTTCGGTCTTGCATTTAATATGATTCTAGTTGAGACTATACTGTGATTAATTGGGTGCTCACCTTTGCGCCCTGGGCGTCCGGCTCCGGCGTTCGCTTCAGGCGGCGGTGCGCCCTGCGCCCTAGTGCCATACGGCACACGACAGTGTGGTGCCCCTTGCGCTACGTGGTGATGCAGTTGTGCGGCCTGCAGCCCGCTAAGGTGTCGAGCATGGAGCACGTGCCTGAGCGTAGGCTCCGCCGGCCGTCGGTGCCGGGAGAGCCGGGAGGCTAGCTGGAGGCGGCTAGGGTTTTGCTCCTCCTCTGCAAATTAGTACGAGGATGGAGCATAGGAGTAGGAAAAGGTGAAACGGTATGACACAGCCACGCGCGGCGGAGAGAAAGCAGTTTGCACTTTCCAGGCAATGACACACTGGGCTGGGCACCTGTCTCTTATGCTTTCTCGCTGGGCCGACTAGGGCCACTGCATGATATACATAGTTGGGCTATGAAAAAAATAAAAGGGGCTATAAGGGGGATTTGGGCCATGCCTAAGGCCGTGGCCCTAGGCCCAAATCCGCCCCTGCTGTCAGATGACTTTGGGCTATTGTTGGATCTTACTCAAGAAAATCATATTCTATCTATTTTGTTGCCTGGATTTTCTAGGAAGGCCTTTGCCATTTTTATTTGCTCTGTCGATCGCTATGACTGTCCACTGCATTTTTTTTTCCTTTTTTTGATTGAAATTCACTGCGATTCTTATTGTGTGTGAGCAGCGTGTTTGCCTTCTTTCTGCTACTCTTGTATTTCCGTTCCTCATAGATAGTTATATAGAAATGCTGTGTGGAACAATGAGTTGACTAAGCAGCATGCTTTTGTTTGCTATGTCGCGTATGTAAAAGCAGCAACGACGGAAGGCCGTTGCTTGAGTTCAAGCGTCTCTTGGTTGTCTAGTTTTTGAGTAACACAGTACCTTGTATTGGTACCCTAGGATGGTCCGGCCTCAGGCTGCTCCTTCTAGACCTGCTAGGGCGCTCGCTGAAGCATGAAATTCGTATGTTTTAACTCTTCTATCTCAATTTAAAAATACGCAAATTTTTTGCGTATTCTAAAGAAAACAAAACATCAGGATACCTGACGGGACGGCATACATACTGATATCCCCTGTACCCTGATAAGAGCCAACACATCACTTCTTCTTTTTCTTCTTCTCACCAGTTGTGCATAGTCCATATCTGACGTCTATTTCTCCATTTGTCGTATTTTTTTCTAAACCGCGCTTAAGGAGCACGTTTTTCATTAAGAGGGTAGCAACACAGGTACACAATGCAAGCCATGGCTTGCCCACTGAAGGAATAACAGAAAATAAACGAAAAAGCAGACGCTAGCAAGACAGAGGCTGCTATTACACAGTTACAATTTGCGACTACAGAGTCAACCTCATCTAGTCACCAAGAGAGCAACAGAAGGCAACTGCTGTGGTTGACGGGGAAACCTCCAGCATGAACAGCCTGTTGTAGCCATCAACTGGAAAAAGCACATTAGTAGCCGCTCCCGTCCTTTGTGAGATCACCGGATCTATTCATGACTCCGTAGGCGACGGCGTATTCCCTCGGTGGCTCCACATGTGAGAGGCAACGGAATTTATTGGGGGCGAACCCCGATGAGAGTCGCGAGTGCAATTCCTGGGAATCGAACTCGCGTCGGCTGCACACCCACCGGCTATGCTAGCCATCCGAGCGCTGCTCGGTTCTCATCATACCCAGATAGTTACTATGACCTCCCTACACAAAATTTACCAAACCAGTTTTGATGACCGTAAACAATGGTTCTGAAGCCCAATTGTTCTGTAAAAGCCCATAAACTAGTCAAAATTCAGGGCAAACCGTACCCTCTCAAATAATTGAATTGCTCTATTCAAGTTGCAGCAATGCATAAGACAATGCTGTGCTCTGATGACCGTAAACCATGGGGTTTTGGATTCGACATGGCCACCTACTGTGGTGAAACAGGATGCTGCCACACTTACAAGCATGGGTTCTTTTACCACCAGTAGCAAGCCGAACACTCCAATCTTTTACCTCTCGGCTCCTGGCCTGAAGGAGCAGATTTGACCTCCGGGCCTAAAGAAATTCAATCTGAACACTGAAGCACTGATGTACACATACGCACAAGTTAATAACCCCAACAGGTAGCACGAGATTCATCACAAGTTCACAACATGAACATTGCAGAATCAAGTCCAATGTTCTTACACATACCATGCGTCGATCCAGATACAGCCAGATAATTGAGTGTCTGACGTGTCTCACAGGTTGCAATGGCACAGCAACCACCACAACCCCCAAAAAGAGACCAGCACTGACTAGACAGACAAATACAAATGAAGTTAACATCGACCATAGGAGCAATTAATCGCCGTACAATGGTTAGAAACAATGAAATTTTTTACAATAATTGGGGAAAAATTCGATGGCTGACATCGACCGAGAGCGGCCAATCCAATGGCAACAAAGGTAGGAGGCAACGGGAGGCAATGGGATGGAGGCAACGGGAGGCGATTGCTGTGTCTATGATCGGTGGGCCATATGCACAAAAATCGCCTTCCATTGCCTCCGCAAATGTGGGGATTATGACTGGGCGGTAATTCCATTCTCGTAGTTTTTTTTTTGATAAAGGGTAAAATGGTAACTCTATAAATGCAGTACTAATAGTTTTTTTTTCGTCATCCGCTCAGGAAGGTAACACGAGCGAGATAGCCTCAGTTGTCTATGATCGGTGGGCCATATGCGCAAAAATCGCCTTCCATTGCCTCCGCAAATGTGGGGATTATGACTGGGCGGTAATTCCATTCTCGTAGTTTTTTTTTTTTTGATAAAGGGTAAAATGGTAACTCTATAAATGCAGTACTAATAGTTTTTTTTTCGTCATCCGCTCAGGAAGGTAACACGAGCGAGATAGCCTCAGTTGTCTATGATCGGTGGGCCATATGCGCAAAAATCGCCTTCCATTGCCTCCGCAAATGTGGGGATTATGACTGGGCGGTAATTCCATTCTCGTAGTTTTTTTTTTGATAAAGGGTAAAATGGTAACTCTATAAATGCAGTACTAATAGTTTTTTTTTCGTCATCCGCTCAGGAAGGTAACACGAGCGAGATAGCCTCAGCTGGCAGTGCCAGCCATAACGTCGCCGGAGAAGCACTTTGTAGAGGTAAACTTGGGATGGAAAGATTGTCAACCTTGTTGATGGGCTTTGAATTGCCGGTGTTCAACATGTACTTTGTTCGTCAGGCTATTAGATACTCCATCTTAGGATTTGGAACGGATGAGGACACACTTACCAGGGCGATCATCTCAGGGTCCGAGATCGGCATGAACAAGATCAAAGAGGAATACAAGGTCAGGTTCAAGACCACGGTCACCAGCGACATTGTTGATGACACCTCCGAGTATTACAAGGACTTACTGCTGACCTTGATAGGGAGTGAAGATTAAAATTAAAACAACCTGCTTTTGTTGGGAAAGATGTGTAGAATGTGTATCCGCAACCACCCAAAAAAAAAGAACTTTCATCAGAGAACATGTACAAAGACCAAAAATATTCTGATGCATTCATGCATATGCATCCATTCTTTACAAGATTTTAAAAGGTCCATATCACGTTCAGATAAACCAAACCATTCTCTCCTTTGTGTTTATTGGATAGTTCTGAAAAGCTCACGTTCAGATAAACCAAACCATTCTCTCCTTTGTGTTTATTGGATAGTTCTGAAAAGCTCCTTTTCCGCTTAAAAAGTCATTAAGCAGAACGCTTTGAGGCCACACAAAAAATTCACAGAAAGTAAAGTGCAGCAATTTCATATTGGCGATGAGGAATGAACTCATCTAGGAAACTAGGATCCGGGATCAGAGTATTATTATGCACTTTGTTATTCTACTATACTCACAGCATCTTCTGCAGCAGCACAAAGTACAACAATCGAAATGTTCCTGAGCCTCATCCTCTACTGTTAAGAATACATTTATCTCTCATTTGGACGCAATACAAGGTTGGTCTCACGCGCAAAGTACAGGAAAAAAGACAAGTGAGCACCCCTTCACACTGAGCACAAAAGTGATGATCATATGTCACCAAGCTTTTGCCCGTCTTGATTTCTTATTCACTTCAAGAGAGAAGATATCTTCATCTTCTCCTGGATGACGAAGAAGCCGCAGCAATTATACCACCAGCAACAAGACCCACAACTCCAAAGGCGCCTGTGATGATAGCCATGCCAATCATACCATCTGCATTTAACCATCAAATAAGCCGTTAGCCCAAGTTAGACAAACCATAAACAGTGCATTGGAATGACTAGAGGTTTGCTCTATTGTTCTTTTCTAATATTTGAAACATGGATACATGGTAGATAACTTTATTAAGACATGATGTCTTGATCCCTACTGCTTTTCAGGGTCCATGGCTGACAGCAGTGGTTGGGGAGGTGAGGTCTCAGATTTGGGGATATATGTGAAACTTATCTCTTGATCAATACAATTGATATTTACATTAGCTTTGGGTTCATCACGTATGATTCAGAAGATGCCATGGATAGGGCATTATTCAAGACACTCCATAAATTGAAAGGTAAGAGGGTCGAGGTCAAGCGAGCTATTTCTAAGGAACCGTCTCCTAGACCTAGCATGTGCTCTCCTATCAATGGGTTCAATTATGTAACTGGTAGAACCAATAGCTTCCTTAATGGATATACCCAGCATTACAATATGAGTCCATTAGGTGGCTATGGAATGAGGATGGATGAATGTTTTGGTCTTCTATCAGGTGGGAATAATGGTTATCCATCTTTTGGTGGTAGTTATGGAATTGGAATGAATTTTGACGCATGGATGAACCCATGTACTGAAAGTGGCTCTAGCTTCAATAGTGGTATCCAGCGTGGATGGCATCTTAATCCATATTACAATGGAAATTCAGGTGGATTCAACAACTATGTTAGCTATGGTGGAGTCAATGAAAATAATGGTTTACTGTTTGACTCACTAGTTAGTAACCTTTTGGGGTATTTTTGCCCTTAATCACTCTTCTAGTTCCACAAGCTCTAATTTCTTTGTGCCATTTAGAAATGGGGACCTTCTTAGTGGAATTGGGAACAATAATGTGAATTGGGGAAACCCTCATCATGTGCCTGCTCTAGGTGCCAATAATTGCTCTGTTTACTGTACTAGAAACTTTGGTTATGGGTCCAATGAAAGCAACTTTGGTCAAGGTTCCAATGTTTATGGAAGGAATGTTGGATCAAGTGGTGTCAGTAACTTAAACCAATCAACCAATGGGTATGCAAGGAACTTTGGAGATTCATCAATAGGTGGTGGCTCCATCTATGGAGACACAACTTCGACATCAGGATCTTTTGAGCGTGATGTTACAAAAAATGGTTTCAACCGGTTACATGGGCCATTGACTAATAAAGGTTAGATAGTTTGTTTCTTGTGTCATGATATCATTATCCAGCTTTCAACACTTCATTAATTTATTTTTGATAGTTTTCAATTATTAGATCCAAGCATCTTGACTATGTTAGTGTGCAATGTCGATTGAACTTAACAGACTTTACTTAATGCATCCAAGATTTGGTTTTGGAATTTTTGTGTTGTTTTTCTTTTGTGATCCTAGGTCTCCCTATGGTTCCAAAATTAGTAACCATGTTAAATGTTCTCTAAGATTATTCCTTGCATATGTGCCATAAGAAGAGTTTGTTCAATTATGTTATATGATTGCCCTTTTGTTTGGTACAGGATGGTGTGTGAATTGATTGAGTTTACTTACAGAAGTTGGTCTTTATGGGACATAGACCTATATTTTGTTCTTTTGGGAAGCGATGGTTATAATTGGCCTTTTTTCTAGATTGTGGACTTCTAATGTGTCTAAACTTCTAATGATTTTACAACTTATCTCTTGATCAATACAACTGATATTTACATTAGGACATGGAGAATTACTGGACACCAGCCCTGTTTGCTTCCGCTTATAACAGATTCTCGGTGGAAAAAAAACGAGAATCCCACCAAATGCCTTGATTATCTCAGCTTCTGCTCACCACCGATTCAGAACTTTGAACTAGCAAAATCGAGAATCGAAAAACATCCCTGCATTACGGCGATTGCAAACAGACAGGGCCATCATGTTGGCATTATAGTAGCACATGATAAGCTATTGGCCATTCATTTTCCTAACTTGGTAGTGGACATTATAGTAGGAGATGCAAAATCCATGGGCATCCATTTTATCATTTTAATACATGTCAAATGAAGTGGGTTGTGTAGTACAAATTACATGCAGCCGTGCAAGAAGATACTTGGTGGTCTGACACATCCTCCTCATCACTCCAGTCCTGACACCCATTCAAACATCTACGGATCTCATGGCTCCAGCAGTTGCAGCACCACGCCAACAGGTCGTCGATGCCAGCGACAGGATTTAGGCATGGAGAGACATTGTTCTTGCAGTTGCGGCACAGATACTTATTGCATCGGCCATCGTCAGGGCAGAATTCATGATTGCACACCTGAAATATAATGGATCATATAAAAGAGCATGCATGAGCTATGGACTCGATTGCATAGAAACAAACAGGCATAGGTGTTTCCAATTCAACTACAAACAGATCTCTAAAAATTCGTCGTTCCACAGACATACCTCGTTGGGTGACCTGGGCCTTTTGATAGGAAGATCACATCCTCCGCTCACGCAAGCATTGCGACGACCGCGATTCCAGTTCCAGCAGTTGCAGCAGCTGAAGCCGTCCCTCCCTCTCAGGGAGAGGCATGGAGAGACTCCGTTCACGCAGTTAGGGGCCAAGCACCTTTCGGCGCTCTTCTTCAGAGCCATGGATTTTCCCGTCTTCATCTTCTTCTCAGCCGATGATTTTCCTGGATTCATCTCTAGACGGCGTGGATGTGGCCGGCGACACGGTGAAGGCGGAGATCAGCGGCGGTGGCGCGTCGAGCTCTGGCCGCTGGCGGGCTAGGGCTAGGGCTAAGGCTACGGCTCCGAGCGGCCCCTTTAGGGTTCTAAGGTGGCGGCGCGGTGCTCTGGGCATACTGTTTATAGGGGCGGGCGCGGGGAACCTCAGGGGCCATGATCGAGGGGATCGGGCGGCGGTGGCTACGCCCGGTTGATGCGGCGCGGCGGGGCACGTTTGATGGAGGGGAGGGGTAGTGGGCTTTGGCCCAGAGGCATATTGCCGGGAGTTGGGGAGAAGTTGCCGCTCTGTGTCCGTCTCCAGGGAAGGAGGCGACACTGTGCGTGGAGCCGCTGACACACGGGCCCTGCAGGTCAGCGACAGGGGCGTGGGCATAGGGCGCTGGGCGTCAGGTTCATCATTGGGGAGGCAGCGGCGGCGCGCACCAGGGCAGGGAAGGGGACGCAGCCCCACGGGGCGAAGGCGAGGAGCAGCGGTGGCGAAGCAGCATAGCAGGAGGAGGGGACGGCAGGAGGGCCTCCGCGATGGCGGCAGCCTGGGCCTGGCAGCCAGCGGGCGTGGGATCTGGGAAGTACATCTAGGGGGGGCGGTGGACACGGGGAGGGAGAAGCTCGGTCGCGCCGGCAATGGCGGATCAGACGAGGGCATCTAGCTCGGTCAACTGAGGAACGGGAGTTCGGACAAGGTAATGACCACCCGGCCCCACGTGGCAGTGGAAAGAAGAGAGGGAGGGCTGCGGTTGGTTTGCTGGGTCGGGTAGTGGGCTGTGGCCCAGAACGAAAATAGAGGGGAGTGCGAGAGCGGTGGAGAAGGAAGTCAGCTACATGCCTGGTTTAGTCCCACCTCGCTTCCATATCAATCAAAAGCACAGCTTAAAAGCGCAGGCAAACTAGCCATTTCGAACTCCTGTACTACACTGCCTATGCTCTTGAACATTTGTTACCTGTGCTAATTGGGCCGGCCTGGCCTGGTTGGGCTCCCTTGGAGGTCGAGCCTGGCCTAGCCGTTGCTGGCCCTTAGCACCAATTTTTTTTTCAGACCATCCATTTTGCAATTGAAGTCCCTCTTGAAAACCTTTTTTTTCAAACCATTTATTTTGTAATTGATTTTTTTTTGTATCTTCCAGTACTGATTTGTAATATAAAGCCGGACCTTAAAATAAAAAAACTCGGATTCACACATAAAAAACACGTGGATAGAGTGATCGGTTCAACCTATAAGTGCACTCGGATGACACATAAGAGTGATCGGTTCACTTCCTATCATGTTAGGTTAACGGTCTATCAGTCCACTGATCAAACGAGCCGCGAGAATGTAGGTTATGTACTTGTCGTCCTACGAGCACTAGTCTAGCTACTCAGAGGAGACATGAGAGTGATCGGTTGACTTTGTTATCGTGCTATTAGCCTGTTAGTCCACTCGGACGACACGTGATAGTGACGGATTAGTTTGTATCATGTTAAGGCTAGTGGTTCACTCTGTCGAGACATGAGAGTGATTGATTCACTTCCATTCACTTTAGGCCTTTTACTCCACTCAGTCAGTACGTGCAAACTAACTTTTTAGACAAGACATGAGAGTGATCTGATGGACTTAATTTATTACCATGGTTTACGATTATTACTCCACTCAGACAAGACATGAGAACCATCGGTTCACTTTGTATCATGTTAGGCCTATTAGTACATGTCGGAGTGATCGATTCACTTTCGTTCATGTTAGGCCTATCAGTCCACTGATCAGATGAGGCACGAGAGTGTAGGTTGAGTTGCTGTCGTGGTAGGACTACGACTACACTCAGACGATAAGAAATCCATCAGATCACTCTCATGTCTTGTCTGAGTGTAGTCGTAGTCCTACCACGACAGCAACTCAACCTACACTCTCGTGCCTCATGTGATCAGTGGACTGATAGGCCTAACATGAACGAAAGTGAATCGATCACTCCGACATGTACTAATAGGCCTAACATGATACAAAGTGAACCGATGGTTCTCATGTCTTGTCTAAGTGGAGTAATAATCGTAAACCATGGTAATAAATTAAGTTCAACCGAGCACTCTAACCACATGTTACCAAGTGAACCGTATGAGTGCGTATTTCACGTGTTAGTAAAAAACATGTACCCTATTTTGGGTTGTGAATAACTAAACAAAATAAAGTATTTAATAATTTTCCTAAAATTATCTATTTTTTTGGAGATTGGTTTGCAAAAAAAAAATTAAAATAAATGGTTTGCAACAACAAAAAATTGGTGCCATGGGCCAGCGACAGCTAGGTCAGGTTCGACCACAAATAGGGCCCTACCAGGCCGCGCCGGCCCAATTAGCCCAGTATATAGCTGACTCCCCGGTCGAGCCCGAGCGCGCGGCCCAAGGCCCACTATGCCCTCGCGCCCAGTTGCGCCGCTCGGCTGCCAAACACGGGGGTAACTGGAAACTGGGTTTGAAGCCACGATCTCCGCGCGTAATTATAGGATCGTAGCCACCACGTTCCCGGCGTAGTTGCTCTTTCTCTACATCCTTGATTTCTGTCTCGATTTCTCCGGCGAACAACGACAACATCACCTGGAATCGGCACTGGCACCATGGACACGGCAGGAGATGCAGAGCAGTCCCCACGTACTCCATTCAACATGGGTACAGGTGAATGATACATCCCTCCTTCAGTTTAATTAGCACAGGGTTTTTGTACGGGGAATTATTTTGCGTCTTTAGGTGTGCATCTTGGCATTCTTTTGCGTCATGAGGTGTGGATCTTGGCATTCTTTTGTACGGGTATGCGTTGATGGTGAGGTACGACCCGGTCCACTCCAGGAACTCGATCATGGGCTTCATCACCGATTGCGCGATGTCGTCCCGGAACCTGCCCGCGGACGGCGGCCAGGACTCGTTGAGTGCGGTGAACGCGATCGGCGTCGACACCTTCATGGCTGTGTCTAGGCCAAGCTTCACCAGCGCGTCGTGCACATTGGCCATGGCCGGGACGAGCTGCCCGCTCAGGTTCTTGGCCTCCCCGAACACCTCGTTCCCCACGGCCACGCCGTGGATCCGCGTCGCGGAGTAGTACGCCGCCACGTTTCTCTGCACCCACCGTGGCGTAGTCGACGGGTCCGCGGCCATAGCTACGTCGTGGGGTAGTACGCCGCCACATTTCTTGCACCACCGAAGCCATGTCAGGCAGGTCATTCCCCAACCGGCCGTAGCTCACGCCCACCATGCCGGCATCTACATTGTATACAGTAAAAAACAGTTAGCATAGCACTAGATTGGACCTGGAAAAATAAACAACAGTCTGAGCTGAACGTGGTTACCTGCAGGGGATATACTTTCTTCTTCTCTTAATAGGACGGGTCAGCATGCTGCTTTGGGAAATAACATTAGGAACATCACCATGAGTCCTGCTCTAGGAACGCACACCTCCAGCAACATCTCCAATTATTTTAGTCTTCTTTTGTGGCCTTCCCTCCTCTAGTACCTGCAAGTTCTAATACGATATTAAGCATGAAATTTTTTCAGTTTACAACATAAGCAATGGTTCAGTTCACATCACTTTGATAGTATATTGGTACTTGCCTCTTTGCCTTTCTCCATCATGCTTCTCTCCATAATCAGTACAAAATTAAAAAAATGCCTGCATCAGTACAAAATTGTAAGAGTAGCCGGTAGCCACCTTGCCTTGTCTTAGTTTCAAATCTTATGAGAGGTCAGAATGAAGCTTATACTAAAAGATTTCTTATGCACAAAATCTGATGCAGATGGCAATCATAGAAGGAGTACTACTACAGGGAAGCGAGATCTGACCAGCAACAAGGTAATCTCAGTATCCAGTTTTAGTTCTTGTGTATGTTGCCTATTCATTTTTACCAACTTATCATCACCAACTGGCTGCTGCAGAAAGTTGATATGCATGTAACACACTCGCCTACGAGACTATTTAACGTCATAGCAGCCTTAAAGGCATCGCAACCACACATTGACGCTATTGAGGCTATGGGATTTGGGGGTCTGATTCAAATGCCAAATATTAGTCTCAGGAAAGGCATGATACAGGACATTGCAGACACATACCAAGTCAGCAATCGAGGATTCAATTTATGTGGTCAAGTAGTTACTATTCATCCAGATGATGTCCAAAATATAATGGCACTCCGGATTACAGGCATTGATGTAGATGAATATATAAATGAAAATATGAAGAGTAAAGATGGAAGTAGGCAGAGTGAATTATTCAATAGGTATGGCAATGATAAACACAAGCTCGACCTAACATGGCTGGAAAAGATGCTTGATAAAGAACGACCTGCGGATGATGACTTTAAAAGAGGCTTCGTCTTGTTCACGATTGGTTGCATCCTAGCATCACCTACAGGGAACGACATCCATTGGAGCTATATAGAAGTTGTTCGAGATGTCTCAAAGATTCCGCAATTCAATTGGGGTCAATTTACTCTAAACCACTTGTTGAACTCATGCCTTAGTTACAAGAATAAGAAAGAAAGAACCATAAAGGGAAATTTGGTTCTGCTACAGGTCAGTTCTATATGGTACGATCAAAACCTATAAACATTGTTTATTTTTGGTCTTACATATTTTCTTCGTTTTGTTTATAGTGTTGGTACTGGGAGCGCATCAGAGTGCCCAGCCATTATCAGATCGACTACACCAAAAGGACATACCAACCACCTCTGATGGTGTTTTGGGATAAACAGAATGCCGAACGTCGAACGACTGCTTATAATAATGATGGGATATATGGAGGAACTGTAAGTTTCCAAACATAGCACCATTATGGGGCTGTTCTTACACGTACAATTAATCTAACTATCTAGATTGTTTGCAGCTTCATGTGCCCCTTGTTTCGCACACCACCCAACAAAAAAAAGAAGCAACAGAAGCGCCAATGTCACAAGCGCGACAAGCAAAATGTGCACACGACGGTCAAAGCAACCAAGAAGTAAGTATGACATCTTTTTATGAGTTGTACATCACTTGTGTGCTTATTCATTTTTTCCTATTTTGGTAGGTGCAAAGCCTTCCACATTGGAAGAGAGAAACCAAAATGGAGCTTGCAATAGAGGTGGAAAGCAAATTTCTTGATATGAGCTACAAACTTGATCGGCAATTTGTGGAACAGAAGAAGGAGTTTGCTAAATTTACAATCGACAGAAGCCTGGAAGATAGGATCAGTAAGCTCGAAGCTAAGGTAGAGGATTATCATGAACGAATGAGTACGGAGATCCAGGTAACCAGCGTGGTAGTACTCATTTTAGTTACTCCCATGCTTCAATCTCTAACAATGTCTCGAAAAGCAGGAAATCCGAAAGCTAGTGCAGATTCTAATTGAGCAAACTACTTGTACAACTGCACATGTTCAGCCACATATGCCTTCATCTGCACAAGTTCACCCACACATGCCTACGTCTGCACATTTTCAGGTATTGCATCTTCACAAAGTTCAGTTATCACTAGTTCCTGTCTGATGCTAGAATTGATACTTTCGAATCTAACAAAACAACACCAATTGCAGGAACCGCCGCTCAAACTGTTTCCACCAGGCGCAGGATAGAATAAACGCTGAACCACCCACTGCAAGAAATGATACAATGGAAAATACCATGGAGCAGCAAGGCTACCCCCCTACAACGCATATCAAACCAAGAGAGCCAATTATCAACCAAGATTACGCTACCGCTCCAATTGACTTAGAAGCTGCCTTGTTCGTAATACAAAGTTACGAGGACTCTCGGGTTGTAGACATAGATGGCATTATTCTTACAGCAGGACAACTTCGCCGAAATGTCTCAGAGGAATTTATAACAGACGAGGTAATATTGTTTCAGATCCATGTCGTCAGTGTAAACATGTGCACACCTACTATGTACTAACTCAACCCTTTGCAGGTCATAAATGCCTATGTCCATTTGAGCAATGTTGAGACTGATTCAGCCTCATTTATAACAACGTTCGAGGTCCAAAGGTTGGTAGACTCAAATTGGAAGCAAGGCGATACTTTCAAGAAGGAAATTTCTGAGAAATGTAAAGGAAGGCATTTGGTACGTTATATTGATTTTGTTTTGTCACATTTTCTGGGTTGCTATCTCGTGATTTACTATGAATTTTGGAAACGTCACCTGTTTGGATTCAATTCATGCATTCAATAGTTTGTCAATACTTAACTTTCTAGGTATTCGTGCCAATGCATATTAACGGCAACCATTGGGGTCTCTTGGTGCTAAACTTTATAAAGAAAGAGGTACAGATCCTTGAATCTCTAGGAACACGAGACGAAGACCTAGAGAAGGTATTGGTAAGTATAGATCCTTTGCGCATCATGTACCAACTATTGTGTGTACATCTCTAAAAACATGTTCCCTATAGGTGAAAGCCATACAGTCTTGCATCGACTTTTCTGTCAACAATGACTTGGTTAAATTTGAAAAACCATTTAACTTGCGCGACTGGGAAATAGTTCCCTATGTGGAAGGCATACCGAGACAAGAAAACAGGTACTCTTTTTCCTTTTGTATATTAATGTTGTAATTCAGTTACTAATGTTTATGCTACGTTGCAGTTTTTCATGTGCTGCGTTTGTAATACAATATATTCTGGCATGGGATGGAGAAAAAATGGCTCATGATTTCACAAGTGTGAGTCTTAGAATTATTGTGAATTCCAAATTTGTACAGGAATGAAATGAAAACTGCTATGTGACGACATGCACTACATTTCTCTTGTACAGGAGGCAATGGAGAGTTTTTGCTACAAGATATGCACGAGGCTGCTACATTCTGATCGCAATAAAAATCGCTTGGAATCATACAAAAAACCTATCACGGTATATGCTTTTATTGCATTTTGAAATCTTTCGGTTGAGACAGCTTGTTTCAGACTGCACAAAATAATCGGGTTTAACATTTTCTGCTGATGATACTTAGAAGGAAGCGTACTTGGCGGCAAATCCGGATGAACGAGAGGGGAATGGACAGGATGACGATGCAGACGATGTTCATATAATACCGCCACCAACGGGAACTCCAACCACCGCTGCGGCTAGCAACAAAGGAACTCCAGCATCCTCTACGCCGCCCAGCATGAAAGAAAGCAATGCAAGGAAAGAAGGGGAAGCATATACAGTATCGGGATCGGTAATAACGAAAAGAGGACGAGGACGACCACGAAAGATTCAGGATGAAGAAAATTCAGCAACAGGAGGATCTGCAAAAGTTACAGGAGCTGCAACTAGGAAAGGAGGACGACCCCCAAAGAGAAATGTTGACACTGCTCCTCGTACTGTCGTAGATGATTTCCGTATCGAATCTATCACTAAGCGAATTAAACGGAATACGCATCCAGGAAAATATCTAACCAGCCCATATAAGCCTAGTTAGAACTATGTGCTATCTATTTTGTAATCTGTAATAAGGTGACAGTTGGAGAAATGCAAACTGGTGGATAAACATGGCCAAACACTCATGGTCAGTGAAGTTAGCCTGCTTTATTTTTCTCCAATGTTTCACCTTCAGACACGGTGCTTGATGTCTGTCTATGCGCACTACAAATTGTAGTGTACCTACAACATATGAGCGGATTGGATATAGAAGGGAGCTTCTGTGTTTGCATCATGGCATGTGACATTTGATTTGTGGATTATTAGAGGGAACTGAAACCACATGTCTTATCAAGACATACACAAACAGTTACTACTAACTACTTCCAAAATCAGGCACAATACCAAACAGTTACTACTAACTACTTCCAAAATCAAGACATACACAACCAAACAGTTTTACCCATGAAAAATATCAGTGAACTCACCAATGCCCTTGATGTCAAGAGCTCCAGACGCCACCTCCGGCTCCGGGGAAGATCTCGCGGTGGCACAGCTCCCCACGACCACCGTCCGGATTCGCCCGAGCTCGTCGACTCCAGAGCTCGATTCGCCCGCTTCGGGTCCCCGTTGATTCGCCCGCATGAGCTCGGATTGGAGGTGGTGCTTCTGATTCCCGCTGGTCGGAGGCGGAGGCACGAGGGCATGTGGGTTTCTCTGGTGTGGATACGGGGCTGCGTGGGCGTCAGGTTCATCATTGGGGAGGCGGCGGCGGCGCGCACCAGGGCAGGGAAGGGGACGCAGCCCCACGGGGCGAAGGCGAGGAGCAGCAGCGGCGAAGCAGCATAGCAGGAGGAGGGGACGGCAGGAGGGCCTCCGCGATGGCGGTAGCCTGAGCCTGGCAGCCAGCGGGCATGGGATCTGGGAAGTGCATCTAAGGGGGTGCGGTGGACGCGGGGAGGGAGAAGCTCGGTCGCGCCGGCGATGGCGGATCAGACGAGGGCGTCTAGCTCGGTCAACTGAGGAACGGGAGTTCGGACAAGGTAATGACCACCCGGCCCCATGTGGCAGTGGAAAGAAGAGAGGGAGGGCTGCGGTTGGTTTGCTGGGCCTGGGTAGTGGGCTGTGGCCCAGAACGAAAATAGAGGGGAGTGCGAGAGCGGTGGAGAAGGAAGTCAGCTACATGCCTGGTTTAGTCCCACCTCGCTTGCATATCAATCAAAAGCACAGCTTAAAAGCGCAGGCAAACTAGCCATTTCGAACTCCTATACTACACTGCCTATGCTCTTGAACATTTGTTACCTGTGCTAATTGGGCCGGCGCGGCCTGGTTGGGCTCCCTTGGAGGTCGAGCCTGGCCTAGCCGTTGCTGGCCCTTAGCACCAATTTTTTTTTTCAAACCATCCATTTTGCAATTGAAGTCCCTCTTGAAAACCTTTTTTTTCAAACCATTTATTTTGTAATTGATTTTTTTTGTATCTTCCAGTACTGATTTGTAATATAAAGCCGGACCTTAAAATAAAAAAACTCGGATTCACACATAAAAAACACGTGGATAGAGTGATCGGTTCAACCTATAAGTGCACTCGGATGACACATAAGAGTGATCGGTTCACTTCCTATCATGTTAGGTTAACGGTCTATCAGTCCACTGATCAAACGAGCCGCGAGAATGTAGGTTATGTACTTGTCGTCCTACGAGCACTAGTCTAGCTACTCAGAGGAGACATGAGAGTGATCGGTTGACTTTGTTATCGTGCTATTAGCCTGTTAGTCCACTCGGACGACACGTGATAGTGACGGATTAGTTTGTATCATGTTAAGGCTAGTGGTTCACTCTGTCGAGACATGAGAGTGATTGATTCACTTCCATTCACTTTAGGCCTTTTACTCCACTCAGTCAGTACGTGCAAACTAACTTTTCATCGCAACCCTACGTTAGGCCTTTTATGAATTTACTAAAGTATTCCAATATTTAGTTAGAGGTTTAGTATTTGAAAATGAGCAAAATGGGAACTTTAGATAAATTTAAAAAATTTAAATTGAGGGATGTTGCATTCATGCCTTTGCATAAATTTGTATTGTTGTCAAAATTGAATTTATAAAATTCTACGTAAGTTCGAATCAAAATTTTTGATCTATTTATAAAAATAATTAGATTTTGTTAAATTTTATTTCAAAATCAAGTTCAAAGTTGTATTTCAAAATCAATTTTATTGGGAGACGCGGGGCCCATCAGCAATAACAGGCGACGTGGCCTAGCACCCTGTGCCCGCGCCCCTACCGCTGACCTGCGGGGCCCGCGTGTCAGCGGGTCCACGCACAGTGTCGCCTCCTTCCCTGGAGACGGACACAGAGCGGCAACTTCTCCCCAACTCCCGGCGATATGCCTCTGGGCCAAAGCCCACTACCCCTCCCCTCCTTCGAACGTGCCCCGCCGCGCCGCATCAACCGGGCATAGCCACCGTCGCCCGATCCCCTCGAACGTGCCCCCCGAGGTTCCCCGCGCCCGCCCCTTATAAAGAGTAGGCTCACAGCTCCGCGCCGCCACTTTTCATCCCTAAAGGGACCGCTAGGAGACCTAGCCCTAGCCTGCGCGCCGCCATAGCCGCTGCCAGGAGGTCGACCCGCCGCCGCCGCCGCTGATCTCCGCCTTCACCGTGTCACCGGCCACGAGAACCCTTCCACGACCTTCATTGCGAGGTGAACAATCTGTTGATTGACATTCTTTCAATTTCATGTAATGGGATTGTCCAGAACATTGTGTTTTGTTTGATCTCAACTGACAACTTCAATTTTCTTTAGACCTTGCAATCCAATCCGTATAGTACAGGCATTAAGCATTCAAGCATCATTTGTCCTTTGATGTGGTTTTTTGCTTAACAAATACTGGTACCTTTTTTGCTTCCTAATGTCTGTTGAACAATCCATGAAATGTTTTTGTTGAAATTTCCAAAAACATTTGATTTTGTTCAAATTTCAAACAAGCTACTAATGGGCAAACATGTTACACATCTCAGGAATTAATTTGGTAATTAAACTATTATTAGTTCATCATATATATTTTTGTTGCCCACTACCTTGTTCCATAAAAACCTTAGGCACTGCCACAACAGTTTTCAGGTCAGCTCATCTCCTTCAGTTCAGTCTTAGTGATAATGTTGCTTGCTAATTGATGATCCCTATATGGTAGAGACACTTATGAACAGCTACTTTTAGCTATATATGCTACACCACTGCAATTGATCTATTAATCAGCATGTCACTGTTCTACTTCTCAGGACATGCCAGGAAAAGCGAAAAAGATAAACTTTGGGAATTAAATCATATATGTTGTGCTTTCATGTTTCAAGTTTGCACCGAATACAATACTGATAAATATCTTCAATGATCTGTGGCTATAGCCAAAACTGTTAGAAGTAGCAGGTTGTAGGAAAAAAAATAGTTGGACTATAAGGAGAAAGCTGCTGAAAGGATATGGTGGTGACAGTTAAGGTTGTCCGGCAGTACAGTATGAGAGTTAAACGGGAATGTACACATGCTTTTGATTGCCAACATTCTTTTTCTCATTGTCGTTGACTGCTTGTAGAGTTAACAGTAAGAACTTCACTTGTACCTGTAGTATGTAGTGTGTCAAGGAAGGGCAGATATAGTCCAACTAGACTACTGTCTCCTTTACTACCTCTCATATATGGGATAATTTTATGAATTGCATTATTGAGTGCTGTGTTTTTCATGTGAAAATGATTTGATTGACTGGTTGCTCAGAACTTACTGCATTGTAAATGTGCAAGTGCAAAGATTGCTTGGATATCTGAAATCGTAAGATTCTAATTATATTTTATTCCCCAACTTACGGCATTTTGACTGGGTGTTACTTTATAAATTCGTAGGTGTCATGGAACAAGTTCGGAGGTCCCTGCAAGAGTTCGAGGAGAAGGCTACCGAACTTAAGAAGGTCCACAACAATGAGTATTTGAAGATCAAGCTTGACCGTACCAAAGCTGACATCAAGAAGATGAAACAGCAACATCAAACTGACACGGACATATCATTTGATCGTGACCAGCTGGACAAAGCGGAAGAGGAAGAGCTTGCTGCCTTTACCAAAAGAATTGAAAAAGAACAGGTTGCCCAGCTGAAGAAAGCGCTAAATGATCAGCGTGATCTCTTTGCCCACATGATATCAAAAGAACGTGCTATTGCAGATGAAGTCTTACAAAAGACCCGTCAAGAATATGATGAGAACATGAAGACACAACAACAAACAATTGATTCCTTGAGTAATCAGGCAAGGTCACAATTGGAAGGGTTGCAGAATGACTGCTCAAAGTTGAAGGGTCTGACTGACAACTTGAATGTCGAGGTAACCACGGTATTCTTTTAATTTAAAATTTTTACTATATAGACAGTGATCTTAAACCCTCTATTGTTAGGACTTTAAGGTACCCGATGATATGATTTGTATGCCACGTTGGTACTTCGACATGGCAGTGGACAACTACTGTGCACCGGTATATATAATTTTCGTACATTTTTTTGTGTAAGAACTCGTTGTGCTCAAATGATTCTTATTCGTGTAATCCCTACATGCAGTATTTGGCTATGAGATTTAAGGTTTTCAAATTGGAGGAGCTTTATTCTGATCTAGAGAAGTACGACATTCGAGCAGATTTGAGAGGCTTTGCAATTAAAGGCAGATCTGTTAAGTTCCACAAATTCATGAGGGCTTTGACCTATAATGGGCACATATTCGACTCAGAGGTATACTACCTCAATCCTGCTCCTTGGAGTAAGCCATCAACTGACCTTGTAAAGATAGTCAGAGAAGATGACGTGAACAAAATGGTGCGTGCTCATGCTGAACAGGGGACTAAGATTTGTCTTTTGTACCTAGTGAGCAGATATGAAGACCAAGACCCGGATGTGAGTATTGGTTCCTCTTGAGAAATACTGCTCCTTGGAGTAAGCCATCAACTGACCTTGTAAAGTACTGATGCTCTAACATCTAATGGACTATAATGCAGGATGTGCCAATGGAATCATCTGATGAGTCCGATGATGAAGCTGACGGAACGTCTAATACGAACATGGTACTGAATAGTACTGAGGGCATAAGGTGAGATATTCGATCTATTTTCAAAGATATACTAGTTAAAACTTTAGAATCAGTCGTGTCCATATAGCAGTATGCAAAGTACAGTAACCTTCCATGCAAGTTTTGACATAGCTATGTCCTATGTGTTGCCGCTCTGGTGCTGACATTTAAGAAAGCGATCTCTTAGCATAATCGCAAGACATTTAGTTACTTGTCATGTCGGATACTTGTCATTTATGTAAAGATTGCTTGAAACCAATGAATTAAGAATCCATTGATGATTCATCTTTAAGCTGCACTCAATGTGTGACAAGAAGCTGAAATTTTAATTTATGCAGACAATCTGGAGATGATGGACAACTACCTGGAGCTGGAGACAACCCTTGAGGCAGACCTGAAGGCACTATACCACAGCCCATCTTTAGCGTCGCATGGGAGTCGTTAAAAGTAGCCATCTATTTGACTAGTGGATTTTAGTTTAAAGCGAAGTACTAGATAAAAAAGGAGCATTTGAGTTTAAAGATGTGGATAGGGCAAAAGAATGTTCGATATTTGTATGGGCCTGTTCTTGTAGACACAACTTGGAGATAGTTCTACCTCTATAAAGATGTCATGATTAACCAAATATTTTAAGCTCAGGACCATTCAGTATTCACTATATATATCTACTGTCCAAGTACGGCCTCGATGGGCTACCTTAAGTCAGTCACACCGCCTCCAACTACGTCATTGGCAATGACCACTCGAGTATGCCTTCGACATGCTATCTCGATCCAGCCATGCCATCATCGACCTTGTCATCGACCTCGACCACTTGAGTACACCTTTAAAAGGCTATCTTGAGCCAGTCACACTATCATCGACCATGTCATCGACTATGACCACTTGAGCACGCCACCGTCAGGCTCCCTCGATGGTAACATTGTTTTCAACTATGTCATCTACTATGACTGCTCGGGCACGCCACTCGTGGACTCCCTCGACCTGATCACATCACCATGGCAACTAGTCATCAGTAGCCCCTTCTAAACTCAAATCAGTTTGTTTGAGAGAGGATACGACCGACCAGATCCTGTATGGCGTATGCAACCGGCAAGCCACTTAACTCGAGCACCATAGACAGGCAGAGATCACCAGTATCCTTCATTCTGTTCTTGCATCCCAAACCGAGCAGATAGATGCAATGCAATAATCACAAATATGAATGCAACAGCCAACAAACACAGGCACTGCAACGCATATCTGTCGCACTAAATTTCAAAACCATTTTATTATCAACCAAAACCATCTCTTCCGTATCAATATCTTCCCTTCATCTTACATGCTAATATTCTATACAGCAACTTCCTAGCTGTGCTCCACTGAAATTTAATTTACTCCCAGGCATATGATCACCTCACCAAACAAATGTGAGATTGAGGGTGAGTTGGGATTGGATCTACCCATCTAGTAGTATACAACATCAGGATATACACTACTACTCAAAGTCGGCATATCACCATGGTACCCCACCGATTACAGTACAAAATTGAGTTGTTCTTCAGGCTTCACTTCTGGATACCAAACAGAACCCATCCCATCTACAGGATGCATGACCTGGTTTCCACAATAGCTACACTTCAGGTCTTCTCATCGTACAAGCACATCTTGGGACTGTTGCTTCCATACATCACAAGGTTCCACCTCAACCTGCACAAGGCCACACATGTTATTAGATGCTTGACTTTTGCATGATTGTAATTCTAGTAACAACAAATCCACTCAACAGATATAAGACAACTGTGCTATCCTCTTTAGGGATTTTTTTAAACACCATGCATAAGCAAGTCATGATTTTTGTGTTTTGAAGCATAGGAAAAATACTGAAAGTACAAAAAACAGCATTGCATTTAGATTTGGCTAGAACCACAACTTTTCTGAGGCAAATTATGTAGTGTTCTCAAGTAGCAAATCGGGCAAGACGCCTATACGACTTGGTCGCAAGGGTTTAACGCTGTGTAAAGCAACCAGGGGAGCAATACAATACCTTAAATGGTTTATCGATCCACTGGAAAACACACCCTCGTGCCTCGATATTTTTTTATCATATGAGGCGGCATCATGGATTTGAATGCTTCATGAAGCTTCACTTTCGTCAAACAACCACAAACCATAAGAGTAGCTGTCACGCCATTCGGCGTTATACCCGCTAAATGGACGATGGTCATGTTCTGCAAGCCGGATATGCTAGAAAGGGACAGAAGTCCGATATCGGTGACTGAACAATACGACAAGTTTATCTGTGATGAGACATAGATGGTATTATCACAATTGCAGAACATACATGGTACCATCAGATTCTAGTTACAGTTACAGGAGAAAAGGATAATACCTGACGGAGGCTATGAGAGAACTGGGAAAGGTAAAGCATTCCCACATCATTAATATCAAAGCATTTCTTAATATCAAGCTTGGAAAGTAGCCTGCACCCCATCGCTATTTCTGAGAGCCCAGTGGATGTAATCATGGGGCAGCCACGAATCTCCAGAGTATTCAGCTTTGCGCATTTTGAAAGTGATATCAGTGAACTGTCTGTTATTTCTGTACAGTAGGATAGATTGATACACTCTAGCATTGGACAACCCTGTGCAATTTGAATAATTCCATCATCACTAAGGCCTCCAAACCTGAAACAGAAAATATAAGTTAGTTTACTGACAAAGAACCAAATAAAGAAAACCATAAGGCATGTCTAATAATTACCTGTACAGATCAATGTCGCGGAGTTTTGGGCAAGACCTTCCAATGTGGGTAAGACCTTCATCGCTAATCTTCAAGCAAATTCCAATTTTTAGACTTGAAAGTTTGCTGCATCTGGCAAGAGCTTTCAATCCTACACAATATATCCAGGGTCAACTTTATGTTCATCTGGCAAAGAATAATTCAGTACCCAGTTCAGTAAGTACCTTCACCATCCAAATCACTGTCAGTAAGGTCCAACTCTTCCAAGTGAGAACAGTGCTTCCCGATCAGTTGGAGTGCTCCACTGGAAACATGGCTACAAGACTCCATCCTCAGAGAGACGAGGGAAGTGCATGAACTAGTTATGGCCGCTAGTGAAACATCAGTGATATTGCGGCAACAAGTAATGTCCAGCTTCAGCAGGTTCTTTAGTCTTGACACCGCAAAAGAGAGTTCTGTATCCGTCACTCCAGAGCACTTGCTCAAGCTTAACTCCCTTAAAGAAACACAAGAGGTTCCAATAGCTTTTAGTCCATCAGCTATGAATTTGCAGCCTTCCAGCTTCAGGGTCCGCAGTTTAGGAATCTTCTGTAAGCTTCTCACCATAGAAGGAGTAACCTGATACACAAAGGATGTAAGTTAAGCTGTGAGGGCTCAAGTTATGCCCAGGTGATAGAATAATACTGACTAGATGGTTGGCTACTTACAGGACAGCAGTATGAAAGATCTAGTTCCAATAGATTGGGTACCGACTTCAGTATGGCTGAAACTCCCACATCAGTGATATTCTGACACTGAGACAGATCAAGCACCTGCAACAGTGCAAGCATGCGAGTTCAGTCATAAGCGGAGCTACTATCAAACAATTTCTTTTGTGAATTATGAAAAAATACATATTTTAGTCAGTTGACTAGTTCATACAAGGTATCAGCAGAATTCAGAACCTAACAGTGACCAAGCAGATCAAAATACTACCAGTGTTTCAAATGAAGGTGATGTGTGATTGCTAGTAACAAGTATAAATCAACAAAAACAGCAAGGGTATGGGTTTCACATGACAAGGAAAGCAAATGTGCTAAACAGTGTAGTGTTTACACAAGACTAGGCCACTTTAGTTACCTTTGGCAAATCATATATCCGGCACATCCTCAGGGAGCATTGTTTCCTACAAATGAAGAGGAACATTACCCATAAGTACACATGCCTCACAGACAGCCAGTTTTCAGCTTTGATGAACATTACACTTAGCTTACCTCTTCTCTCTTGGAGCATGTTCGCCGATTGTGACCCTCACCCTTACACAGGGTACATTTCTTCTTAGATTTATCTGAAACTGACTTCAACTTTTTCTTTGGGGCCCCTCTGCCAGGCACATGTATGGGATCAAAGACATCTATAGAATCAACATCTAGGGCTTGCGGCAGCACAGGACCAAACCTCTTGCCTCCGTTCTCTCCTCCATTTAGAGGGATCATAGCAGCTTCCTCATGAAGAACGCGTTTCAGCCGCCCATATGCTTCAAGTGATTGAGATGCTATGAAGGATGCCGTTTGACTGATATTGTGTAGCTCATGGTACCTCTGTAGGCTATCGGAATAGTCATACATGGCGCTCTTCCTTATAGGAGGAAATCCACGCTTGGCCCCCCTCGTCCACCTTTCCAAAACACAGCAGTCTGGAAGCTTGTGTTCTCCTCGACGACCCAATACAAAGAAGATGTGTGAGCATGGGGTTCCAAGGGACTGTAACTTTAGACAAGAACAAGAAATTTCCTTCAGCTTGCGTTCAACAACGCATATCTCACATTTCACATAGTATTGTTTGTCTCCTTTATCAACCCTTCCAACAATATACTCAACAATATCATAGCCATCTACAGTCTCAATCCAATAACACTTATCGGCTGCTTTTACGCTGTACTGCACATCAGCAAAATAAACACTTGGTGTGAACAAATTCGCAGCCTCTTTCTCAATAGTTGAAGCATATGGTTGTAAGCATGGCTTAGAACTTGCTTGAAAGTCCAGATACGCTTCATTACTGCGCAACTTTGAAAGACAGTGGTCAACGTGCTGTATCAGCTCTAACAGTGTCATTTTCCGATCTAGATTAAACTGAATCCTAGAGTGTAGGCTCTCACTACGCTGGTTGCTCCTCAGTCCTAAGTAGCACTTACCAGCATGATACGCCGCACACCAGATTTCCCTCATCTCATACATCTGGTACAGCCACGAGTCCTTATCTGTAACTTTCTCCTTTGCCAAGAATGCTATCCATTTCCTCTCAGTTTTTTCTATGGAGCAACGATCATAAAGAAAACCCCTAACCTTATCCTTCAGATCCTGGGTGTGAAGATTACGCGCAATGCACACCTCAATATGCCATACGCATAGCCTATGCGATGAATTCGGCCACACAATACTGATTGCTTTCTGCATAGCACGGTCTCCATCGGTGATCACAGAAACCGGATGCTTCTGAATCATGGCATCACAGAATGACCTAAGCAGCCACACATACGACTCAGTATCCTCGTGAGAAAGAATTCCACAGGCAAAAAGAACCGTGCTTTTATGGTGATTCACCCCAACAAAAGGAACAAGGGTCAGGTTGTATCGATTCATTTTGTACGTGCCATCAAACACGACGACATCACCAAACGCTCTATAATCCATCTGACATTGAAAGTCACACCAGAGCAGTCTCGTCAGGTGCCCTCTCCCATCAGTCTTGTACTGGAAAAAGAAATCAGGATCTCTACGTTTCGATTCTATCATGTAACTGATGATTGTTCGAGCATCACCACCGGAAAGTGTCTCCGCCTTGTTGCGATGGCAGAAATTGTAAAGGTCCCTTGATGTAAATCCAACCTTATCATACCCACCGTACCGCCTAACCATAATATCCATTATCTGGTGTTTGCGGATCCCAGAAATCTGCAACTGCACAATCTCTGCTTTCTGATCATCGCTGATTCTTCTATGTGAACGCAGAAAGCAAGCAAGGTCTGGTTCCGTCATCGGATGGTTGTGCTCGTCGATGAAATCCTTCACATACCATTGCTCTGTGTTTGGATCCTGTGCAATCACAAGTTGAGCACGGCATCCACGACGAGTGATATTCCTGCGGCCTCCGCTTCTTGATCTCCCTCCTCACCTCCTTCTCTGCGCGGAAACCTTCACAGCTGCAAACAAACTTCCGAAGGGTCCTCTCATTGTGGCCGTTGTCCCACTCGCAGTATTCCTTTCTCACACTAAATCCTTTCTCATAAGCGTAGTTGTTATAAAACTCAAATCCGTCGTCCTCACTGCCAAACATCTTCATAACAATTTCACTGTACTCCAGCAAAGAATCATCATCCGACATTTCCTCCTGAAAAATGAAGCTTTCATTAGGATGCACAGGTTTTCATTATTGAAATTCACTTTGCACTTGAAGTTTCAAATTTCAGCAGCCTGCCATGTTCTAAAACAGCAGCCTATGTTTATATGCCGACCGCCGACGAGCGAGTCAAGGAAGGCCGCCGCTGCCGCCGCCAAGGACTCCAGCTCGAGGCATCGACAGCTCCAGGTGCTCCGACCTTCGGCTATCGGCTCGTCGCCTCCGCCGTCTCGGTCACTCCGTGGATTATTTTGCTCATGTTGACTGATGCCAGGGCCCAGGTCCCAACTCCCAAGTGCAGACTTGCACGTGGCCAATCACCTGGTGGGCTAAATTAGCTAGCGGACTTGCACATCTGCAGCATATATCCTCTCTTTTTTACGGGGCAAGGGGGGGCCAGAGCCCTCTATGGCCAATACGTGGCTCCGTCGTTGACAAACCTGCTGAGGAGATCAACGAAGCTGCGGAATCTGATGTCTACAAGAGTTGTGCCTCCTTCCTGGATGTCGTCGCCGCCGAAAATCGGAGCTGCCGCCGCCCTGTAACAGACCATGGTGGAGGAAGCTGTGGTACTGCGTTTGATCTAGGTGGAATTTTTGCTGAAGAATCAGATTTGGATGAGAAAGAAAATGAGTGATTTGCCGCTGGGGAGAAGAACAGAAGTGAGAACTCGTCGCTGCGACCATGGAGATCGGTGGTGAGAACCGGCAGTTGGGATAAGGTTGATTTTTTTATTGTATTATAGTGGACCCCATATATGGTAACGATGTCAACTCATCCATTATTCATTTGAACTTCTATCCAAATTATATGGTACAATAATTAATTTTTTTGTCATAGTTGCTTTCACTCATTCATCAATCAACAAATAATCTATTACCAGCCTAGAGGCATATAAGTCATTTTACATTCATGATAGAGAATCTATCGACAACTATCAGGATTGCCAAACACCTAGATTTTTCAGACTGTAGATTTATTAGACCGCAGCTTATCAGAAAATTCTGATCAGATTAAAACCGACTCTCAGATAAGCATTCTCAAACAGGGCCAAAGCTAACTTCTGGATGAATCTTCTGACAAGATTTCATCCTACTAGAATAAGAACATGACATGAAGCACTTAATCAATGAGTCAGAATATACAAATGGCAAATAATCACCATTACATCTACATAAGAACTTCATGAACTTTAATCACCATGGGTAGCCAACAGCTAACACTAATATTTTAAAAACCAATCAGGAATGGCTACAGAAACCAAAAGTAACCAGCCAAGTTACAACTGGTCCATCAGGTGGGCACTGGTAGGTGGTAACGCTGTACCCACTAGTGCAGACATCGGTTTGGATTTTTTTTCCCAAATAAATGAAACTAGTACACATCCTTATATGTTTCAAGGTCAAGATAAATTTGAAGAATATCAAGATAAAATTGTGACATGACTTGTTCAGTCACCCAAATAGCATCAGTTATACAACCTATTTTATTGGATTAATGTGGCTTGACAAATGATTTTACAGTAATATTTTGGGGCATTTGTCATGCATATGGACTAACATACCTGCTATGCCCAAGGCATGACAAAACTGTATAAAAAATGCAACCAATTGGCTAAGTCAGCAAATGATGTATATTAGTATCATAGTTTTCCTTTCCATTAATGCAAACACATCTACTGCAACACTTTATATGCAATGCAAAAACTAAGTCATATTCAACGTTCTGCATCCAAATGTTAAAAACCATCAATTATTGGTTCAGTTTTTTCGATGCATTGCGGCAATGTAGCACAAAGACTGAAAGACATATTCGAAAGAATATCTTATTACAAGTATAAACATGCCACCAGAAAAATGTTAGCATACTAGCAAGTCCAATCAACTCACTCATAAGGAATAGATTTGTGAAGAAGTTAGCAGCACGCACCTCCCAAGCGCATAGCCTTGAGCTTGAGAAGACCATTTCCTTGGGGCCCCGACACCGGGAAAGTGCAGGAGACAGAATGCTTCACGTGATTCACAGCAATGGAAGCACTGTACCAGGGACCCCGCACAATCGGCTTACCAATGGCATTGACTATCTGCTGGTTGGCCTTCTCTATTGCCTGGCTGCAGCACGGGCACCAAAGGAAGTGAGCCATAGCAATTCCTCTTGTGGACAAAGGAAACAAAATCCAACAACGGTGAGCACAATAGCACAATACATGAAGAAAATAGCATCACCCAAAGGGCCAAAGGTCGCGACGAGGCTCCGGCGGCGGCTAGAGGGAGGGAGAGAGCAGGGCAGCGGTCGCTAGGGTAAGAGCAGGGCAGTGCGGAAGGCGGCGACGGAGGCGACCACCGCGGCCCTCGCGCTGGGGGTGGGGGCAGCGGCGCGGCTGGGCCGCCGTCGCGACGCTGGCGGCGGCTAGAGGGAGGGAGAGAGCAGGGCAGCGGTCGCTAGGGTAAGAGCAGGAGTGCGGGCGATGGCAGGCCGGCGCGAGGGCGAGTCAGGCGCGGATCGGGACGACGGCGTCGGGCGCGGATCGGGGAGTGGGCGCGGCTGAGTAGTGATAGGCACGTGAAATGACCAACGTACCCTTTTCGATGATAATTAATATTTTATGGAGGCAATGGGAGGCAACGCGAGGCAATTTCAAGTACTGTAAAAGGGCTCTTCAAAAAATCGCACACATCTCAAAGCAGCTCAGCTAATTAGTTAAACATTTTCTTAATCATTTTTCACCTGGGTCTCGCATATTCTCGGCCCGCCAAGCCCAGACACAAGCCGAACTTCATGTCTACTCGATCCTGCTTTCTTCGGATCCAGGTCATTGGAGGATGGATCTTTTCATCCTTCGGATGCCGTTGATTGGAGGATTTTGTTTTCATCATCCTTCGGATCCCTTCGATTCCCGGAGAGGAGCTCCGGCAGCGCTGTTCTATTTCGCGTGAGGAAGTCCACGCGACAGCGCCGCTTCCTGATGGACGTCCGCTGCTGGCTGCTACTGCTACTCGTGTGTCGTGTGTGAGGCCAGCCACCGCGACGGCGGCCATGGATGATGGATGCCGCTGCTGGCGCTACCGACGAAGCAACGCATCAAGGTGCATGTCGATATATATGCAAGCAGTGAATAGGAGCAGAATCCGAAACAAAAGCATGTCGAGAGGATTAAGTTCGGCTTTGGTTCAAGCTGGGCACGGGCTGGATAGGACGCTCCGGGCCCAAGCCCATGCGTGACACAGGTGAAAAATAAAGAAACATTTAATTAATTAGTTAGGCTGCATTAAGATACGTGTATTTTTTTTAAAAGAGGAGTACTGGAGCACATCTCATTTATTTAAATTTCAACGCAGGTAAATAAGTCCTTTTGAACGGTGCGGTTTGTTAATCGTTGCTGGGTAATATGGAGAGATGATTAAGATGTTGATAACATGGAGAGATGATTTATTTTATTTTCTAATGGTGATTAAGACATTCCCAGAAGCAGTTGCTGATGGTGGACTGTGATGGTTGAAATGGTCGATCCATGCGCTTGTGCTCACATACGAATAGAGAGAGTCAACTCCTCGTGTTTCCAATGTTTACATGGTCATCATTTTTTCGGGAGCTGACGTACATGAATTAATCGACTGGAATGCTTCCGTACCAAGGCGGGCACGAACTGGTAAAAGCCTAAAAGGGTAGCTAACGCACACGCTTTACTTTGGAGGTAATCTGTGGTGAAGCTTCTATCCATCATGTGTCCTCCGTGCTTCACCAGTGAGGTCATCCCGTAAGCCCGCAGCCTGCTATAGCCACAACACATAGCAAAATGTTAACTTTCTATTCACTGGATCCCTAACATTTTGATATGATACCGGCGCTTCATTAACATCCTGCTGCATCTGATAGTGATTTTTTTAGACCGCATCACTGAACCCGTCAATGTCAAGTTATACATCTGTCAGGAATGGTAAAAGGACAAGGTGACGCTCGGCCAGGCCTGGCCTGTGGGAGACAGGACCATTAATGGTCGCCCAATTCCACAGGGGTACGCTCGCGTCACCATTGACAGAATACTTGATAAGAAGTATAACAAAGATACACATTAAGTATCCTGCAGCGGAAGACAGACCGAAACTTGGTCATAACAAGGGCTCTCAAGTGGCTTGGCGCAAGCGCTTCGTTAAGCTTGACCACCAATTGTCTTCTTATGTTGAGGATGACTGCGAGTCTACACTTCCACTAGGAAATGGGCCATTGCTATGTTATTTTCTACGGAAAGAAACCTGTAATTTATATGTCTTGGCATGAGGGTAGTAAACGTGTGCTTGGGTTCAAAAATACTATACACAAGAAGTACAACAACTATGACCATGCACTTAGAGATTTTAATGCTTATGTTGGAGCAACAACTACCTCCCCTAAACTGGCCCTAGCTGATAGTGGTGAAAGCATCCCCCTCAGGGTGGTAGAGTGGTTCTTGAAAGAATGTGGTGATTATCAGTCTGTTGGTGATGGTGTTTGGACTTCGGTTGAGGCTTTCCATGAGCTGCCAATGCAAATGCAATACTTAGGCCTGTGATGACACAATTAGATGGTCGATGTAGTTGAATAACATAATTATATGATGATTTAATTATGGTGTCCGAGGCCTATTAGTTTGGATAACACTAATTGTATGTTGATAGCTATATTTTGGTTGCAATGCAACTTCATCTATTAATACTAATGCTGCTACTGTCGTACTATTAATACTACTGCTGCTGTCCTACTACTACTACTACTACCTCTCCATTGGCACGCAGTTGATGCTTTGTAGACTCTCCTCTCCTAGTCATACTACTTCTACCCCTCTCCTCTCCTGTCCTCTACTCCTACTTTTCCTACTCCTGTCCTCTCCTATACTTCTCTACTATAACTGTTTTCCTTGACATAAATTTTGAGAAGAAATGGCCGAACTCCCTTCGCCGGATCTACCAGATAATTATGCATTTGATCTGGGCTTCCAACCAACATTGGGAGGGCAAACCACCCATATCCAAGCATTGTAAGTAACATGTTTTAAAGACACCTCTAGATATTTTGTTCTAATACATATAATTTTTAAATGTAGACAGTTCAACCTATACCATGGCTCGGAGAGACTCAAATTTCAAGGTTGATTACCTCAATGTTGGTACATTCCCTATGTTGGTACATTCCCTATAGATGGTGGACTCAAGCAATGTCGAATTGGGTTTTCTATTCTAGTTAGGGCGGGTAACTAATAAGGTCTAGTTTTGTACATCGAGAGGATGGGCAGCG